>NC_081837.1:12141944-12464166 GCF_030867095.1 Alligator mississippiensis
TTCTCTCCCCGCCTCCCAAAAGTGTGAACTTCAATGCTACTAATGCTGCCAAGCTACCCTGCCAGGGAGAAGAACCTGAAGATATTAGTTGACTCATCATCTTAAAGGCAAATGGTAAAGCAGAGCCCAGCTTGGGATTTGACAAATTGTCACCGCAGATTCTGCAGCTACAGCAAAACAGATCCCTACTTGCATTAGCCATTTGCCATTAGTTACAAACTGGATTTTCATAGTATCCATTTTACGGCATAGGGATTTTACAAGACTATAATGTTCTGAAGTAGTCTTCACGATGGCTTGTTGCCAAGTCAAAACGCCAACAAATTGACTACAAAAAACTCATGCAGTTGGTAATTTGTGGTGTCTACTGAGCCAAACCCCGAACTAGAAAACAGATCCTGAACTGATAAATCATAAGGATGATACATAAAAGCATCAAGGAGCATTTCAAACAGCTTTCCTTCCCAAAACCAACATTAGATTGCCTCAAACAGAATGTCAAAGCTCAAATAAAAGGAAGACTGAGAGTTAAACATTTCCACATTTCAGCCCACAACTTCCTAACTCCATTACCCTTTTATTAATTGCATTTGAGACTTCACCAAACTTCAGCTTGGGCTATTTTTAAAGTCTATCTGACTCAACTTATTGTTACTCAGAACAAAAAGATTAAACTTCTAATTTAGCTGCAGATAATTACAAGGCTGCAGGTCAGACCCCCAGTGTAATATAGTAGGGTCTCCAAGAAGAAATGACAGTAAAAGGGCTTTAAAAAAAGGGAAAGAAAGAAATAAAAGAGAGAAAGTGCATATACAACCACCACAGAGATGGCAGAAACTTTTGGCCAGAAATCCTCGAACTTTAGAGTAACAATGTTGAATGGCTTCTGAAGTGGGGACAGATGTTGCTGGCATCCACTACCCAGCTCTTACTAAGGAATAGTGACATAGAGAGCAATACATCCTACCTGAAAGTTGCACTTTCAGTAACATCTCCTCCTAGGTCTTGGTGTTTCTGTGCAGTTCCTGATATTTCTCTATTGATCCCAAGTGTTGTAACTCAATCTTTCACTTACTCAAAGCCTTGGATGACCTTTGGTTGATTTCTTGCCTTTCCCTCCTGATCATTTTCCTTCCAAATTCCTGATCCTTCACCCGTATGTTATAACACTGTATTTCTTTAGACCCCCTACATCTGTGCAGAGACCACAAAACTTAATGAGAAAAGTTTACCTTATCACTAAACAGTTTAAGAAAGAGATGCCAAGATAGAGAGGGATAAAGGCATCTTTTGTCTTACTGATACAGGTGTATAACTCCTAGTGCTAATCAGAGTGGAGCTCTCTCCGAGTCTAAGACAATGTCTGTACGCTAAACTTTTTTTCCTCCAACTTAGTCACTTCTACCACCATTTGCAGAACGTAAATAATCCCCTCTTCTCTTACATTGCTAGCAAAAGAACAGAAGCATTTTAAATAATAAATATATATATATAAATTAACCATAACTCTCCTGACTCATTTCTTTTCAACCTAGAAGGGACTTTCTGGCCTCAAATAGAGTCTATTGACTTTGGTTATCTAAGTGCTCAGCCTTTCTGAAAAGTGTCAGGCTTTTATACAGGGTCTTCCTCAAGTCCTTGTGCACAACCTAAGTTACTAAAGTTTAAAAGTGCACAAGGACTTTAGGAAGACCCTGTATATGCTCTTAAAATTTAAGCAACCAAATTCAAAAATACTGTACAGGGTGTTGTGTCCATGATACACCCCATTGATTTAATTTCCCCTGGTCACTCTACGGCCCATTCCTCCTGGGTACGTGCAAGGCCATTTGCAAACCTAGCTTCAGGTTAAGTTTCCCATTTCAGCTTTTAGTGAAATATTAATACAGGCCACCAGAACTAATTCCAGTATGCGCCACCAGCTTAAAAATGCTCATGGCTAGCAAGGACTATTGTTAAATTGGTACCCCCTGTTCCCTGCCAGCCTCACTCTCACAACTCATGCATGGAAACAGAGGGCAGGACAAAGAATCTAAATCAGACAAACATTCCTCCCACCACCACGATTTGCTGCCAGCACCAAACTAACACCTGATACAATGATGCTGCTGTATCAGGGCAACTGTGAGAAGATGAAATTCCCTTGGAAATATACCCGGAGAGAAACAAGATGGACCAAACTGTTTCGTTTTTGATGAAACCTCAGAAAGAATACGCATGCAGACTGATCAAGCAGGCTTTGAGCCTGATAAGGAAACTGCAATTTAGCGAAAAAAGCCACATTGCAACTCATGTTTTGTTACCCAACCCAAAGCTTCTACCTTCATATAGCAAATATGACCGAGTTAATTTTACAGTAGGTCATATATGATCTCTATCATGCAGTCAGTTCTACAAGCTAAGTCCAGCTCTCAGATGTACAAGGACAAATGTGACTGACCAGGCAGGGCGCACATGCGTGCCCACACACATTAAGGCCCACGTTAGTACCTTCATATTCTGTTTGCCCAAGTCATGCACACAGTTTGCAGCCCAAACAGCTGTTAAACTTTATCCCAAGTAGTCTTACATCATTCTCTCCCTCCATCAGATAGAAGGGGGTTCTATCTAGCCAGCATCTACCTTGGTCACAAACTCACTGCAACAACTACTCAAAAAATTATTTACACAAGGTAGATAGGATAATCAGACATGGAATTTGAAGCTCGTTAAACAGCTCCTTGACAAATATTTGTGAGCATTTTCCATTTGTAATTAATTACGATGGGCTTTACCTGACAATGATTTAGCATGGTCTCAAAACAGACCCAAGCCTGCATATTGAACAGAGATTAGCTCAGCAAACATGCTGCAAGATTGGTGCCAAAGTTTTGAAAAATGAATCACCATTCAAATACAAGCATTTCCCCCCACTACCCTATGTGTGTTATTTATAAACCTTTCAGGCTTCTCAACTGAGCCATCCAAGTTGCTAAACAACTGTCCACCGAAAGATCACTCTCTGGCTCATTGTTCAGAAAACCTGAAACCAACTGCTTACTCTGTAGGATGGACTGAGCTGACTCAGGAAACATGAAGTACTTCCCTTGGTCTAAGCTACCTCAGCACTCGGGTCAAATTTCATCTCTCATCACAATGAGCTCTCTCCACTGCTGCACCTCACTCAACAACCGCATCAATTCTATTTTCCACCCAAGCCCTGCAAAGGGGAGAGACGCTCTTCATGAAACCTTCTCTCTCTCGCCCACCAATACACTGGCCTCCCTTTCAACACTGCCAGAGCCAATTACAGAAAATCCAAAAGAGGGATTTTCACAAAAGGAAAAACCTGGGCGTTATCTGTCTGAGAAGCTTTTCTTCTGCAGGTCCTAAGAGCCCTTCTTGTCCATAAGCCAAGCACAAGACTCACTGCTGATGGGGCCCATCTCACATAACAAAACACACACCATTGTGCCACCGCTGGTTACCAAGCTCAATAAAACAGCTATGGTACATAGGACCATACATAATAGGAGGGCACTGAATGTCTGTCCCTTTCTCTTTCCACATTTAAAAAAAAAAAAATGACGTTGAATGATCAAAAGAAGAGCTGGTAAAGGGATAAGGAGATTTAAGCAACTTGCAGGGTGTGTGTTGTGCTTAGCTACAGCAAGACACCACCAGTGCCTCAAAGTGAAGTCCAGGAAAATACCCTGAGTGCTTACACTAAAGGAGGAGCAGATTTGGTGTTTTGAAGGGTGAAGTCCAAAAGACCCCTCGCAACGTGCAAAACAGACCTTCCATTTACACAAACCAGGCTGCGGCAATGAGGCTGACTGTCCTCAGCAAACATACACAGCAAGCAGCACTTGCAAGCAACATCCACAGGAAGGACGCTAGCCTGTGGTTGTTAGCGTGAGCAATCGAGAGGCACCAACCCCTGTTAAAGACTCATCCTCTTTTCGTTCCCCACCTCCTTCCCCCTCCTACTCCACTGAGCAAACAGCTAAGAGATCAAGGCACAGGGTGCAGTAGAAGTAGAAAGTATTAGCAAGCAACAGTAAATAATGGGTGCTTTTCTACATCCCAACTAAGGAGAAAGCTATAAATTTCAAACAGGACAGCAGCTCAGAGAACAGGAGCCTGCAAAACAAGTAACTGTATCAAGAGAAAGGAGCATTTACTGACACGCATTATACCATAATTGGCATTAGCCTATGCCACAGAATGAACCTTCTTCCTCTTCTACCCTCCTTTAGAGTACCTCTGGCTAGTACAAGCTTGGCATCCACATTAGTTGTCCCACATCCTAGCAGGTACACAATTAGGAAACTTTTTTTTTTTCCTAGTAGTGCCAATGTAACATGTTCAATGAAGTACTTGGGCACTGGCTCCCATGATTTTACACTGCTTCATCTAGCTCAATTACTTTTATGCACAATAACTTTTATGCACAGTATAGCCCTTTACTATATTATTGTGAATAACAATATTCACAATAATATAGTAAAAGGGCAGTCCCATATATCCCATCCTCCTCCCCACTGTCACTGTGCACAGATATAGTACTGAAAAAGTGTCTTCAAAGCACACACACTCAATTCACATCACTCTCCCTTCCTGCTGCTACCCCTCCTTCAAAGGCAGTATCTTCTGCTTCTTATTTTCTGGATTTGGGTGTAAGCCCAGCAACCACTGCTGCTGACCCTTTTTACGCAACATGACCAAAGTGGCCTGCTTTCTCTTTCCATACTATAGTAGCAACATGGAATCCTAAGCTAATATTTAATGTACAGCATGAGGGCAATCTTTTCAGATATTCGGCACTACAAGCTGAACCAATGAAAAGATTTTCATCGATTTCAGTAGGCTTTGGATCAGGCCCTGGCTAATAAATGTACAAACACCGAGGAAGTTATTTTATGGCACCCAAGACTACTTGTGTTGGCTCAAGTACATCAACACCTACATCTCTCTTATCATCACCCAGACCATCTCACTGCAATAGTGATTCTCATGGCCAAGCAAAACTTCAAGCTGGCATAAGCAATATGCATATCAAGTCCAACCTTATTAAGCTGGTGTTAGACACTTCTACAGCTCTCTGTTCCTCAAGAAACTCTCTCAAGATGTATACACCCAGCCATATAGGAGGGGGGAAAAGAGCAGCAGCACAAAACAGTGATTTTGTGACAGTATTTCTCAACGCAGCATGAAATCATTAGGTCAAGATGTGTCACCTATCACATGCACATTAAAAGTATGTCAAGTCTCAGTGTGCTAGCTATTGTTTTATCTGAATAAGGTATTAGCTAGCAGAGCTGGCTAATGTTTCTGAACTCCTTTTTAATGATATAGAATTACCACAGGAAGCCTTCAGTCACCATTCGTAATTCAGCAACAAGAAGAGAGCGCACAGCCATTATTTTCATTTCAAATTTAAGAAATGCGAAAGCAAAGACAACATGGTCATTTAAAAACATCTTCTGCAAGTTAAAATAAGTGCTCCAGAGCAGGTTGATAGATAGTCCTGGAAGTTTATACTCACCATAAAACAGTTTTTTTTTTTTTCCTTGTTGGTAAACAACGTAAGACAACCCTAGGCGATTTTTGGAGTTCTTATTCACTCATAATTCCTATAAAATACCAACACAAGTTTTGTTTAAGTCCAGAGAATCAAGTTTGGTCTACTAAATCTATCACTACATTTCTCATTTGGGATAGTGAACACTTATATGCACACGTGCTCCCATTGGCTTGGACAGGCTCCTTGAGGCAGCAATCACCAAGGTAAAAAATAACTGTAAAATCAAGTCCTATTGGGCTCTCAATAATTGTTCATTACTGATTGCAACCATCTAATCTCATGCATTTGGGGTATTTCTCAGGTAGAAGACATTCTCCTTTCAATTTGCGCTACAGTACATTCATTACTCCAGTGGAGTGACTCTGGATTTGTCTTAGGGATAGCAGAGGAGAGAATTTGGCTCCAAGTCTGAAAAAACAGACAATGCTATTAAGTACTCCTGGCTAAATATTTAAATGGTTTTCAAGAGCTACACAGATTTTTTTGTTAAATGATCAGCTTCATCTTCACATTTATTTTGACAGTTCACAATTGTTACAGTTGCGATTCCATTAAATGTAAACCCAAATAAATCTGCCTTTCACAACACAAACTTTGCAAAATCCTACAAGGCAGAATTTATAAACAACAAAGCCCTTAAAATAAACCGGGCAGAGCTTTCCTAAAACAACCACATCCCCTTGATTACATACCCCAGGACTAGACTATTTTAACATTTTAGTTAATGAAGTAAACACTGGAAGATGGAGAGAGGACAGCATCCTGATCAGGCTGGGAGGGCATGCACTGGCCTTCCTAAAAAAAAAAATCAAGCCTGGACACTACAGCGTATCCCGAGCCAAGAGGGCTACGCAAGGGCAGACTGAATCCAGGCATGGCACTAAGCTGGTAACTCCTAGGCTCAAGTAGAGACGTAAATTGGATACATCCAGCATGTCTTAAAAGCCCAGTGGGTGCAAACTGTGCATTCAATTACCTATCACATGGGTTGTTTTATTTCTTTAATTTTTTTTTATTTTTTTTTTACACCGAGAACAGCTGGTGCCAGCCAACAAAAGACTCTCCAGTTTGATTGCAAGGCCCCCACATGCAACAGTAAATATTAAGAAGGGGGTTAGGAGGGCGGCGTGGGGAAGACTGCAAACAATAAGTAGAACCACTTGTAACAGTCTCTTTGATGTGTCCTGAGACAGCAGCAAAGACAGGGATGGTAGTTCGGATTCACAGCAGCGTTTCACATCAGAACAGGAGCTGTTTCATCACATATTTCAAAAGGCAAAGGAAAAAAGGGATGGGGGGGAGAGAACGGAGGACCGGGAGGGAGGGGGGGGGGTCCACACCATCAAGTTAAAGGAGCAGCAAGCACAGACAGCCAAAAAATAAATAAATAAAATAAATAAAAAAATAAATCAGATCCCCGCCCCACAAAAGACAGCCTGTAGACATCTGACATTGCCGCGATGTTTCTGTCTCATCCGCCTCCCCATCCTCCAGAACACCCAGCAGCGGATCCCAGCACAAAAAGGTATAACCTTGACCACGAAGCACAAGTGGAAACCTTCAACCACCGCCACAACTGCCCAGTTCCACCCCCCGGCCGTGCCTGGCCGAACCGAGCCCAGCACCCTGGGCTGCCTTGGAAAAACCACTGTCACAAAAAAATAAATAAATCAGAATCCAGCCTACATGGCATGGAAAAGTTTGAATCGGAGCCTTTCTGGCCTCCCACGGGTGGGGGGCTGAGGAGCAGGGCTGCCACCACCATGCCCTGTTTTGCGGTGGGAAGAGAAACACACACACACACACACACTCTCTGCAAAAATAAATAAAAAGCCAACTCCCTTCCCTGCATGGCTTGTGGGTCCCACATTTTTTTGCAGCAAAAAAGCCTTCCTCCCAACCTGCCATCCTCCCCCCCACCTCCTTACACACACATCTGTCCCAACACCACTTGCCGCCCCCCAGTTGCAACCGAGCCCCCTTCCCACCTCCAGCCCCCCACCTCCAAAGCACGAAGCTGGGCTGGCTGGGAAATGTGCATGTGGAAAGCAACGCTGCAGGTGTTCAAGGAATAAAGAAAGAGACACAGCTCTTCACACAGAGGCGCGCACACAAAGCAAAAAAAAAAAAAGCAAAAAAAAAAAAGCACTTCGGAGAGAAAAAGGGACAATTGGGTGACAAGCCCTTCAGATGTCGTGTGTGCCCCCCCTTCTCTTCCTTCCTTCCTCCACACCCCCCCTTTCCTCCTCAGCCTTTAACCCTTGCAGGGGAGACATCCCCCTTTTGCAGAAGAAAGGAGGCCAGTCTCCCACCCACCCCTTTCAAAGGGAAGACGCCCCCTCCTCACTCCCCCAGCACCACTCCCCAGGGCTGGCAGGGTGGGTGGTGGTGGTGGTGGTGGAGAGGGGGGGAAAATCATCAACACCAAATAGACTTAACCAGCCACAATGATGGGGGGCAGCTGCATTGTTATCCAGCCGGAGAGGGAGGGGAGGGACGGGGGGCTCGGCACACACAAAGCCCGGGGGCTGCTCACCTCCAGCGCTTCAAAAGTGACGAAGCTGGACATGGCGAAGCCATCGATGATGTCCTCTTCGGCCGAGGAGGACTCTCGCCGCTTCCTCCGGGGGGGTCTGGGTCGGGACGCCGGCGGATTCCCATTGTCTTCCTTCTCGGAGCCCGACGAGGAGAGCAGCGAGGCGGCCCGGGCCCGGGCCCGGGGGCGGATGGAGGCGCCGCCGCCGCCGCCTTGGGAGCGCCTCTCCCGGTCTCGCTGCGACCTGGATCTCCTCTTTTTGCGGAGCCCGGTGCATCGCGTCGGGCCATCCATGGCTCTCGCTCGCCCGCGCCCGCGTCCCCCCGCCGCAGCCACCAGCCCGGCTCCCCCGGCGGAATCCAGGGGGCGGGCGGGGGAAGGAGACGGGCAGCCCGGAGAGGGAGGGAGGGAGGGAGAGAGGGAGGGGAGGGGAGGGGAGGGGAGGGGAGGACAGGCAGGGAGAGGGAGGAGGACCAGGAGCAGGAGCAGGAGGAGGGGGAAGAAAAGAATCCAAGTGCGGTTCCAGCACCGCCGGCGGCGAGCTCCAAACCGGGGAGAGGAGGAGGAGGAGGAGGAATGGCGATCGCAGGTCGCCTTTGTAGGGGGAAGAAAAGGGGAAAGAGAGAAAAGAAAGGCTCGGCGAGCAGGCGATAAATCAGGATAGCGGAATGCTTTGATCCAGGGGCTGCGAGAGGGTTTCCGAGACGGGGAGGGAGGGAGAGAGGGAGAGACCCGGCGCGAGGGGAGTGTTTCCTTGCACACTCGCGCGCACGCACGCATCCCTCCTCGCCGCCCCGCTCCCCCAAATCCCTCCTCGCTGCCCTTATTCACCCAAATCCCCCCTTGCTTCCCCACTCCCTCAATCCCTCCTCGCCTCCCTACTCCCTCAATCCCTCCTCGACTCCCTACTCCCCCAAATCCCCCCTTGCTTCCCCACTCCCTCAAATCCCCCCTTCTCCTCCCTACTCCCCCAAATCCCCCCTTGCTTCCCCACTCCCTCAATCCCTCCTCGCCTCCCTACTCCCTCAAATCCCCCCTCGCCTCCCCACTCCCCCAAATCCCCCCTTGCTTCCCCACTCCCTCAAATCCCCCCTTCTCCTCCCTACTCCCCCAAATCCCCCCTTGCTTCCCCACTCCCTCAATCCCTCCACGCCTCCCCACTCCCTCAAATCCCCCCTCGCCTCCCTACTCCCCCAAATCCCCCCTCGCCTCCCTACTCCCCCAAATCCCCCCTCGCCTCCCTACTCCCCCAAATCCCCCCTCGCCTCCCTACTCCCCCAAATCCCCCCTTGCTTCCCCACTCCCTCAATCCCTCCTCGCCTCCCTACTCCCTCAAATCCCCCCTCGCCTCTCCACTCCCCCAAATCCCCCCTTGCTTCCCCACTCCCTCAAATCCCCCCTTCTCCTCCCTACTCCCCCAAATCCCCCCTTGCTTCCCCACTCCCTCAATCCCTCCACGCCTCCCCACTCCCTCAAATCCCCCCTCGCCTCCCTACTCCCCCAAATCCCCCCTCGCCTCCCTACTCCCCCAAATCCCCCCTCGCCTCCCTACTCCCCCAAATCCCCCCTTGTTTCCCCATTCCCTCAATCCCTCCTCACCTCCCTACTCCCCCAAATCCCTCCTCGCCTCCATTATTCACCCAAATCTCCCCAAGTCCCCCCCTTGCTTCCTTATTTCCCCAAGTCCCGCCTTGCCTCCCCGCTCCCCCACACGAAGGGGCAGGAGGAGACGCGCGCACACTTGAGTCGCCTCTTCCCTGCTCCGTGAGGACAGGAGAGGAGTCCCCAGTCAGTCCCCTCCAGCTGCTGCACCAGCGGTGCCATCTGGAGCGATTGCTCCCCCCGCCAAATAAATGAATGGGATGAAATGAAATGAAATAAAATGGAATGAAATGAAATTAAATGAATGACCCCTCCCTCTCTCTTTCTCATCCATCCATCTAGTTTCATTCGGATTAAGGGACTCCCCTGCGGTTTGCAGGGGGGGGGCGGGGCCGGTCCCCGCCGCGAGCGGTCACACGGGGGCACTGCCCGCCCTCCCCCCCGGGGCTCGCGGGTGGCGCGCGACAAATCTCCCCCCCGGCCGCGCCAAAGAAATCGCGGGCATGCGCGCCGATGCGCCTGCGCACTCCGGCGCGGGGGTGAGGGGGGGGCGTTCTGCCGTCTGCTTCCCTGGTGGGGGGGCAGCTGCTCTAGCGCCCCCCGCCCCCCCAGCATCCGTGAGTGAGAGGCAGGGGGCATGAGCTTCCAGCCTGCTCCCTGGTGCCCTAGTCTGTACTCACAGGCACTACAGAGCCCACGTGGGCAGCCCAGGGATGGATGTTCCTGTGCCCTTCCTCGCCCCCCCACTTTTTAAAGTTGTGTCTACTTGCTTTCTGTTTTCCAGTTGTGTTCATTTGCTTCCCGTCTTTCCTGCATGCCTTTTCTCATCATCCCTGCGACAGGACAGGGCGGAGGCAAGGCGGGGAGGCATGTTTGGGGGGCATCGGTGGCCTCCATCCTCAAGCCCCATCTGCAGCTCGCGGATGGGGCTTGAGGCCACTGCGGAGCCCAGTCCCCAAGCCACATCTCCCTTCGTGGACACCGCAAGTCTTTCCATGGGGCGTCTCTCCTTTTCCTTCTCTGCTTCAAGGGCAAGGCGCTTCATCTCCGAGGGGGCTGGCACTTGGCTGAGGTTGTGATGCCCCTGGAGTCCATTTAGGAGCCAGCTCTTGGGGTTGGCAAATGTTTTCTAGAGGTGCGACTTCACTGTGTCCATCTCGTCTGGCCACAGCGAGATCTCCGGCTGTAGCTAGCCTGAGAGCAGAGCACTTGTTTTGGGAGTCACGAGTCAGGCGTCTGCACACAATATCCAGTCTAGCAAAGTTGATGCTTGAGGATCACCGGCTTGATGATGGTACCACTGGCTTCGGTACACATGCTGGCATTCATGTGGCAATCTTTCCATTTAAAGATACCAGTGTATGGACTGGAGGAGGGGGAGGAGTAGAGCAGGAGACAAGGACAGGGGTGGTGTAGGGTAACAGTAGGGAAAAAAGGTCCAGGGGGGTGTAGGGTATGAGCAAGGAGGAAAGGCCCGAGGGAAGCAGTGGAGGCAAGTTTGAAAGAGAGCAAGGAAAAAAGGGATGCTAAAGATCTATGGGCATGAGGAGAAAAGGCTCAGGCATGGGGGTGCTGAGTCTGAACAACATGAGAATGGCAAAAATGATAAGGGGGTGGGGGGACAGCCTAAAGCAACATGCCTAGGGTCAAGGAAGAGGATCTGGGAGTAAGGAATCTAATCAAGAGGATTTAGGAGCAGACAAGGCTGAGGGCTCTGGAAAAGAAGCACTTGCTTTCTGTGCATCTCAAGGGGAAACTCCATGTCCAGAGTGTTACAGCTCCTGAAAAAAGCAGGTTAGGGAGACTTGGTGCTCAGAAACTTTTGAGTGACTTTTTCTCTCCGCTCCCTCCAGAGCAAAGTGAATGGCTGGAGAGAGATGCAAGCATGTAGGAATTTGTTTTGAATTAATAGATTCAAGAGGCAACAGTGTTGCTAATCATCTCTTGAATGAGATATTGAGGAGGACCTACAACAGATTGCGCTTTGTATTTGTGTGGATGGAGAAGGCCAAGTTCAGAGTAGAATTCAAGCTGAAACCTTCGACACCCACTTCCCAGCAACAGCTTCCCTCTAGATTTCTCTTGATTTCGACTGGCAGGGTCACACTTCTTCACTGCCTCCTGTAATGTGTAGTTATTTACATTTATCCTGTCACTTCGAGCCCTTCTGATTTGGTAGCATTTTAAAACTCATTTTGCATAGGGATAAACAATGACACAAGCAGCAAGGCGGTGGGAAATTAAATCTACACTTGTTCATCCAAAAGTAACTTGCATCTCCCCTCTGCTTTTCACACGTCATCTCTGACCTTGACCTCAACTTGCATCTTGAGAAATAAGAAGAGAGGATAGTGGAGGAGGTGGGGGGAGGCAGGGACAGGAAATCACACCATGTAAAAAGGTGCATTTTAAGAAAGTATTTCTTAAACAAATACTTTAAGAATTCTAATTTAACTCGCACTGTGCTTTTTTAACTGATTTCATTTCAAATATCTGAGCCACGTCCAAGACCTGGCCCTGAATCATCCTATCACTTTTTGATAGGGAAACCACCACATTTTCTTATCGCTCTTCTCTCTCACTTGCAGCTGCACGCACAGCCCAAACAAACTGGAGGGAAAGCTGGCTACAGTGGGAAAGTGATACAAATGTGTATATAAATAAGCTAAAATATTACAAGGTCCCATTCTTCGCATTATTTCTGAAAATGCAGAGCAGAGACATTCAACTTTGCTGTATCCAAACCACTGTTACTGGCCCGTTTTTCTTGGAAAATAACAATGTAATTTTCAGGGCAATGTAATTGATTATAGTGCCCTGCACATCCATCACCATTAAAGTGACATAAGAGACCTGTACTCAGAAATGTTTCTGCAGGTTTTCATTGCATTGCTGAAAGTCTGCGGTGTCTGTTTCTGTTTCCCCACACGCCTGGATTCACAAAGAAAACAGCACATGATTTGTTTCACACTGCAAAGGAGCAAATCCCTAAATGCACACATCTAACTAAGAAAATAGGATTAAAACCCAGACATTTTATACACCTCCCATTAGAAAAAGAAAAAAAAAAATCAGGAACAGTTTCCTCCTGGATAATATGCAGAGGTGCTCCATTAAAAGCGTGGAAGTCTTGGTATTATTCTCCTGATTATACAGGCAAATTAGCCTTTGGCCGAGTCCTGATCCAAAGTTTATGGGAATCTTCCTATTGACCTCTACCAACTTTCATTCAACCCCTAAGTGCAGGTGGCTTATCTGGAGAGGCAATTACAGATGATACACAACTGGATGAAAAGCACACTTCCATTAAGTCTCCAACATGATCTCTCCAGCCAAGACATTCAAGCTTTGCAGTCCAAAAGGATGCCATAAACATCCACGCATAGCTCCTTCCTAGCTTGCTTATTAGCTTTCCGTCTAG
Organism: Alligator mississippiensis; assembly: GCF_030867095.1. NCBI lineage: Eukaryota > Metazoa > Chordata > Crocodylia > Alligatoridae > Alligator > Alligator mississippiensis. Next base: position 12,155,070 of record NC_081837.1, read on the forward strand.
AAATATATCCTAGCTGGCAGTTGGCATGAGAAAGTAGCTTTTATTTAGCACGTACCATTCAATTGCTGAGTCACTGTTATTGAGCTTACTGACTCTAGTATACTCAACGAACTGCTCTCAGATATCAAGCATAACACCCACGGAAAGGGTACTTTTGTGAATCCGCAAGCATATGTACAACAGCCTACCAATCTGAGGCAAACACCAAAAGCAAATTGTTTTCTGGTCCTGATGCGACAAAAATCCTTGCAGTGAAACAATCAAGGCTAAAACAGGACAAAGGCAACAATTCAATACAATTGTCCTATATAAGAACCACATGAAATTAGTAAATGTAACAAAATAATCGAGTCTTCTTATCAACTTTCTAAATTAAGCCCTGGCCTACCTATCTAGGAAGAAGGCTTGTGCAGTAGCTAAAATGGGGAGGTAAATTCACTGCTTGGGGAAGCTGCAAGAACCTTGCCTCTAGCAAAGGCAATTTGTAACAGGATTTTAAAATAATGTTTTAAAGGGATTTCCTTTTAATTGTATCCATGTCTGATACTCTTGCAGAGTCAGAAATGCCTTTTTGTATCAGCCTTTTATTATTCACACTTCAGATGTGCAGTGTAAATGTATCAGTACTTGCACCTTGTAAATCTTAAGTTTTATTTATTTATTTAGGTGAAAGTTCAGGTTGAAGAGACAAAAGCAGGCCATAAATAAAAACCAGACTGAACTGGGGGGTTTTGGCCTTGCTGATAGGGTAGATTTTAAAAAGATTACCAGAAGACAACAATTCAAATACAAGAAAAAAAAGCTTATAAAAACAATTGTATGGTTCATATCGGTAAAGGGAGAAGGGAAAACTTAAAACATATACTCAAATAAGAGCAAAGTTAAGCAGCTTAATTTTAAATTAAGTTAGGCTTAGTGCATCTCTCTCGGTAAGAGGAAACTGTAGCAATACAGCTACAAGACAGTGTTATGCTCTAAGTCAAAGCGGACGAGCTAGTTAACTGGTCTCTTCCAACCTCTAAACTGTAATGAAATTGCCAAGTGCTCTTGCATTTTCTCTGTCTGCAGGAAGAGGTTTAAAACAAACAAAAAAACCATAATGAAGCAGCAGTGACTAAAGAGAAGGCCCAAGGAAAAAATTAAAAATTGTACATTTTAAATTAAAAAAAAAGGAAAAACAAAACTAAAAAGAACACATATTGTTGATGCCTAACACGGAAAATTCAGTGACACTGCTTAAAGTAGGGGGAGGGTTGATCCTGGCTAGAAAAGAAGGAGTCTAAAAACAGGCTTATAGTAATATATCTGGAGGAAAACAACTTGAAAAATATAGTAGTTCTTTTAATAAATGAGGGAGTGGAATTGGCCTTTGGAACTTATTACCACAAGGTATCATTAAGGCCAGGAGCCATAGGCGGTGGAAAGGCAGGGCTAACTGGGCTCAGCCCCACCCAAACACAGTGGGCAGCAGGTATGGCCGGAAAGCAGCCTGGCCACAGGCTGCTGCAGCAGGGGGAGGGGTGCGCGCACTCAGATACGCTGCTCAGCCAGGATTGCAGCCAGCCCAGCAGGCAGGTAAGTTTCTGTCTTTGCATGGGCTGGGGAAGGGAGATCAAGACCCGCACAGTGCAGGAGAAACTGGGGTAGGGTCAGGGGTAAATCATTCACCCCTGCCCCGCTCCCTGCTGCACTGTGGGCATTGTCCCAGAACCCAGCCAGAGCCCCATTCACGGTGAATAGGGCCCCGGCTGGGCTGGGTCGTAGGACAATCAGAGCCAGTGGATCCTCCAGAGATGTAGTGTGGTGCTGGGGAGCTGGCAGTGTGGGGGGGCGGGGGCTGCAAATACCACTCCCCCCACCCAATATTTGCATGGGGCAAAGGCAGGCCACAGCTGAGAGCTGGGCTCTGCCTGCTCACTGCCGCTGCTTCGAGAGCGGCATAGTGCTATGCGAGTCCTGCTGCTGCAGTGAGGCACATGGCACCATGCTGCTTTCAAAGCAGTGGTAGCGAGGCACGGAGGCTGGGAGCAGGCAGAGCCCAGCTCGCAGTTGCGGCCCGCCCTTGCCCCATGCCAAGATTGGGGAGGCACGTGCCCACCCCATGCCTTGGCTTCCCCGTGCCATGCCTCTGGAGGAGCCTCTGGGCTCTGATTGCCCCATGGTCTGGCCCAGCCGGGGCCCCATTCACCATGAATGGGACCCCAGGCAGCCCCGACCATGTGGCAATCAGAGCCCAGAGGCTCCTCCAGAGGCATGGCATGGGGAAGCCAAGTGGGGGGGGGGCAGGGAACATGCCCCCCGCCACTTGGCTCCCCTGCAGTGCACATAACGATGGGAACCACCTGCCCATGCCCTAGGAGGAGTCACCGGGCTCCGATTGCCCTATGACCTGGCCCGGCCTGAAAGCAGGCCCTTCCCCTTCCACCACAACTTCTCCTGCAGACTTTCTCGGTGGGGAGAGGGGGGAACATGCGCATACACTCAGTACCCCCCCCCCAAATTCCCTCCGCCTATGCCAGGAGTTTAGCTGGGATAGAGGCTGGATGGACATTTATAGGGATGATAATATCCAGGGATAGAGGGATAAGGATTTTTTTAAAATATCTTTTAGAAGAGCTGTATTTTTTCATGCTTCAGGAGACAGACCAATCTCTAACCATGCCAAATGCAGGATTTCTTTCAGGTTCCAAAGAAACAGCTGGTACTGGATTAAAGTAAGATGCAGAATATGGACTAGATAATACTGGTCTGATCCAGTATGCCAATTCCTGGGTTCCTGCCACGGTAATGATTTTAACAGCTAAACACAGGAATGTAATAAAAGAAAACTAGTGTTTCCATAATTAGAATCAAAGAACAACTCTGTAAATATCACTATTGATATTCCGGTGATCAGGAAATATAGAAAAATATCTAGACACAGATATTGTAGCTGGGCCAGATGAGATGAGTTCTAGGACATTTCTAGCTAATGGAAATCCTTTTTATTGTTATTGGTAAAAATTTCTAAAAAAGCACAAACAAACCCCACAAGAAAAGAGGCATCAAGATGGGAGAAAAGGCATTATTGAAGAATCAGTTTTTACAAAGTGGAGAAACAAAATGACAAACAACTAACCTGTAAATCCAATTTCTGGCATGGGCTAAAAATAAATGAAAATAAAGTGAACAAGTCTCAACAGAGAAAAATGCGTTAAAACAGGCCAGATAAGAATCTCAGCTGGTATAACTTAGCCGAGACCTATAGACTTGAGTGGTCCTACGCTGATTTCCATTGGTAAAAGTATGGCCTCCAGACAAAAAAAAAGGGAGAAGGGCACAAAAGCAATGCCAGTTCATTCAGGAATGAAAATTGTTAAGCAGCTTCAAGGACTTTCTTGAATAACTGCAAAATTGGATTCCCAGATCTACAGGCAAACTCTAGCACCCACGTGTAGTCCAACCAAACTTTTGCTTTTAATGCCTTTATGCTTCCCTTTTTCATGAGCCAGTCAGGTTCAAAATAGCCAAAGGTCCTCCTAACCCTAGCAGCCTATAGGGCTAGTGTAGTTAAGCCACGCAGAAGAGTGACAGGTCTAGCATCAGGTCCAGTCACTTTGACTCCCCAGCCCAACCAACCAAGGACTTATTTGCAGCTGGGTTTTCCAGGGGCAATCTTTCTTCCGACTCTGATGACGTTTTTGAACTTAAGTCATTGGAGTTCTAGCGCGACAAGTTACTGGCACCAGCACCAAGCATCAAGTAGTAGTAGCCTTGGCAAATAAAAAGGATAAAAAAGGCATCTCTGGATTCCATAATAAAACCATTTGATATTGAGTGACATGAAATCTCACTTCTAAGCTTCATCATGTGAGTATCTCACTTGCAAGTATTATTATGCCCTTTTATAAATCCATGGTGCATCTGCACCTTGAATATTCTGCCCAGTTCTGGTCCCCACCACTCAGAAAGGTTATAGAAGAATTAGAGAAGGTACAGGGAAGGGCAAAAAGGTTGATTAGTGGGTATGGAGGAGAGACTAAAGAGGCTAGGTCTATTCAGTTTAGAAAAGAGATGCTTGAAGTGGGAAAAATGATAAAAGGGTTTACAAAATACTAAAAGGTGAAGAGGAAATAAGTAGAGATTTTTCACAATAACAAGAACTAGGGGTCAAAAAATGAAATTAGTAGGTAGTAAGCTTAAAACTGAAAAAAAAAGTAAGTTCTTTTTCACACTGTACGGTGTGGAACTCATTGCCACCAGGTGAAAGCTGACAATTTATCTAGATTCAAAATGGGATTGGAAAAATTCTTGAAGGAAAGGGGCATCAGTAGCTATAGAGCATGTGAGTTAAGGATACAGCCTTTGAATCAGAGCTGATTAGACCTTAAATGCTGGAGACTACAAGTGAGAGGGGAACACTGGAAAAACCCCTGGTCATACCTAGTTCACTCTCCCGTTCGCAGCACCCACTCTCTGCCAGCGTGTAACATAGGATACTTGGCAAACGACCCAGAAAATGTCAATTCTCATATTCAAGCTCTATTCAAACGGGGTTGTATAGAAATAATGCTCTGTGCACCGAAAATGGTAGGGAAAGCATCATGAACAGGGATCTGGGTTTTCTGTTTGCTGCAGAAAAATATAGATTTCCCTTTGAAACGGGAAACCACTGGTTTCCTCTTGCAGGCTGGCGGAGTTCCAGCCTGTAACAAGCTGCTTGGGGTGGGGAGAGCCGGGGGGACCATAGGAGGCAGGGCCAGGCTCTCCTCCTCATCCTCATCTTAGCTGGGACTTGGGTAGCACCTCCCAAGTTCCTTTCATTTTTGCAAGTGGGGCTGGGAGCTTGGGGTTTGCGGTGGCAGCTGCATGGGTGCCCAAGAGCAGAAAGGGCATGGGGTGGGCATGAGGCATGGTGGGCTGTGCTCCCCATGGGAGCTGCTGCTGCCAGCACTGTGCATGTGCAAACACACATGGCACTGGCTGGCAATACAGCTCCAGCAGCTGCATGCAGGTACGTATATGGGATTGGGATGGGGAAGGGGAAGGAAGGCAGATGGGAGGACTAGGGCTTGGGGAACTGTCCCTGTGCCATCAGGGCCGGGGGCCAAGCTCTGGCAAGCCCAAATGAGCCCTCTACCCTCAGCTCCTCCCCATCCCCCAATGGCACAGGGGTGGTCCAGGCAGGCCAGAGCTTGGTGCATGGCCCCAATGGTGCAGGGTTGGTCTGGGCCAGAGGCCAAGCTCTGGCGAGTCCAGACCAGACCTGCTTCATTGGGGCAAGGGGGAAAGCTACACACACACACACACCATTCCACACCCCCAACCCCTGCCCCACACCCCTCCTTTTCCTAACACACCCCCTTCATCCCCCCACCTGTCTGGTGCAAGGGGAGAGCTGCTGCTGGGGAGGAGTGAGTGGGAGCAGGTAGGGGCTGCAGGTCAAGCATGAGGAGCACTGGCAGAGGTGGGGGGTGAGGGGGGTGGCAGCTGTGGCTCAGGAATGAGGGGCAATAGCACAGGCAGGGCACCAGCATGTCAGGGCTGCTCAGCACCACAAAGCAGTGGGGAGGACAGCAGAAGTTTGGACCCATGTCCTGGTGCAGGGGGGGAGCTGCTGCCAGGAGGGAGCGGCTGGGGGGTAGGCAGGGGCTGCGGACTTGGGAGTGAGGGACACCAGCATATCAGGGCTGGTCTGCACCACAAAGCAGTGGAGGGAGTGGGCTGAAGGACAGCCACAGCTGGACCCACATCCTGGTGAGTGATCGTGGCAGAGGGAGCTCTGATTTTCCACAATAAAAAAAACCCCAAAATCAAATGCCTAAATATATAGGTATTTAGAATTAATTTTATTCGAATGCTTGAGGCACCGATAGGCTTCCAAATTGCTTGAAAACTGAAAATATATCAATAAAGCATTGTGTTCAACTGATACCTATATATACACATACACATATATGTAATATTAGTGGCATTTCATTTTAATTACAGAAAAACACAGACTTTTTTTGGGGGGGGGGGGTTAAAATCGGGGAACTTGGGATTTTTTAAATAGAGAAGACTAGGATCTCTGGTCATGAGAAACATCAATGTATGTAACTGTGTGGTGGTGCAGACTGGGCTCTGGAGGTTTGATACTGAAATTGCACCTTATTTGAAGAGCAAGTAAGTAAAATGCTACCGAGAGTCATAGATGGTAGTGATTAAGAGGAACTGCAAATGTTAGCGTAGATGGAGAAACAAAGACAAGCAACATCAGAAACATGGTAAAAAATAAGAGATAAAAATATTCTATTTCCTGTGCAAGCAGACTACAAAACACTCTTGAGACTTCATCCATGAGCAGTAACTGAGGCCCCAGGGGAGTGGTTCTCAACCTTTTTGAGCTTGAGACACCCCTAACTGGACCTGAGGCATCCCTTCATAACAGTGACACAGTGAAACAGGTAGCATGATCCTGGCCCAGACTCAGTCACCTTCTATTACCAGAACAACTCAAGTCTTTGTATCCCAGTGATGGTAGGTTCAGGTTTCACCGCCATGTGCTGTACCGCTTCTGCCCGCAGTGTCAGAGTAATCTATTATTTTTACTTTCTCTCTTTCACACCTTGCTTTCACCCCAAAGCACGTCAAGGAGACATCACCACCTGCTTTCATAGCATTTCAAAACGATGTTTAGCACAGATTATGCATTAGTCAAACACCATTTACTGCTCTGTGCGGGGATAACTGGGCGAAATCTAATAGTCTGTGATATTCAGGAGATCAGACTAGATTATCTAATGGTCCCCTTCTGGCTTTAAGGTCTATGAACAACTTCGAAACTCGATCCTTCAGAGTTTTAATTTCAGAGCATTCTTTGTAAATGCTGAAGGGGGGAAGGAGGGAGGAATTCCTGGGAAATTGCCTCCTCCTCTACAATACTTTGCGCCTAAGAAACACAAACTTCTTTCAGAAAACAAAACCCGAGTTCCAGACCTACACTGCAAAAATGTTATCTCCCTTTATGTCTTCACCCTGCCCACATGGCAATGATTAAAACATTTTTATTGCTATTACACAGGGTTCTAAGATATTTCAATTAAATGTATTATGAAAATTGATTTTTAAAAGACACGGCAGCTCAGGTTTATGTTTTTGTCATTTATACCTTGCCATTTCTTTTTGGGTAAGCACACTGGCAGAAAGCAACTCTGTTTATTCATCCAAGGTAGACTGCAGGATGCTCTTTCACTTGATCTAGCTTCTGTTGGTGCAATTCCCTCGAATTCAACTGGATTCTTCTTTATTTGCACCAGTGTAACTAAGAGAAGAATTGGATTCATTGGCCAACGGTATCAACCTGGGTGCCTAAAGTTCCTAAACCCATTTTGAGCATGTGAATAGAAGCAGCTGAATTTTCAGAGGTGAGCAGCATCTTTTTGAGTGCCTTCTGGGACCACATCTTCCACACCCTATCATCTTCTGGTGCTTGAAACTACTGTTAGAAGCTGTCAGAGTTTTTGTGCCACACACTGAATATTATTCCAGACTGCTTAATAATGTACATGCAAGCATCTACATCACCTTGCCTGATACTGCTTGAAAACGATATATTTGATCAATTAACTACTTCAGAGGTTAGAGTAAACGCGGTTCTAGAAAGGGACATAACACCCGAGGCATCTATGTCAGGTCCGTTTAAACAGAATCCTTTGGAGGCCTTTTTTAGGCTTTTTGATTCAATTTTATTTTATTAAAAGATTGCAAATCAAAGGGGGGTGGGGGCAAGACAAGGAAGGGGAGAAAAAAAATCAAATAAGGCTAGGCCACTCCAAACAATATGATTAAATTACTGAACATCATGTTTCTAGTATACATATTGATTGGTGAACAATAAACTGGATCCATGCTGTTTCAAGCTATTCTATATGAAACGTTTTGCAAACTGAATGCACCTGCCTCTGTTTCCCAGAAGAAACTGCTTTGGTGCAAGGTACTTCCATCCCAGGACTGGGGGTTTTTCTTGTTTGTTGGGTAATAGTAGTGGGAATTGGGGAAGGTTGTTGGTTGCTGCTAAGAGTGATCTTGTGCAAACTCCAACCTGGCTTTCTGTGACTTAAAAAAACCCCCGAAAAAACTAGAGGTCTCTGCAATCTACAACAGCCCAAGTTCTTCTTTAGAGATCACTCTTTTTCATCCAGATGCTTCCTTCTGAAATATAGTGCATAGAAAAAAGAAAAAAAACAAGAGGCAAGAAAAAAAAAAGTCCCTGAAACCAGAGGAAGGAAGGAATTCTCTTCCAGTAAATGCCTCTTGGGTATGGTGAAGGGAGCACACGTAGCCAGATGGGAGCTGACACAAGGAATCGCCACACGACATGCTACCCTTTAAAAGTCAAGGCATTCTGCATGAAAGTCCATGAAGAAAAACAATCTTCTTGGAACCGGTTGGACAACACGGACACAGCAAGTCTCGTGGTCCAGGGAAGAAGTAAAAGGGGATTCTAAGAATAACATGTAGCAAGCAAGTAGGGGTGTGCGAAGCAGGCCCTATTTGATTTGGATTCAGCCCGAATCAGGGACAGTGATTTGATTCGTTGATTTGGATCACTGTCCCCGATTTGATTTGGCTGAATCCAAATCTGAAGATTTCATGATGATTCGGAGAATCAGCGATTCCGACACAGACACAGCTTTACAAGTTTTTTCTGTATACCTTGAGGCAGCAGGCATGGCTTATGATTGCTGCAATGCTGGGGTGCATGGGGCATCCCACAGGAGTACGGGGGGCCCTCCACGTGCTCAGCAGCAAACCCAGAAGTGGACCCGATGTACTTCCAGTCCACTTCCAGGTCTGCCAGGGAGCGTGCCAAGAGCCCCCCCACACACACACTCCCTTGGCTCAGCCATCGGCTGCAGGGGGACCCCAGGGGCCCCGCCAGACCCAGGAGGCACCAGCTGCCTTGTCGGGGGGGCACAGAGGGACCCCCCCACACACTTCCCGGCAGACCACTTCCGGGGCTGCTGCCGAGCGCGCTGGGAAGCCCCCTGTACTTCTGTGGGACGCTCCATGTGCTCCAGCATCACAGCGTTCACGAGCCGCATGCTACCTCGAGGTATGTAGAAAAAACATTTAAAGCTGCGTCTATGTCCGAATCACCGAATCTTTCCGAATCTCTCTGAATTGATTCGGAGGGTTCTGATTTGATTCAGAGATTAAAGGGTCCTCTGATTCAATTTGGAGATTCAGCCACCGAATTGAGCCGAATCCAATCGGGGACCAAAGCTTCGCACAGCCCTACAAGCAAGCTGTCCTCATCTGTGCCTTGACTTTGATACTCTCCAGGACTGTGGAGACGGACAGTCACAAACCCTTCTTCTACTGTTTCCTTGTGGGAGGATTTCAGTCCTTTTCCACCTTCAATAGGCCTGTCTGTACTGAGACGCAAATCTAGATTTGGGCCATCCTCATGAGTAAATAAGTTGGGAGCCAAAGAAATAAAATGGGAGGTACTTTCTCGTGCTCCCACATGCCCCAACATAGCTGTAGAGCCCCATGATTGCCGTTTCAGCACTGTAACTTCATTAGTGTCCTAAACACAATTCATCCAGTGCTGCCTTTTCTACCTACATCACTTGTCTGCAAGAACCCATTTTAGTACCACCAAATCCTGCTTTTCCCTCCTTCCCAGCCTCAAACACTAGAACAGCTTGGATATCAAAAAGAAATCCCTGCAGACAGTCTTTTTTCATTTAGATTTCACTGCCTTTAAGACAATTGCCTCTATATGCAATTTGGCTTTGTCCGTGAACAATGAATTGCAGCTGGAGCTTTCAAAAGGTCCAAAGGGAAGCGGTCACCCAGTTTTCACTGACTTTCCATGCAGTATCTAACTCCCTTAGGTGCTTCTGAAAAAAATCCAAGTTACTGTGCAGACATATCTGAACAGCTGAGTTATGCACTGGCTTTTATCTCCATGCATCTTATCTGCTTGTTTATAAGCCCTAATTTGTAATGTCCCACCCAGATGATACTGTTCGGGAGGGGATTCTGTTTGCATCTTCCACAAGTGTGAAAACACACCAGACTTCTTGAACAAATCCCCGCCCCCCCCCCCCCCGCCGTGACAGTCTGGACCCAGCTAATATAAATCAGAATGTGTTGCTGATATTATCAGTTATGCAAATATAAACAGGTGAGGCAATGGCACTAACTTTGTATATACAAACAGAATCAACAGCACCAACATTGAATATGCTTTTCAGCTTTGTTCAAAATGGGTTGCAAAATAGGTCATCGTTGCAGTACGCAAATTGAGAGGTGCTGTGAATTCGTGTGTGAACACGTTGCTTCAGAAGACCGAGAAAAAGCAAAGCAAAGCCCTTTCAGTAACACTTACCCCAGCTACTAACAATAAAAAAAATATGTAACTGAGTTTGATTTTAAATAATAATTCCAGCCAGGTTGTCTGTAATTTGCTCAGCCTGCAGAAAAAAAACAGAACAAACCGGGGCTGCAAAGGTATCTGAACGAATGACACTGCAGTGATTCTATCCAGGATTGGTCAATATTCTTCCAGTTTGACTAAGCCTATATAATTTCACAATTTTTTTTTTATTTATCCAGAGCATGATGAAGAGCTCGTTGTTACAGTCCTAAAGCAGGCAGAAGTTTCATTGCAACACTGGGCATATTGGATGCAATCTAGCCCCCCTCCTCCCCGCAGTGAAGTCGCCAAAAATCCTAAAATGCGTTTTGAGCTCTGGTAGTGATTTCTCAAAAGTCTTGCAAGGTGCAAAGAACCTCATGCAGAAAGCCCCCAGCACCTTGTGAGAACAAGCCCGCGCCTTGTTACATTGAACCTTTGCCGAAAACCCAGTTCTCCTGCCACTGCAGTCATTGGCACTCCCCTGGAAATCAATGAAAGTCTATTTCTCAGTCTCGGTGGGCATGGGGCTGGGTCCACAAGGATGAAACACCCCAGCCCCCCATCTATTAGCGAATGCACCACTCTTTTTAGCAGCAACAGATTTGTTGAGCTGATTCTGAATGCTAGTGCTAATGGAATAGCATAAGCATTAGCTTAGCAGCTGATCATGCAATTGGTTCCACTGGCATGTAACTGCATCTGTGTGAAGCCCCATTGTAATCAGTTGGGCTCCACATGGGCTCGGGGTACCACGCTATCAAAGCTGATTGCTTACAGAATTCCTGATTTGGCAAAGCTAAAAATTACCTTATATAAAATCAATAACTTGACAATTATTTTGCATGCCTTGCTCATCTTAATGTGGCAAACTTGTCGGAGTTAAATATTCACCTACTATTCATTTCACGGAATGAAATTATTCCCAGTGCACATTAACCGAGACAATTACTGAAACATCAAGATCAGATTAGTTACTGTATGTTGAAAAGAAAAGAAATTATTGCTGCTGCAAATTGCAGAAGTGTTAAAGGCTCAAAAGGTTGCTCAACTAGTAGACAATTTTAAGTAAAGCTAATAAAACATGGTCACTTCATTATTCATTCATGAGAAAAAACTGTGTTCAAACAGTATGGTTCAACTACAATTCTGTTTAGAAGCCAGTCTATAATATCCTGCCTTTTGTTGATGGCTCCTGTGATCTCCATTATACATCTGTTTTATGTAGCAAACCTTTTAGTGCACCGAGGATGTGATCCAAAGCACCCTGAAATCAGGGAAGAAAGTTTCAATGACTTCAATAGGCTTTGAAGCTCAAATCAAGATTGGAGCCTTGGCACAAACTCTTCCAATCTTGCAGAGAACCGCATGCTGAAAACACCTTGTAGGGAAGAATTGGCATGTTGTTCCACTGAACTTATACTACAAGTCTAGTTCTGCTCCCAGTGAAATCAATGACAAAATTCTCCTTGACTTTTTATCTGGAAGACTGTAGGACCAGGACTAAGCCCCAGCGAAGATTTGGCATCTGTTGCCAACTCCAGTGCTGACTTGTATCTTGGATATCCCTGGGTAAGTCATTTGATTCCTGTGCGCCTCATTCACACGGCATGCACGAGAGGGGCTAACATTTACACGGGCCGTTGCAAAGTGCCGTGACAGCAACAGTGCTGTGCTGAAGCTGCTAGGGACTTAAGTGGGTGCTTCACAGGGGCCTGAATCCCTCCAGTGGTCTCAGATTTTCAGAGCTGCTCCGTTCACATTAAAATTGAACAGGCATCCAAATCAAGCAGGCAACTTTGAAAACCTCAGGAGCGGTAATCGCACCTCTAGGTCTTTCCCCCTGCTATTAAACCTCCTCCTTTGTATCCACTTAGTCATTCCTGTTATTTTTCCACCACACACCTCTGTGCCTCTTTCTATTCAGAGGCCTTCTAGCAATTTTACCCAATTTGTCAGGTGCCACGCTAGGAAGTAAACAAATAAATAAAGGTCAGGGTAGCTCCTTGAAGGAAGAAAAGAGTTTTTTGCTAGGAAGTTTCTGCTTTATAATCTTACCGACTCTGCACTGCATCTTCCTCTCATGCTCTCACTTTCCCTGTCAGACTGTTCTTGCCATTTAAAATTTAATCGCGTGAACATTTCACCTTTTCTTTCGCTCTCATGGACAATGGCTATAATTAGAGTCCTTTTGTTTTCTGATACCATTTTATAGCTCATTAGCATTATGATTTTTTGTTTTGATCCCTTTCTTTTAATTCTCTCTGCTTTTTTTCCCCTTTACATGTATTCAGACTGCTTAAAAAAAAACACCAAACCCTTCTTAATTACAAAAAAATATCTAAATAGTTCAAGGGTGATTATTTATGGTTTATGCAAATGCCCAAAAGGCCATTTATGAAACATTTCACACGTGAAGCAATGGCCTGCACCATCTTTAGTCAGGGACGGTCTTAGTGTTCTCCATACTTGATGCTGTATGAACACGGGTCCCTGAGACTAACGTAATCCCAAATTAAAAATGAGGACTAGTGACAAGGGATTTCAGAAGGCACAAGGCTGGCAGGAGCAGGCTTTTTGAAGTCATAAATAAGGATTCTGATTCACGCTCTATTCTTTGCATCTGAATACTTTAGTTGAAAATACAGAATGATGGACTGCCTTGTGGAAAGCCTAGCTGCCGAAGCCACCTTGGGACTCTCAGCCCAAGTGAGAAAAGGAAGACAGAGCTGTATGCTCTTTGTATAACAGCAGTGCAGGCATGCCTCTGTAGGGGAAGGCTCTTCATGACACGGAGGAAAAGAGGCACTTCCAATAGAGATTACTGGCCCCCTCCATGGTAAAGCACATTGGCCAAGGGTGTCAACAGGTCCTTGCATTAGTACATAGGACAGGCCACATTCTGACCCTTTATTTTTATTTCTTTTGGAGTGTCGGGAAAAATAAAGAAATGCCCATGCAACATTTCTGAGAGTCCTGATAATAATCAGTCCTACAAAGTGATGGCCACCCTGCAGCATCAACACTAAATGCACATAAATTAGCTTTCCCAGCCAGTCAGCCTTGCACATAATCCCCATCACGTCATTCACCTCACTTAGTAGACAGTAGCTCCACCTAAGCACGCCACCCCAAATCATCTCCAGGAGCATACACACATTCATCCACCCTGCCCTAAACTATCTAAAAAATGCCTTTCGTCGTATGCTTTGGCAAAACCCTAGATTTGGGTTCAACATGGAACCAGAAATACAGAATCCCTCTCCGCACCGCCATAAAACACTGTCCTACGTCGAGATTTCCAAGGATGCCATTTAGAAATAACATAACAGGTTGCAAAAAAAGCTGCGCTTTTCTTGGAATGTCTCCTAAACAGCAATCGAGAAATGTTAGGCACACTTCAAGTATTAAATACCTTTCTTGAACATCTTAACTTATTATGGCTTTATTATTTCAGCCAACTGTAAAATCAGAACATGACTCTGTTGCCTGACTGAATGTTATCTTGTCAAGATCCCAATTTGTGACTGTGGTGTTTTTCCCCCCATTTGCTCTCAGTTTATCCTCAATTCTCTTTTTATTTCCTTTCATATCGATTTTGCCATTTTCCCTTCTACTTTTCACATTTCACACACTTGCATTTTAGTGATGTCTCTTCTCCCATTCCCATATTTGTATTTAATATGTGCATTTGTCTCCATACTTAAACATGTGCCCAAGACACCGTATTAGTTCAGCAGAAGTCCTTTGGTCTTTTGTTTTTATAGTCAGGCTCACATAATAGTATTCTTTCTGGCAACTGAGTGATGGGACCACCTTTAGTCTAAAAAAATCAAAATAGGAAAATATAATACAGGGTTTCCTGTGATATTACCATGTGCTTGAAGATTGGGTTGACATTTATCAGGTAGCAGAGTAATGTTAGGCTTTTGGCAGAAAGCTTTATTTTCCTCTTTTATGGTAATGTGTTAATGTAAGGGAGGTATAAATAACCTCTCTACAGTACTGCTATGGCTGGATTCAGAAGCCACGTTGTACATCTAGTAAGCACAGCTCAAGGGGGCAGCTCAGAGGGAGTGGGGAGCCCATTTGATTTTTGGTTTCTATGGAGGCTGGTGATATTGTTGTGGGCCTGAGAGCGAAGCAGACGCACAATGTTTTTCACACTGGCCCTCTCCCATGATCGACTATGGGCTGCTCCGAATAAATCCCGAGGCACCGTAGTAGTCTCAAGCAACTTAGACTTCAGGGACTCTCCTTCCTCTCCTCTTTTATGCCTATTTCCACCCCTGGACCCCGTTCTATACTGGGGCTCACGATGAGACCAAACAATGTAATGCTTCCCCCAGATGGCTAAAGGGCGTCTATAGACTTTTCACAACCCAGCCGTGGTGCACAGGGATCACAGCAGGAAAGAAACACCAGCTCCCATGGTTCAGTGTTACTGTTAGCCACTCTTTTTATGCTTGGCACAATAGATTTTGTCATCATTGTTGAAAGTCCCTCAATATGAGGATGACTATCTTCCAGAAAATAGGAAAGTCATAGGTGACCGAGGAGGCCAATCTAAGATTTTCATGTTCAGCCACAGACACGGCAGTCCTGGGAGGAAGGAATGGATCCTGGTGAGGTCAGGTTACACCTCTTTCCCTTTCTCTCTCTCATTGTTCTGCCTCCACAGTGAGGGGAGCTTGATCAAAATGATCGATGCCTTGTTGTACATCACAGTGGGGAACATTTCAACGCTTGGATCTTCCAGGGATGGATGTTAATATTGCATTTCTTCAGATTGGCCTTCAAGACATCCTTAAATCTCTTCTTTTCTCCACTTCTAGACTAGCAACCATTAGGGAGTTGGAAGTATAGGATCTATTTTGGGATTCAGGCATCTTTATGACATGTCCTGTCTGATATAGGTGGTGCCATATATGCGTGACTTCAACACTAGTGGTGTCTGCTTGAGCCAGAATGCTGGCAGTCATTCTTCTGTCCTTCCAGTTGATATGGAGGGTGTTTCTGATACGTCGTCCAAGTTTCACACCCATACAACAGAGCAGGGATGACAACAGCTTGGTAGACAAGGAGTTTGGCTGGGTCCCAATATCATGATCACCAAAGACATGGTTTTGATATAATAGATGTAAGCTAGATCGTATATTATAAGCAATTTAGCAATACTACAAACAGCTCCTGCTTACATTAACAATGTGGACCAATCCTGCAAATAGCTACGTGCTTAACCTTGTTACCATGAGTTGTCCCAGCGCAGTTAATAGGATTACTCATAGCCAAACAGGAAATCATGTTAATGAGCATCGTCAGAAGCAGGGCCTTCATATTCAGAGAGCCTGATCAGCTCGCTTCGAATCTTGATAGAATTGCAGCATACAAATTAGGTAAGGAAAAAAGGTCAGCACTGGTTGATATACTTCACATGCCACAATGATTCTAGGATGCTCCTATTTATACTGTGTCTTAATCATAACAATTAGATACAACAAATAAGGGCTATCTGACTTCTTAAACATGGCCAAAGACTTTAATGAAATTTCCTTTTTCTGGGCAAAACTCTCACTAATTTCACTAGATTTCATTTTTTTTTCTTTATGCCTCAGCAATTAGAGACACATGACCAGATGGGAATCTCAGCTTTCATTAACTAAAAAGTAAGCTTTTAGCTTTCTTGGCTGTTGAGAGAAAAGAAAAGAAGGAAAAAACAAACAAACAAGACACGCTACAATCGGTCTGGGGAAGGGAACTCAGCTCAGCTGGGCTAAGTTGCCTTCCCCAGCCCAATCCCGGGGTTGCAGTCCCTGATCTGCCAGCCAGATGAGAGAGGCTGGTTTCGAGCTTCACCATTATAGCTTATGGGCAAAACATTGAACCAGTGTCAAAACAGCATCACTGTTTCAATGAAAGAAAACGGAACAGCGGTTTCTAATCTAAATTAAATTCAAAATGAAACACTGTTGTGTCGAAGCGGGACGGTGCCGTTTCACATAGCCCTAATAGTCTCCCATACGTTGACATGGATGTTTCATTTTTTTTTTTTTTTTAAAGTCGGCCTTGAGGACATCCCTGAAGTGCTTTCTCTGCCCTTCTCTTGAGTGTACGCATTGGCTGAGCCTGGAGAATAAAACTTGCTTTGGGAGTCTGGAGTCAGACATCCAGATGACATGGCTGGCCCAACTAAGTTGATGTCGGATGATAATTGCCTGAATACTCATGACGCTTGTAGGAGGATGCTAACATTAGTGCATCCCCACTGGATTTGGAGGATCTCCTGCAGGCAGCATTGATGGTATTTCAGCAACTTTAGATGCCTCCTGTATGTTGTCCATGTCTCAGCTCTGTAGAACAAGGTGGGGATCATGACTGCTAGATAAACCATGAGCTTGGTTTCAGAACTGATGTCACGATCTTCAAACATCCATTTCTTCAGATGTCCAAAGGCTGCACTTGGCACATTTCAGGCAATGTTGGATTTCTTTGCTGAGGTCAGCCTTCTGTGAGTAGCAGTTTTTGAGGTACGGAAAATACTCAGTGTTCTCCAGAGTCTCACCATGGATCTGGATTACCAGAGTTCAGGACTGTTCATTACGAGCTTGCTGGTGAATGACTTGAGTCATTTGAATGTTAAGCATCGATCCCATTTTCTTGCATGCCTCGGTAAAGATGTTGACTATTGCATGAAGGCCTGCTTCTGAATGAGTGAACACTGCAGCATTATCAGTGTACTGGAGCTCCATGATTGATGTTGGGGTAGTCTTGGTTTTGGCTGGGTGTTGGCTGAGGCTAAACAGCTTACCATCCATTCAGTAGTTTAGCACTACTTCAGCTGGAAGCTTGTTGGTGGTCAGATGTAACATCACGGCAAAGAATATTGAGAAGGGTGTTGGAGCGATGACACAGCCTTGTTTAACTCCTGTTTTAGCCCCACAGAACAAGTAAAGATTACTGAAAACCACCACTCACATGCTATCATGGGGCAGGCAGAGGATGGTGACAAATTTTGGTGGGCACCTGTCCTTCAGAGGGATCCTCTACAATACTTCTTGGCTGACAGAGTCAAAAGCTTTCATGAGGTCAAACAAGGCCGCGTAGAGAGGTTTATGTTGTTCCCGGCATTTTTTCTGCAGCTAGTGAGCCGTGAAGAAGATTATGGTAGCTTTTCCTCTTGGTGCCCTAAACCCACACTGAGATTTGGAGAGGAGCTCTTCAGCAAGTGGAGGGAGATGGTTCAGGAGGGTTCTCGCAATTATCTTTCCTGTGGTGGACAGCAAGGCGATCCCCTCTGTAGCTTCCACATTTGGACTTGTCTCCTTTCTTGAAGGTTGTCAAAATCATGGTGTCCCTAAGGTCACCTGGGATTTCCATCATCATTTCAGATCCTTCAGATGAGCGCAGGAAGCCATGATGTGAGCTCTTCTCCTCCCTGTTTGAAGATTTCACTGGGGATTCCATCCACTCCAGATCGCTTGTTTTTATTCATCTGGTTGATGGCTTTCCTCACCTTGTCAAGGATCGGAGGGCAAAATCATCTTCCACTGGATGTTGCAGGATGGAGTTGAGAACATACATCAACAGCACAGTCTCAATTGAGAAGGTCTTTAAAGTGCTCCTTCCAATGGGCATTGATGGTTCCCCTTTCCTTGATCAGGTCTCCTCCATCCTTAGGCATCAAGGGGGTTGGTTCCTGAGTGCTCAGACCATAGATGGCTTTGGTGGCACTGAAGAAACCACATATATCATGGATGTCAGTGAGATGTTGCATCTCCTTAGCCTCGTCTTCTCACCAATTCTTCTTTGTATCATGTGTCCTCCTTTGGACCTCTGCCTTGGGTTGTTGGAAATTCAGTTTCTTTTACTTGGATTTGGTGTCATTTTGCCAAGCACGAAAGGCTTTACACTTGCGATCGATCAACTCATGGATCTCTCAGTCATTTTCATTAAACCAGTCTTGATGTTTCCTGGTAAAGAATCCAAATGTCTCCTCACAGGTGCTGATGACAGTGGCTTTGAGGGTACCCCACATGCTGCTGACTTTGCTGTTGATTGGAATTCACCAGTTTTCCCTTGAGGCGCTGGTGGAAGAGGTCTTGCTTGCTTGGGTCCTTGTGTCTTTCAATGTTAATCTTCCATTGGCGTTGCTTCTGCTGCTGCCATCATTTGGGAGCCAGTATGAGTGATATAACTGAGTAGAGGAATCAGTGCTCAGTCCAGCAATCATCACCTGCTAGCCTAGTGACAACTAGATATAGTACTGAGGAACCCATCTCTTAAATATTTCACCTAATGTTTTCCATATAAGAAACTGCACTTTGTTACAATTATTTCTCCAACAATAAGATATAGATGAAGTTCCATCTTTTAGTTTAGTCAAGCTAGAATATGCAAGATGTGTTAGCCAACATGCCAACTGAGCTATTTTCCCTTCCTACTATAGGAAAGATTTCTCTGCTCAAGTCTGTCTCTTAACAAAGACAGAAAATATTAGTAAAACATCCTTCTTTAATCCAGTACAATTCCTGTTTTCTAAACCATGGGAAATGTCAATACAATTGCAATTATTGGGATAAATGCATCTGTTGGGATACAGAGTCAACCCTCCACCCAAAACAAACACACAGACCTCCACCCCAAGAGTTTAGCTTCATTCTGTTAAAAACTTTGATACTTTGTAGGTGTGGTGCCATCTCTTGCAGAAGATAGGGGGAATGCATGCAAAGACACCCAATCAATGTGTACAATATTAAAGTTGGATACGTTTAGTATGAATGACATTTTGGGAAAGACCACCTTTATTTAAATAATAAGTAACCATGGGGAAAAAAAGTTACTGACTTTGAGGCACTTCCCTTAAGAAGTCCTGATCTCTTTTCTTGTGGCTTGGTAGGTGGGATGGTGCTCATGTAGCTGCTAAAAAAAATAAATGCTGTGCACTGTGCTACCTCATTGGGACAATGATTGGACATGGTGTTTTTTCGTTGTGTGAGAGGAGAAAGCAAGGGATCCTGTCTAAGGGTCCAAAGTCATGAAGCTGCTCAGGAGTAGAAGTGGAGGAGGCTGGAGAAGCATTCATAGATGTATGTATGCATGTATATATTAACAATGAACTTATACAAATTACCTGCCTAAAAGCAACTCTTAACTTTTATACCTGGTATTATATCTGAAAAAAATAAAAGTAGTTATGCTTCAGACAGAGCTTTAAAGAACCAGTTCTAGTTTCCAAGGACAAGAAATAAATACAATCTAATTTCCAGGCATTTTGGTCCTCTCTGTAACAATTGCTGTACACCCAGTTGTTTAGTAATCCATTTCCAAGAGACTTTGGCTGGGATTTCCAAAGCCACTTAGGAGATCTGGATCTCTATTTCCCTTTAAAAGTCATTAAGCAATGCTCTGGTGCACTTTACTCCGCAAGTATATTCAACGGGACTATTTCTAAGTGCTACCCTGTGTAAGGACATCAAGCTCTGGCCCTCTAAATAGCAGATAAGATCTCCGATTTCTATGGGACTGATGTAATACTAAGAACAAGTAAAGATAAAACGATATGGGTTTTATATATGAAGAAACATAACCAGGAATGCTTCTGTTCAGTACTGTTTTGTCAAATACTCTTGTTCACTAAAGAGATGATTATGTTGAAATCGAGTAGAAGGACCGTAGGCAACGAGAAAAGAAGTATAATCATCTACCAAAGGACTTGCAAACACAGCACTATAATTTTTAGTTGCTTAAAAAATAAACAGCCACTAGGATTTCAAGATTAATTAACCTGTGAAGGAAAACCAGTGCGTGAAAGATACAGTGAGATTTATTTAAGGCCATGGTTCTGGAAGTTGACCCCTCTGGCCTCTATAGAAAAAGTGATATAAAACCCACAGATTCATACTCTTTTAGGTTTATAGAATAACATTGAATAGTTCCCTGTTTGAAAAAAAAATCAGTTCACTCATTTTATAGAGAACTAGGTGTCTGCAGGTAGAAAAGAATAAAACAAAAAAAGGGGGGGGCACTGAAGAAAAGAAAAAGTTGGACTAGACTTGTGCTTTCCACTCTCTTTCTTCTTAAGTGTATCCAAAGAAGGCTTTCTTGCTTTTAATAGAAAAACCAGGCCCTGTTTAGCTTGAAATACTCTTTGATAATTACAGAATAAATCAACTGGTGGTATCGAAACAAGAGAACGAACAAACCAAAAAACCAAACCAAACTCCCCTCCCTGCCCCAAAAACCATGAGGGTAAAGCTTGAGTATGAGAGAAGGGAATACATTAAGAGTCAGAATATGAAAGACCTTTTAGTTACCACCCATTTCATCTTTGGTGCCTATTTCACATTTTACAAGAAGAACAACTTTATTAAAGATTCATTGACCGCCCTCCATCCTCCCTTCAATTAAGTTGCAAGAGTTAACAATGCACATCCTCTGTGACACCCTAACAATATTTCTAGTAATACCGAAGTTGACATCTCTGACATTTGAGTTATAGAAAAGCATCTCCCTTTGCAGCCAACCACCAGGCAACAAAGGCAGATTTGCAGGATTTTTTTTTTTTAGATAAAGAAAGACAAAAGGTCAGAAGTCCAATTCTGAGGTCACATTCAAGAGAAGAACCAATTCATTTATTATCTTATCAATATCTGATACAGTGCATGAGCAAATGAATCCGTCTCTGGCTGCTGACATCCACTATGCCTTTTTCCAAGAAACTGTATTCTTCTCTTCCCCAGACTTAAGTTCAAGTCAATTCCTCCTCTGGCAGTCAAGAACCCATATTAAAACAACTTTCCCTTACTTTCTGTATTGCAATATGAAGCCAGTGCATAGCTCATCATCACCGATTTACACCTGTGCCACTATCCAGAGGAGACACCATTCACGTACTGTACAGACTATGGTTAAGTGGGAGGCTGTCTGTGCATCTTGTGGACCAAAGCAGCCTTACCATTTCCTTGTGCTCACTGTTCTGTTTATACTCCCCTTTTGTCTCTTAACACTTAGATAGTAGGTTCCTTGGGGTGTGTTTTTGACCAATATTTGTATGGTGTCTAATGACATCCTGGTTATGGCTAGGGGACTCTAGGCACAGTAGAATAATTAAAATAATACAAAGCAAATAAGCATGTAAAGAAGACAAGGTACATCTACTTTATTATGGTCCAGAATGTCATTTACCCCAAGCCGTATTCTGTTTGGCCTCTCAAGCCTTTTAGGCGATGTTAGAAATAGGTCCCCTTCTGTTTACCACTGACACCTGGTGCATCCCCAAAAGTGAAGCCCAAATGGCCAGTCAGAGTAGAGCTTCAACAACTGTGTCTACAAAATTGTCCGAGGTATTTGGCAAGCCTAATCCTTCTGTTTGGTGCAGCGCGTGACATACCCGAGAGAAGCAGGCAGGGCAAGAGAACTTCCAGGCAGCTGCTTGTATTACTTCGATGCTTGACAAATACTAATCGAGGATAATTAAGTAAAACTGAAATGTTATTATAGACCAAAAACCTGATTGCCCATTCTGAAAAAGCCCTCTTTTATTTGATTTTTTTTTTGGCCCAAGTGGTCACCAGTTAGGAGGGCATTTAAGGCTCAGCTGACTTTTCTTCTCTGATGTCTCACTTTTGAGAATTTGTCTGCACACTCACCGGTTCACTGAGTGATATCACATACTAGTGACACAATTTTAGTCCTCTCAGCTTTGTCTCTCTGCTATCTCCAAGTGCTCCAAGTTCCAATTTTGTTCTGGTTTATCGGGGTTTTTAATACCCATCTACAGTGCATTCTCTATGTCTCTGCTTCTTATTTTCCCCTCTCTACCCCTCTCTCTAAGTCTTCTCCTTCTCATCGGTTTAATTCTGACTGCCCAATTATGCAAATTTCACATTTACGTTCTGACAGGACTTCCCACTCCCCTCACACATCGTTACTCATTACAGAAATCATCCTTCTCTCCCTCCCCGCCTTCCCTTAGTTCCAAGTTGACGCTGCTTGCCCATCTAAATAGCTTGTTCAAAAGATGAAGCTAGACTATCATTTTGTTACAAGCTGTATGTTGGACAGTGTGGACCTGCATTGCCCCAGGAATAGGAAAGAATTGGATTCAACGAGGAACACTTCTTTCTTGATCCAAGAAGTCCGCTGTCTATTATCTGCTCCTACCACCAGCAGAAAACTATCCCTTTTGGACCAGTACATTTGACCACCTCATTCCCTGACCATCAAGGGGTGAAAGGCATGGATACTCAAGAATGAGGGAGGCCATTCAAGAGCACAAATGTAGATGAAGGGACCTTTCTCTACCTTGTTTTTGATCGTCTAGGCCATCCTGGTTTTTAGCAGTTTTCTCAGCTTCCTGTGGTTTGACATCTGTTCCTGCTAATCAAGTCAGCTGTTGTGGTGGCATTGCACTAAAACTGAACCAGATCAAAATCTTTTACCCTTACTGTTTCCAGGATTGCAGCACTTCATTGATAATAAAAAGTGACACACACAAGAGAAGATATACAAAGGATCTCTCTCCATATGCTACCCAAAAACAGTGCAGCTAACATCAAAAACAAAGTAGCTGACAACTGTAAAGACCCTTAAAAAAACCAAAACTGATTGCTTCTTTTTTAAACAAGACACAGCAGAGATCAATTCCTCCCCCCCAGACTTTCCTATAAGCCGTTTCTATTTCAGCTCTGTTATGCCAGCGTTTTATCAGTCTGTGCAGCACATCCCAAATAGACACAGTATTACATTTAAAAACACGTCCCTAGTATCTTTAATTTGTTCCCCTGCCACAGCATTAGGTTTTAAGCACCATATTTCTATTGTTCCTTCATAAAAATGACAAGCTTTCACAGTAAAATTCGTCTTTCCACCTTATTGGTTTTAAGGCAGGTCTATTCCACACACATACTTATACCGCCCCCCTCCTAGCTGTAATATCAGAGCCCTTTCCAGTCGCGCGTGAGGTGTCATGAATAACATCTGTTACGTGTGGTTTGTTCTCTCTCGGCCATTTCCCTGGAGGAGACTTGCCTGTGTAGGCTGGCATTTTGCTTTGGTAAGGTTTTATCTTTCGCTCCCCGCCCAAAAGACCACACTGCCCTGTGTTCACGTTAGAAATGGAAACCGCACACGTCCTCCCAGGGAAGGAAGGTGGTGAAGTTCAAGATCTACTGATGAGAGAGCTCAATAAGAGCCATCTTTTACTATTTTCATTGGGTCTTTGCTCCCTTGAGAGTCCGTTCCCCCATGCTGACCGCCCCTCCTCCTTCAAAAGAGCTCAATCTCTTTTACAGCGCTTTGGACCCAACGGTACAACAACATCTCGAGGTACAACTCCACGGCCCGTCACCCCTGTGCTCTGTGCTGAGCCCACGTGAAAAAACCTTGCCGAATTGTGGCTGCGCGTGTGCTTAATTGTACTCGCTTGCTTTATCATTTCCATGGGACCGTGCACATGCTTAAACACTCTTGCTGATTCACAGCTACAGTAAAGCAGCGCTTGCCCAGAGCACTCGCAATTCAGAAAGGCGGACAAGAGGAGAGGATAAAACACAAAAAAAGTTGTGTTATCTGCATTTCACTGATGGGAAACTGAAATACTTCGAAATAAGTGAGGTGCCTAAGGAGACATAGAAAGTCTGCAGCAAAATTAGGAACTGAACCCCAACCCCTTCCAGAATCATAGGATCATCACATATTCATTACTGTTATAGAAACCTACGTTTCCCTCTTCCATACCTCTAATTTTTCCCTTGCTGTTAAACTTGCCTGGATCCAACATTACAAGACTGCTGGCAATTTGCTCGTCCTCAGCAACCCCGAAGTGGAATCAGCATTTTAGTTGCCTCTTGGTCTCTTACCCTTCTTCTCTCTCCTCTCACTTCTCCTGGTGCTGTCCATCCATCTTTTCTCCTCTCCTGTTCCCTGCACAGCAATCCAATTCCCCTTGTCATGTCTGCGTGGATCATTTTAATGTCCACCCATTATCTCCTTTGTACTTTAGTACGTCCCCTTCTGTCCTCTGGTGCTTTCCTATTTTTTCTTTACCAGCCCTTTACTTTTGACTTATTTCCCTCTCCAACTTTTTCCCCCTTTGCATTCTCTGTCTTGCTCAACTGCTTATTTACATTCCCTTCACTTGCCGTCTACTTGGATTCAGCCTCCTTCCCCGTCTTGTCTTCAGCCTTATCTGTTATCCTCAGCCAAGTCTCTTTTGTCTTTTTTCCCCCCTGCTGGTTCTCTCCCTCTCCTTTTTTCTGTCCTTTTTAAGTGAACTTTTCGTGCACCACTGAGCCCACTCCATCACGGCACTACCTTCAGTTCCAGTCCTCAGCCTTACCCAGGCGGGCGCAGGCCTTTTTCTTTCAAAGCAAAGCAGCTCTATCTCCACTAGCATGTGCCAGTGGATAAATGGCTGGCGTTAGAAACATTCTGCTAGATGGATGCCTTTGGCAGTGCGGCTATGCCACCGCTAGTGTGTCTCATCACATCAGTCCTGGGGGAAATTAGGGGAAGATGATCTACAGCACGCTGCCTGTTGCTTTAATCCTGGCTCTTTTGCATCCTGCTGAAGGGAAGTGGAGTTGTGACTGGGAATCGCTTGCCTGTAATCATATTGTTGCTGAAATGTTGCTTATTTTACCATAGGTGATCTTCTTGATATAGTTTCTTTCATCGTTTTGAGACTCTTCTTCACCAGGGAGAAGAGTATTCTGGCCTGGTGGGGTAGGAGTGAGAATATGAGTAACACTAATGGTCAGGACCGGTAGGATGAGGAAGATAATGGCTGCTTGTTGCTTTTGCTAGCAGGGTAGACAGATAGATATGAGGAAGGGAAAGGTCAGATACTGAGGGAAATAAGATACTTAAGCTAAATGCCAGAACATCAGCTTAGTAAACTAAAGAAATATTTCCCCCTTTCTGTATTCTGGGCCTCCAAAACGCGACAGCCAGGGCTGGGAGACGTCGTTATCTAGCAGTGCCAGTATGCCCTTGCTATAATATCAGAAGCATGAAGAAATCATTGCCATTTTAATTTTCTTTTCTTCTCACCTATAAACCAGTGATGAGCATTTTCTCTCATGTAAACACAGTTAATACAACATTGCCACAGGCTGTTATGCCTTGGGATAAAACCCCATCCCTAAACTGTCACCGATTTCCATGGAGTCTATTTTTTTTTTTTTTTTAAAGACTGTACATGATGGCCACTGTTTTGGCAGGTGCCCAGGGACTGGACAGAGGACCTTCAGCTTTAAATGCACAAGCTGCTATGACTGCAGCTAAATTTTTCTGCCTCGGGCCATAGCAGACTCTCATCCTCTGTTGATCAGCCACAGATCAGGATCGATAACACATATTCACCTGTGAATTACATTTATATGGCACTGAACAAGTTCAGAGCACTGTCCAGAAGTTAACTAATTAATGCTTCTAACACCTCCCCGAGGCAGGTGAGCAAGCATCACAGTCTCCATTTCTCTCCAGGGCACGCTCCAAATTTCCGTGCGACAAAATAGCGGACCTGCAACGAGCGTCTGTATTTGCTGGGCGCCTCCGTTATTTACAGGGAATGTAACACATCCACCCTGAACTAAACAGGAGCATATTTATATCAATTTATTAGCTGTTTTGTGATGCAAACCCATCTGACTATAAGAGCATCTGACCATCCTTTACTCAATAAGAGCAATGAAGTATTCTTATCGAGTAGATTGGAGAGAAAAGCAGGTGCTGAGCAACCAGTACATTAGAGAATATGCAATCATCTCTAGTGAAAACACTCTTGGGCATTTTTGAATACACATGCTTTCTCTGAGCTTCATGGAAAGCCTTTTCTTATTGTATTTATTTATTTATTTATTTTTTTACAGAGATGTTGGGTCAAATACCGAAAAAAATACTTGAATGGCTACAATTTTGGGGGTAGATTGATGGAAAGAGACAGGAGGGCGTGGAAAGACATTGAAAAATTTTGCAACTCTCCATTTTTGAGACTTTGCGCATCTTTGGTGCCACAAATTGGACCACATTCAAAAGGTGTGTGTGTGTGGGGGGGGGGGGGGGGGTTGGTAAAATGGAGCTCCGTGGATTTAATACCAAGTCTGAATTTGGTCCCAGAAGCCTAAACTCTGTTTATTTTAATACTCTCTCATTCTTTTCCCACACTTTAAAGCCCTACCCTGCTGTGCTGTATTTGAGAGAAAGCTCCAAGCAATCACATTTTTTATAAACAAGAAATCTGCTGCAAACAGCTTTTTATTAAAATCAATAGAAGATCTGACTCATTAATTTCTGAAGTACTCCCCTATATGCAAAAAGGTTTTTAAACGTGGTCTTGCTCTCAGATATGAGAAATGACACTTTGTATTGCTCATGGAGGCTCTAAAAATGTATAGATGTGAAATAGATTGGGAGATCTGCCAATATAAAGTTAATGGAAGTTCTCATAATTTCCCCAAGTGACATTAGTGACCTGGGCTTGAAATCAAGCCAGGTCTGGTTTCACATCATCTAGCATTTCACTAAATGTTAAACGATTGAGATAGAATTTTTATTAGGTATGCCAGTATTTCATAATTTACCATGGCCTCTAGATATATATTTTCTTTTTACAGTCCAGGAGATGTTTATTATGGTCTTTTGAGATGCATTAAAAGGGTGTTAGTACAAATAAAGCTCCCTGCTCTGTTCTCCAGACAAGCTGCAAAAGCAATTTAATATCAGCACACAGGATACCTGATGTGATGGCTTAACACAGAAGGATGCCAACGTGTACACTCCAGTGCTCTGGAGGGGAGAGATTTGATGACTTATCATTGTTGCACTGAGAACAGGTACCACAATGAAACCAAAAGGAGACAGAGTTTAATGGCAACAGCCCATCAACAGTGTTATTTTTCAAAAAGTACCCAACCCAACCCAACGGCATGCACAGCAGGGGAATATAAGCTAAATTAGCGACCTTTAAAACCCAGATGTTAAGAGAGTAGAATGGCTGAGAAAGCCAAGGGCTAAGGTCAAGATAAAGAGAGCTGCACAAATGCAACAGCTGCAGCACGCTGAAAAGGCATCAGAGACCATGAGCAACAGGAATATATAAATCATACTGAGCAGTCTGCTACAGCAATATGTATTTGTCTATGTAAACTCTGACCAAAATTTTGCATAAGTGAATGTTTCAAAATTAGGTTTCCAAGATTTAGATGTCCAAGTCAGTCACCTGAGGTGCAGAGCACCCAGTGATACCCACAGAAATGAATGGGTCCTCAGACCTTTTCAAAGTCACTTCTTTGGGACTGGGTTCTTACACAAGCCTAAATATGCCTTTCCCCCTGAGTTGTACTCAAATTTACTTATAGAAAATACATCTCTTTTCAAAGTCCCAGGCACCTTGAGAGTCCAGCTTTCAACACCCCTTTAGAAACTCCTGCTTGTGTCTTTGATTTTGCCTTGGGAAACTTGAGAGAAGACTGTAGAATTGCACCACTTACAGAAATGCTATGGTAAAGATCACGTACGTTATATAACGAAGCCGAGTGAAGGCTTAATGTTGTTTAAACAGTCTTAGTTTCCTTAACTTATTAAGTGGCTTTCATGTACTGCAGCTCTGAATTTGTCTGGCTACCCAGGTTCATTTTAATCAGATTCTGAGTCATTTATTTTTGTTAAACAACTTCTGAACTTAATTTATTTGATGCACAGGGAATTGGTTTGTATTAATGTATATATTGTATCCTGCTATTTATTTTACTGAGTGTACTTCTTGGAAAATTATGAAAAGCTTTGCCAATTAAAAAAAAAAAACCCAACAAACACCTCTCGAGTAGCATATTTTAAACATGTTCAACCACCAAGTAAGCATTTTCCTGACACTTTTACTTGCAGATTGCTTTGGTTTTTTAAATATTTCAGTTAGTTGAAACAGTGCATAGTGGTTATAGATACAGACACAGCACAAACAAAATGTTGCACTGAATCAAGAAGATGTATACAATATTTAAAGTTTCAGGCTGTCGGGAAATGCAATGCATCTGACCTTTGTGCACATTTGCTTTCTGTACGTATGGAATATGCTTCAATGCATGGCTACTTTGGGGAAACACTAGTGGCTGGCTACTGCTTCCAGCAACTGGAAGTCTTTTAGCCCTATCACTGGCAATTTGTACTTTAGTAGTGAAGGTCTTTTCGGTACCTGGTGCTCACTTCTGACAGCACAGACCTTCCAGAGCCAGTGGTTTTTCACCCTTGTACACCATAAAAAACTAGCCAGACGCTTTCAATTCTAATATACTTACTACCTTTAAGCTTTTCAAGACCTCATCTTATCTCCATCGAAATCAAGGACATACACACAGGACTCATCTAACATGTTCATTAATGCGCTTTAGGTAATGAGGATCGAAACTTAGTACCTCCATTATGAGGTACTAGAAAAAGACTCATTAGTCTATTTTAATGCTCATTAGGAAAAGCGCATTTTTTTTGTGACAATTTAATGTCTATTAAAATAGGCTAATGCGCATTAAAGTGCACATATAGATGCGCCCTCATTCTCTTACATCTAGAGAGGGGATTCGGCCCTATTGGTGTCATCACTATGAGCTAACATGATAAAAATCACAGTTTTCTAGCCATGGGCATCTCCCTTTTTCTTCTACTGTGGCCCAAGCCACTGATGGGATCTACTGGGGCCAACCACTTCTAGATTTTTCTCCCAACTGTTTTATCATCAATTTACTAGAAACTGTTAATTCTCAGAGGAGAGCACAGATTTCTCTGACTGATCAGTGACTTGGGCTCCTATGCGAGTCATTCACCATGCTGAAAAATTCAATATTAGCTTCAGTAAGAATGACCCTATTACATCTACCTTATCATTCCCTGGGTAGATGCCAGGCTGTAGAAATCTGGCTGTATATCTAGAATCAAAACAGTTTCCTTTCATTGACCTGGAAGAGAGGTGTCTTGGGAAAGCCTCTGAAATTGGATTTAGAATATCCCAATTCAGTTCTTAGTACTGCCGCTTGCCCCTCCAGCAATCCCGAGTAAGCCACACGGGGACAGGTCTTCAGGAGTGCTCTGGGTACACTCTCCAATTCTCACAACGTGCACTTGTGACCATGGGTTCAGGACCTCAGGTTCATGTGAAGCACTTAAGCAAGGGCCAGATTTTCATAAGTTTTCACCTGCTCCCAGAGTAACAGTAGTAGTCAAGTTTTCAGAAGACCTCAACATCCAATATATTGAGTTCCCTTGAACTTATGTCAGTTTAGTCTGGCACCTAACTAGGAGATGAACCGTTCTGACATTTGCACCCAACTGTTGGGAAATTCTGGCCTTGACTTCTCTAGGCAAAATCCTCACCCCATTATAATTAATGAGGGGGAGAAGAGAGGGGCAGGGGTTCCCATTGACTTCAAACTGGGCCAGGGTAAAAAATATACTATTTTACTCTGTTTTCTATTCAATTAAAAATGTGTGCAGCCCATTTCCCCCAGAACAATGGTGTCTCTCTCCGCTGGGTCCTTAGGCATGAACGTAATAAAGAATTTGAAAATATTGCATGGACACATTTGTTGGGGTTTTTTTCCCCAGGGACCTCTTCAACTTATTGTAGCAACATATTTCTACACCACATATGCCAGAATTCATTCATTAGCCAACCTCTTAAGTCCACAGTTGCACGGTACCCCTCGAGGACATACTGATGCAATCTCAAGTAACTGATAGCATCATCTCCAATGTACAGCAGAACTGATGCCGTTGTCTATCTTTTCCCCCCCTCTTGTAATCTCATCTTGTCAGTCTTTTAGGTGGAACTAGCATTTTTGTCCTAATTAGACAATTACACATTATGATGCACTAATTTGTTAACCTATGTTCACAAATCTTTTAATTACAGCCAACGTCTTTGATGTGCTGTTATTATTCAGCTATGGTAGTAAACAATTCAACAGCTAACTGGAAGGAACTCATTATTTTCTGAGAGACATTGTCATTATTTTTCTAAGTATTTTTTCCTTGAATACAGATTCAAAACATCCACAGAAATATGCTGATGGAATTGTTAAAGGAACAGAACAGCCAGTCCCTTAATTCTGATAAATATGGATGAAAAACACAATTGTTTTATAATTGTGGTGCGTGTTGGGAACACGTCCTCCAGATTCATCCTCAATCATCTGAATAAGGAAACAGCTTGACATAGGCTTGCTATGGGCACATATTACACTGAACCCCATGCATGTACTGACCTGACTTTTGGGGTTCAGACAGTGTTATGCACATAACCGTGCAGTGCAAAAGCAAACAGTAAAAGATCATATGCTTCCCTGTCTAGATGTTAAGAGTCCCTATTACTTAGTTAGGTCATTATAAGGAACATCTATTTCTTGATGGAGAATTTGAATGGATTTTCCAAAGAAAACTTAAGAAACATGGCTTCTCCAATCACATTGAAATGGGCTCCTTGGTTCCCTTACGATCCTTGGAGAACCTCAACCTTAGCCTTTTTTGTTGGTTATTGCTTATGTAAGCATGCCATCCTAATAGTGATTTATTTATCCATTCATTGCTTCAGTTAGTGTCATCCTGCTCCCTTTAATCTTCAGAATAGGATAGTATCATTTGGTTAATGTATTCAAATCATTTCCCCCTTTTTTGTTTAGTACAGTGGAACACAGGTCACCATCATCACTGCTTGTAGTGATCATTCATTTCCATGGATCAAGTTATTTTCCAAAAGCCTGTTCCTTTTGATGCTGTTGTGCCAGCCTATCACTGGAGCATTCAGTTGTATAGATCAGATTAGAGGTAATTTCCTTTATATTTTCAAGGCAAGTAAGAAGTCACTCACCTTTCTGAGTATCCCTTAGCTGCAATTAAAAGGTAGTACAGCTTGTGGGAGTCCCAATTAGTGCCAATTATAATCTGGCTGACCTAATTTGCATGAATATTCTTAGCAGGTGTCACTTTGTCCTTACACAGTGGAGCCTTTATTTTTATGCAGTTATTTGACTTGAGAAATCCACTCTGCAGCTACACTGTGCCATTTATATACTTATACTAGGTCCATGATGAGGACATCAGAGCACATTCCAGCTGTACATTAAAGTGATGTCACTCACACCAAACATGGCTCCTTTTCTGTTCATCTTCAAGGGGAAAGTTGCACATTTAAAAAAATTACTACTATTATTTAAAAGTAGTTCAATAAAAATGATCAGAAAGGAGATGACTTAACTCTTATGAGTAATAATAATTTGTATTTAGGTAGTGCTTAGAGGCCTCTGGTCAAATGATGTCTTCCCTGTGTTAGACACTGCAGAAACTCATGATAAAATGACCATCCCTGTTGTAAAATCCTGAGAGGCTGCACAGAGAAGGAAAAAGGGGGAAGAAACCACAGCACAGTAAGGTGCAGTCATTTGCAAGGCTAGGGACAGAAATGACACATAATCCGGTGCAAGTGATTGGAAACTGGTTCAATTCTGTAACACAACAGAAGTTCAGTGCACATAAACCACTTTCAAAATGGCTGAAACTGGTTTAAGATAAACCTGGATGCTTGCAATAATACCAGCCTTAACTGATTTAGGTGAAATCAGTTTACTGAACTTCTGCCCTAGATCCCCTGCAGTTTCAAGTGAATTCAGTCCCCCAGCATCCCAGGATGACTTGCAGGGTGGGCAGGCTAGGCTTGGCCCAAGCTGTCTGCTCCAGGTGAGCCGGGAGGCGTGCTCTAGCACCCCCTGGCTTCTGGCCTGGGCCACTGCAAACATGTGGCTGCATTTCTGGAATCAAAACTGAACGTCTGTTCACTTCCTTAAATCGGGTCAACCTATGCAGCTTAGACTAACCTGTGAAGATTGACTCAATTAAGCCCCAGGCTGCCTGTACTTAGCCTAAATGGTAGGTCAGGTGCAGAAGCAGGAATCAAACCAAGATGTCCTGACTGAGGTTACTGTCCTACCCATTGGACAGCATGGGCTTGGCTTAAAAAAAAATTAAATGAGAAAAAAGTTCCTCAGTTTACTACTCAGGGAGCAACCAACCATCTCTGCTGCCCTGCTGATAAATTTTGGGGCTGGCTCCATGTCCTGTGCTAGTGCTCTGGTTGGCACTCCATAAAGTCAGGAGACAGAACATATGGTTCAACAGTCTGCTGGGATGCACTGGGTTTTGTTTTATTACTATTTTAGTGGTCGGAATAGTGGAGCATTCAGATTAATACCCGAGCCTTCAATGCCTAATCTGCCCGTGCTTTATTGACAGTCTGCGCCTCTGCAGAAGCTTGAGCAACTTGTGCGCAGAATGTTATCAGCAGTGACAGCTGAAAAGGGGGCTGTTGCTCTTTAAATGTTTGATGGGAGGCGAGCACGCAGTCATTGTGATAGCATTATATGTAATTCAACATAACAACTTGATAGACTGATATAACAAAATTCCAGCTTCCTTGCTACCATTGTTAAGAGACTGTGTACAAGCTGCTGTTACATGAAATAATATCAGCACTGACAGCTGGAAGAAGGTATATGAACATCTAGTGATGAGTTAGCGTTTCGCTGGTTATACTTGTGCGGTGGATCCTTCTTCTTATGATCAAAATTCCTCTGGAAACTGAAGGTGGTTTAGAGCTTGTTACCAGAGGGAGCTCCCAGGAATACACCTTTATTTCCAGAATACTGCTTGCAAATCTGGCACTTAGAGGACTGGGTTTTGCATTTAACCACACGACACAAGGAGTTGTCTGGTAACCCTACCCGTCACCGACTGGGCAGCCTCATTTTCCTAGTGGATCTACTACTATTCACTTCCATATAAATCTCACTCAGCTTCTGCCAATCTAACAGCAAGCCCTACCACCTGAATTCTTGATCCTTTTCCCTTTGTTCTCTACAAAGGAACACTAGAAAGCTGTTTAACCCCAAGTACATTTCAAGGCACAGCACTATTTACTACTACAAGTAAATGGGAGACTTACAAGCAGAAAGGCATCATATGCTCTTGTCCTACAAGTATTGTATTTCTTCTAGCTCTCCTTGCATCTTGAAAGCAGAAACAAGTCTGCGATACTAATATGTGGATAAACCATTTTGACCATTATTGATTTATTAAATTCTAACTCTTATTTGTATTATAGCAGCAATACCAGCAGAGACTAGGACCCATAAACCTAACTCCTTGTTAATCTTCATGGAAAAGATCAATGCAAACCAAAAAAGGTTTCCATTAGATTACATGCAGTAATACCCTAAGAAATACCTTGTATATTTATAATCTTGAAGTGGACTTTATGTTTACTCCCTTACATTACTTTCATGCCAGGATAATTATTACAAAAAAAAAAAAAATAACTGGAATTAAAATCAGGAGCAACTAAATTGATGGAGCTACACCAGCATAAATTTGGCAATCAAGTGAAGAATTAGGTTCAAAAGGCCAGATCTGTTGCCTGATGTTAATGAACATAGCACCCCTGCCTTCAGGTCTTAAGAATCATTTATCAATGTGTCCAATTCTCTTCCCACATATATCATCACAGTAAAACGAGAGTCGCTTGACCCAAGTCCACCAAGTGACAGTTATAAATATAGGGGTCACCCAAGCAATGAACAGATAGTACAGTAAATACCACCATCTTTGGATTTAACTGCCTAACCAAATGTAGTCCAAAATCCACCACAGCAGAGGCACTCGGATCCCACAGACAGGACGCTAGGCACAAAAACAGGACGAACACCTATAAATATAGGCTAGGCATACACAGCTATGGGACAGATGGGTGAAGATGCTGTACTGCACCCATGCCATAGATATTAGGTACTAATAGAATAATCTCAGCTGACCTGTTGCATACAAGAGACCATAAAAACTTCACCCAGTAACCCATATCAAGCATGTTTTTCTTCCGTCTTCATTTTCATCCTCATTGGCCAGTTCTACTGCAGCCCCGGGGTTTTTCTGGATAAAGAATTTTTTTTCCCCACTGCTTGTCCTCAGAACATTTGTGAAATAGGCTCATCTTGCAAAGTATTACTATTACAGGTGTTTATATAGCGCCATATGTGTACTTGGCACTTTCAAATGGTACGAGACGGCAGGTCAGTACCCTGTGGTGCTCAGAATATGGAATGCATGTAACACAGCAGGTACGGGCAACAAATGAAGTTGCAGAAGGGAAGGCAGTGTGGAAATAAGAGTTCGTTTTATATGGCAGGTCTAAGGAAGTGTTTCCTGGACCTCGACAAAGCCGAGCAAGTTTTGACCCTGCTTACAGATGCAACAATGGAAGTATAACGCAATGAAAAGGCTGTTTTCATTCCTCCAGCATGTATCCAGAGTTAACTCCACTAATGGCAATGGAATTACATCAGCAAGAAACCCTTGTGAGAGCAGAATGCAGCCTCCAGCCATTTAACACTCTGGTCTAAGACCTACTAATTTATAAATGGCACAAAAGCAGGTTAGTCAGCGTGTGGGGGGTACTGAGAAAATGATCCCCTCCGCCCCACGCTGCCGAAGACGGATCTTTATGAATGGGGGCTGAAAGTGTGTATACAGGATGGAAGCCCGTCATGGGGAAGGAAAAGGGAAGAGATATTGCAGTGAACAATTTTTACTGAAACATTTATCACAGGCAGATAAATGGCCAATCCTGCTGCTTTTAAGATCAGTAAACGTTTTGGCATTGACTTCATGGAAAACAGAATCAACTCCCACTGGTTGATAAAATGGGTAGAAGCCCTCCTCCTCCCTCCCTCCCCCAATACACTCCTTGAATTAGTTAACTACTCTAGTGTTTATTGCTAATCACTAGGCCTAAAAATACTTTTCGTTTTTTAGTGCGTTCTCTTTCAAGGATGTGCAAGCACAAAGATGGATAACATCGCAGCTTTTATCTTTTCGACAAACTTCAAGGCCTACGTCTTGCAAACAAATACGCGTTTCGGTAACCACGTACGTAATCCCAGTAAATCCTGCATGTTAATAGAACTAAATCTTCCCTTGATGAAGTTTCCAAGCCACACTGAGAGGGTGGGTCCTGCCGTGAAGTCTCATTATGTCTTTGGTCGGGGCGGAAGTCTTTTCAAAGCCTGCTGTCTGTTTTTATTGCACAGGTGGTTCCTTCTGGACAGGCAGACAGTTCTCTCCCTTGCATACATTATATTCAAATAACCATTTCTGTTGTTATTCAACCCTGAATTTTCTACATGTCTGCTTCCTAGAGGTTGGGGAGGGGAAAGGAGAGGTGCTTTCTGGTCCAACAGGTAGCATCTTGTAGGCCGTGATCGTTTTCAAGCGTTTGCAAAAATGTCTGGCAGAGTGTACAAAAACAGACTTACAGGCCAAGGGGTGAGAATAGGGTTTGCATGAATGAAAGCAAGCTGCTGAGTTCAGGCACGGCACAAGCCACTACATTAAAATGATCTCTCTGTTTAAATGTCAAGAAGAAGATCTTTGCTGAAAGATCAATAGATACTCAGGAGGAAGTATTTTCAGTTTTGCATCCTTCATTCATCATTATCTCCATTAGTAATCTTGTTTGCAGTACTGCCCTGAAATGAAGAAGAAGGATGCTTCTTCCAATCCATCTTGCTTCTGATCCTTTACTGGAATACATTTGCTCCTTTGTTTCAGTTTGAATGGGGCAAGGAAAAAAATCGACTGGACAAACTTGCCTTGAGAATGAGGCCTTTGGGCCAGATTGAGCACAGAGCCGTTTCAGTCGAGAAGGAAGTATGAGTCAACAGAGAGAGGAGCTTTGCCAGCAAAGCAGGGACAGGAGCCCAGATTTACTGGGTGAAATGAAAGGCTTTTAAGTTTTTTCATTTGCTGCTTTCCCTCCCCACCTATTTTATTAGATGTGAAGTAGAAAAGAAGTGATTTTGGAGAAAAAGAAGGCAGACGAGTTTGAGACACCCAGTACCCTTGAATCTGCCTGCTAATGAAGCATGAAACACCATGTGTTTTTTGTCATGCAGGAAGTTCGCTAATGGATTAACTTGGACAGCTTATTTTCCGAGAGTAAAAGAAAAGCGGTAACTGCAAACTAAAAGCAGGACCACCACGAGGTATAGTAAAGGACCCAAACAAATATTTGGACGGCAAGAATCGTGTTAGCGAATCGCTCTGACCACAAATCCATTTACGTCTATTTATGAAGTCTGCTTATACTTCAACATGGGGATGGCCCTTCCCTAGCAGCCTTCTTCCTTGGTCCGGCATTACAGCTGTAATGGCCAAGTCATGACATCTGTTCCTTGCTGCGTCTGTGGCTGCTATGCCACTGACAGGATTTCAATAGAGGCCGGGCAGGAGAAGAAGCTTCTTTACAACACAACTACCTGAAGTAACAGCAAGGAGATTAGAGAAAGTGACTAGTCATGTATTTTGCTATAGATTTTTTAAAGGTTGCTGAGATGTGAAAATGCCTCTTCAAAGTTACAGGGTCAAACACATTAAATTAAAGCTGCTATTACATTTTTTCCCTGTTCTGCATACGGCAGCTGTACCATCACTGACTTTCACTGAGGTCTGCAATACCCAAACATTGTGGGTTCTTTACATTCATGGGTCAGTCAGCCTTTAACATGGGTATTTTAGGTTTCAGTCTCTCTCTCTCTCTCTCCATCTCTCTTTTTTCCCCTGTAATGGCAGTATTTTATGCTGCCTAGTGCAGCAAGCTCAGATAAAACTCCAAAGATTTTAATTAGCATCTGTGGGGAGAGAAAAAAAAAAATCTGATATTTTAAAACTCTCCCATTGAGATCAGCACAGAAAACAAGTGATATATTTTGAACGCAATGCAATTTAACAAAGAAGTTACATGCATGCATACATTTTATATACCCATGCCACCTCAAATACACATCTTTTAAATGTAGAGTTGTACATTCATTCTTGAATGGGCTTGATATGCCCTCTGGAAAAGCGCTAAAACAACAGAGATGCATCAAAAAGCTTCAGCGTTCGTGAGCCTCTAATTAACTAAAGTGCACCTCCAAACTGCAAGAGAGTTGCAGGATGCTTACACTTCGCTTTGTTCAGCACCAACTATAAAATTCTTCAAGAAGCCTCCTGTTACCAATTTTCTCTTAAGTACATGAAATTAACTTTACATATTTTAGCTCTGCCTGCTCCCTTTTACACAGCCACATTTTTAACCCCCTTTTCCCAGCTGCAACCTTATCTGTCAGCCAGCAAAAAAAGCCCACTTTGGTCTTTAAATACAGCAAACCCCCCCCAAACCCTTTTAAGCAGCTTAGAGAAACTCTAGGTATCCACTCATCCCCGGGTCGATAGCTTTAAATATTCAGGAGCTTCCACGTGAATAGTGAAGCTCAGACTTGAGACACAATTATGCGCTGTCAACACCACAGACAATTTTTTATCTAAATCTGATGTAAAATACCATCAGGATTTGAACTCTGAGTCAATCATCTCTGCTCGATCACTGAAAGGCTCAGTCCGATGGGGGTACTGAGCGCTATCGTCTCAAGCATGCTCTAGTAGGAGTTGGTTTCTCAATGGCAGAGCCCCAAATCCCTCAGAAAATGATGGCAACTA
This sequence comes from Alligator mississippiensis, assembly GCF_030867095.1. Lineage (NCBI taxonomy): Eukaryota > Metazoa > Chordata > Crocodylia > Alligatoridae > Alligator > Alligator mississippiensis. The sequence goes on from NC_081837.1 coordinate 12,193,027, forward strand.
CTGTACAATTATCAAAGTCCATCAGATGACACTGAAACTGTTACACAGGATCAGCATAATTGTCATGGGCTCTCAAAAACCAACTCGGCACGAAACAAGGAAGAGGTTCAGCCCAGCACAGGTGGTTATAGCAGAAACCAGCAGTCTGTTGTCATCAATGCAACAGATCATGACAGCATAATCATGTTCCATATTTCAGCTTCAAAATTGCGGCTGGCTTAGTGCTGGCCATCAGCTGCAGTAGAGAATTTAAATATCATCTAAAGAAGACTATAGTCGACATAGGATTTTGTTGCTCTGATCCCCATAAGCCCCGTACATGGATGAAAAGCATGCTTAATGGGGGGGAAGGGTAATCGCATTTGATACAAAAATTATATTAGTGACAGCTCATTCCTTCTGCTGCTCAGAAAGCCAAGCAGGTTAAAGATAATTTTCACAAATGCTGATGAGGCAAAAGTAAGTAAACAAACAACCCGCATAACGGAAAGGGAGAGAGAGGGAAACCAAGCCCAGCGACAAGAGGAAGGCAGCCACCTTCGTTTCAGTAGCAAGCATCAACAAGCCGACACGTGAATAAAAAAGCATGGGGAAAAGAGAGATGAGACTGAAAGGATGCATGAGGATGAAGATGAAACAGCAGACAGAAATAATGTGGAAGGTGCCAATAGCTGGTTCTTTGGAGCAAACTAAAGTGAAAGCAAACTAAAGTTTTCTTTTTACTCACTACCCAAGCCACCGCTGCATACAGCTGCCACAGCTGGCAGCACCTGATTCCAACCAGCTCAGTAGCCGCACGAATAGTTGGTCTTAACCCAAGAGGCACAATGCATATAACCCAAGGTGAATTGTGGCAAACGCCCTCTCGGGTCAAAAAAAGCCTCCGGTGGTACATTGTCTAACATTGCACATTTGCAACAGGATATAGTATTTGAAAAGTGGTGAGCATCTTCAATTTTTGCTACATTTACATATCCCTCCTTTGTAACGTGACTGCTGACTTCCATTTCTGCAAGCGAGGAGTGGAAGAGCTCCTGGTGTCCTGGGGGCTGTCGTATGAGCACCGCTGGTCATTACAGAAGGATGAAAACAAATATGGTTTACACACCTGGGTGATTTCCAGTGGAGCGTGAGCAGGATCCAGATTTAGACAAGTGTTATTTTATTCTCTTCCATTTTATTTCCTTCTAAAGAACCCTCCTGGGAGGTTCTAAAGGCTCTCCCCAGGTGTTTGTCTTTCTCAATGCACATGAGGTTCCTAGGTAAAATTCATTATAACAAGTGTACTTCAGATGTTTGATCACTGTAGGATAAAGCGGCAGGAGAAGTCATCTAGGCTCATTATCCAGTGCTTCATCCTTTAGTGGCAGATCTGAAGACAGATGGAAGCAGATAATGGCTTGGAGCACAGCAGAAGACACAGGCACCATCCATAAAGGCTTAGCCTTGCCAACGTTTCAAAGGTGAACCCATGCACAAATACATCCAAGTTGTCTGTGGACCACTCCACTCTCTTCCCTCCCTTCACTCCATCACCGCCTTAGATACAATTCTGCCAACTTTGTTGTATAGCCGCCAACTTTAAAATCTCCACACCCAAGAAAAGTAGCTGCTATCCCCACTCGGGTGCCATTTATGGTTGGATCACGTAAAAATAGGAGCGCAAGAAGCTCTATTTTGTCCCTGCATAGAAAGGAAAGGTTTTACTTGCTTCTTACTTATTGAACTGCTTTTCCTCCCCATAGGTAAGAGGTGCTTCTAAGTGGAGTATGAGCAGGATCCAGACTCTGCACTGAGCCAAAGTGTGCACTGGGTAAATGAGTATAAATCTATTAGTAGATCATTCACTTAACTGTGAACTGAACACTACCACCTCCCCACAAAGGCCAGATTCACCAGCATGCTCTTACTGCTCTGTGCCACTGCAGGGACACAAATCAGACTTAAAATCTTGTTTAACCAACCAGGTAGACCAAGCGAGAGCTAAAGCTCTATCCGAGCGGGGCGCAGCAGCAGCGCTCCCAGTGAATCTGACCCTAAGCTAAGAGGTCCATTCCCTAGAACTAAGGTAAGTTCCAGCTGATCAAGTCTATCCTTTTTATTATACTCGTGTAATTCATTCTTCAGTTAACATTTGTAGGCAACAAGCATTACAGCAAGGCTTGTTTGATTTGGTATGCGGTTTCAGAACACGTAAAGGTCTGCCTTTATCACTGAAATCAGAAGAAGTGCACACTAAATAGATCATTTCTTTGAAGCACTGGATTGTTCCCCAGACTCTGCTCTCAAGGGTGTTGTCTAGAGCAGCGTATTTGATGAAGGCACTCATGCCAATTCTCCACCTCACTTGTACCTACTCCTAACAGGTGTAGAAATGCTAGCAGGTCACAGCTCCCCACTGATGCTTGCAATCTCAACCCACGTAACACTACTAGTAACATCCTATTCTCAGCTCAGGAATTGAGACCAACTATTTGTCAGTAATATTTCATTTCTTGTTTAGTGTGTGAGGTTCTGTAAATGGCAACAACAGTTCTGAATATGCTGAAGCACAGCATTGTTCTTTTCATGCTGTACACAGGGAGGGTTTTTGTCTGCCCCGAGGCCTGAATCATCTCTTTGAATTATTTCAGCGTCCTTAAATTAATGTGACAGGACAAAGGTAAAGCAGGAGCCAGGGCAGATGATCATGAGCAGCGATTGTTGCTTTTCTGTACCTTATGACTTTGCAACTGCATTGGCTCAAAGACTGGCCTTGGAGTCGAGCCAATTGTAAAGGCTGTCACTGTCAATTTAGGATGCGGCATGCGTATACTTTGCTGGAACCGGCCCTTTCTATCCATCCATTCATCGCGTGCTCCTCACCACCGCATCTCATCACACCTATTTATTTTATTCATATAAGTACATCATCATCTCATTAAACACACTTAGGGCAATTATTCTCAGGCATTTGAGGAGAGGACCTTCCCATTCTACTGTCAGTTAAGGCCAAGATGCCTGTAGAAAGTGAAATCAATGCTACACTGAAACAAATGGGAACCATTTGTGCTGGTTTGGGGTCCCACTTCTATAGGCGAAGAGTTCATCTGGTTCCAGTTGAATGCCTAGACTGAGAAAACTCATACGCCTTCCTTCGGGTTATATAGCAAAAGCATAGCAACAAACTATGCAATGGCTAGTAGCTCAGCACCTGGGAGTGTGATTCCTCTTCCTGCAGCATCAAAAGAGTGCATGTTGTGGGGGAAGAGAAGAGGGAGAAAAAGCAACAAAGGATTTTGTGAAGGTCTGGGCCCGAGGTGGCATTCTCCGACGTGCCCCACCTATATCACGACTGATGGCATGTCTTCCAGGGCACCAGAGACACTTTTCCAGCACAGAGACCCACCCTGGCAATGTGCCCAGAACATGAGTGCTGCACCTAATTTCTTGCAAATATCCCTACACGTCCAGAATCAAAACCATGTGCAAACATGTACGGCCTTGATTGCACCGATACCTTCCTTCACAGAGCAATCAAAATTGCCTCTCGGTGCGTTCGGCAGTAACCTGCAGGGGATCTGTTGGGTACTTCCCCGACTCTCACAGATAGCAGGTGGCTGCAAGCTGCCTTTTTGGATGCTGTCTGTCACGCGCAGGAATCCCCAGGATGCGTTCAAGCCAAGAGATTTCTAAACAAGTGATTACGCTGGGAGGGCTCCAACAAGACCTGCTGCAGCTTTAAATAGCCCTCCCATGCTGTGACCAGGCCTCTGCAATACAGCGATGCCATTCCACGGCGCGGCGGTGCTGATGTTTCGGCTTAGACTGGGGCTCAGCGAAAGAGCCGAGAGCTACTGGGGATTTATGGCAACAGTGCTGCAAAGGATCCCCTTGGGTTGCCTCCTTTGCTCACCTATCAAAATCACATCAGCTGCCCCATGAGGTGAAACAAGCTGATCTTTTCCTGGTGAAAGCAGAGCAGAAAGGCTGATCTGACCCTAAGCATATAATAACTGTGCTATGAAAATATCTGGAGGGCACATAAGGGCTGGATTACAGCATTTATGGTTCTCTCTGACTTCACAGACAGAGCCAGTCAGCCAGCCAGAAAGAGCCTTTCAAGTGCTGCAAGGCCCCAGAAGGCCCAAAGCAATTAAAAGCTGGATTGGGGGCACGGAGCTCTATTTGGATGGGAGGAGGAGGATGCCACACTGAAATGGCGGTTTTAAAAAGCCCGGCTAGGAAGCTTATCCCTCCATCAGCCGCTGCTGGCCTGGGGACTTATTCCAACTTGGAGGTGCATTGTCAGTCTGATACTGGTTACATGGGAGGGATGCAATGAGACCAGATCACATTGCAGCTCTAACCACTGCCACGGCCGACAACGTGGAGGCCACTGGATACTTGCAGTAGTATTGACGCCTAACGAGATCCTGTTGTCCTCTCCGCTGCATAAGCAGTCGCATCGGAAATCAGTGGCCGATTATGACAACTGAATTAAATCCTCAAAAAGTAAAATGGTTTCTGCATTTAACCTTAGCCAAAGCCATGCAACATGCTCTTAGGTCACCTTCTGCACTACCAAACAGACGCATGGATTTCCCAAAATATCTGGGAACCAAACTTGGCTGTAGCCTTACGCACTGCTGACATTTGAGAAAACTCATTGCCGATATAATGGAAACAATGTAAGGCAAGTCGGACTAAGCTGGTGAGCATTGCTGACACCTCACAGACAGCCTAGTCTCTTCTCCGCAGCTACCATTAATGTGGGTGGCTAATTCATGCATGAAGATTGCCATTGTGTAGTAGAATACACATAGTCACCGGAGTTCTGGAGTTAACACCAACACACAGCGTCCTGTCCTTGTACCATGTTTTGGGAGACCAGCAACAACAGCAGCTAAATATGACCGTGTGATAAATGAACCCAGGTATGCTTATCACCAGACCCTCCCGAAGTGCCACCCTGAGTCCAGGAATGATTTTTCAGGAACCGGCTGAAGCTCTCAGAAACCTTGGGATGCCACTATAGTGACACAGCAGATGTTGTGGGAAAACATCTGGCTTTTTATGATCGTGGTAAAGATCAAGATAAAGAACACAGCAAACTCCACCAGAATCTCAACAGAGGTGCTGCAATCGCCCAGTACACAACTGGAAAATGAAAGCACATCCTTATACTTTGTTAGAGGCATTCAAGCCATGGTCTTAAAGCAGAACAATTCACTAAATGTTCTGTGTCTATACTGAGCTCACCATTGAGGACCAAGTCCCATCCCCTTGCTCCTGCTTTGGTCATGCCCAGCCCTGGCAAGTAAGCAGAGCAGACAGCTTAGAGGCTCCCAAGTGCAGCCTCAGAGCTGATTTCAGGATCTCATGAGATGTGACGGATTCCATCACGTTCGACATACAGGGACCAGAACACCCTTTGACAAAAGCAAAGGCAGGATGTCAAGGAGGACTATCAGACCACAGAAGTTAGGTGGAAAGTCCCATCTTATTACCAACACATGTATTTTGGGCATGGAGCAGGAGGCCACTTTTTTAGTAGGATACCGACAACATGGAACATATCCAAAGGGCAACCTGCCTCCGGTTAGAAGGCAGGTCAGTGCTCACAGATGATGCCTACAGACTTGGCAAAAAATAGGACTGCAAATGGGCTAAAATGCTCTTAACTTTTATACACAAGGACCTGATGGCACAGGTAGCATGAAACACTAAAATAAGCAAAGGTTATTTCAGACCCGGACACAGGCATGGGCAAATCGGGTGACCACGTGGGGGCTGGACAGAAAGGAGGCCAGAAAATGGAAAAAAAAAATTACAACTGCAAAAAAAAAAAAAAAAAAAGTTTTAATATTGCGCATATACGGGGCTGGCAATGTTATCAATTGAAAATGAACTATTTAAAAGACACTGATACCACAGATGTGATAAAGACTTTTGCAACCCCAAAAAAAGCTAGAGAGTGGTGAAGGGGGGCCCCGATACTAAATGTTCACTCGGGGCCGCCAGGAGTCTAGCTACGGCACTGGGCTATTTAGTCCTAGGCATAGGTGTGCAGGAGGGAAAAAGTTTTCCTGCACCTGTATGCCCTGTACGGGGATACTCAACAGCTTCATCCTCATAACACCCTGATGAGGTCAATTAGTATTATGGCTCCAATCTAACAGACAGAAACACCAGTAGACAGATGAGGAATCTCTGTAGGAGCATTTCAGAGATTTGGAAAAAGGCCTAGGTACAGTTCTCTTTGACTTGAGGCAAGAGCCACGTCTGTGAGAGCACTCAGGTCCGGTGTGTCCAAAGTGCAGTCTAAACAGGTCGAAGCAGGGCATGGGATTAGAGGCAGCACCACACTTGTCAGAAGATAAGCTGACACAAACATCTCTATAACCTAGCTTCCCACGTTTCACTCGAATGCAAGAGGAATAGGATACTGTGCTGTAAGAATCACGTAACCGGAGAACAGCTCAGGCTATCAGGCAACTTCTAGACCTCTTCCCAACATCTAAAAGGAGCTCAGTGTCAGTCTCTGTATTACAAACTTGAATGCAAGCTGGATTCTTTACAAACAAGGAAATCCTTTCTTTGCAGTTACAGAACAGCTTGTGAGGCTGTACCTCTGTGCTTCCCACTCAGCTCAGTCAACTCTGCAGACACCACCTCCAATTTCTTTGCCCTTTCAATACAGGCCCTTTCTTCCAAGACTTCCATCATGGCTGTCAAGCACTACAAAGAGCGGGAGCCATTTCTGTGATGCACGCACCTGTCCCATTAACAACTGAACCGATAGCCACCAACTCCATCTACAGAAAACACCTTCGTTTCCTTCAATGTTAGCTTGCTCTAGTTTCAAACCATTACCTTGTGAAGTGAACAATATGTTCCACTCCTAACCTGCAGCATCCTTTCAGCTCCGTGCCAGGGATGGTGTGATGCTCCTTCCACGGGGAAACGAGATGTTTTTTGTTAAAGCTTGGGAGAGGAAGTGCTCCTAAAATATTGCCCCAGCAAACTCCTATTTCAGTATTTGCAGATACAGGCCAAACTGTGATGGGAGGGAAGTACTTTTGTTGCACATCTTTCAGTGCTTCTTCTAGTAGCACATAAAACAAATTAGCCACTTAGGCCATTATTAGGCACTTATGGCCTTTTGATGTTTATGATTTATAACAGCAATTTGCACTTATGTAGCACATTTCAGCTGAGCCTAACACAGTAACAATAATACTCTGCATTTGTTGTGCTTTCAATCCAAGGATCCCGTTTTCTTGGGAAGGCGGGTAAGTATTGTTATCCCTTAGCAAGTTCCACTGGAGGAAACTTGACTTTTTACCTTGAAGCTCCAGCTCCTGGAGGCCTGTGAGAAAAATCATTTTTCAAAACAGTTTCCAGTCCTCTGGGTTGCAGAGAAAAGCTTGAAAATAGAAACTAGAGACAAAAAAATCAACATGCAAGTAAAAACAGCCTCCAATTCATTAATAAATAATCTTAAAGATTATGAAGCCAGTCTCCTGATATTTTGGGACCTGGCTCACGATGCCTGCACATCTCAGGATGCCAACACTGCAAATGGGACAACTAAGGTAGAAAAGGTAACCAGTATTCAATTCAAGGTCACTATGTATATTTACATTTTTCTGTACATAGAAAGATTTCTTGAATATTTCTAGATACCAGCTTAAGGATAGGCTGCCATTTTATTTTGTCCGATTTGTTATCCCGAGTCACAAAATGTCCCCTTGAAGCTCAACACGTATGACCCGAGAGATGGCACTTGTGTATCATACTGTTCTGGTCGCTCTACTGACTTGACTGGAACAGCAGGCACCAAGCTCGTATAGTGCCTACAAGGGCTGCACAAAGCTTTGGTCGCCAACTGGATTTGGAGGAGATTTGGCCCGATTCAGTGGCCGAATCTCTGAATCCAAACCGAATCCGGAGACCCATTAAAAGGTCCAAACTGAATCCAAAGCCTCCAAATTGATTCGGAAAAGATTTGGAGAGATTTGGGTTGGCTGGGGAGAGGCTGGCACAGCCAAGTGGCTGCAGGTTCTCCTGCAGCTCCTCCAGCTGAGTCTGCCTCTCCCCTGGTGAGTTGAGCCACAGGAGAAGCCCCCATGGCTGCCGTGCCTGACCCCATCCCCTATCCAGCCCCAGCACTTAAAAAAAGCCCCAAACTCATCGGCTGCAGGAACGGCGATCAGGGGCCTCTGGGCACTTGTGGCAGAGCCCCCCACACACAGCAAGGTGCAGCGGGGATTGCCACCCCCCTCTCCTGGCACCTGCATGGCTGCAGCACAGCTTGGCAGGGCGTTGCACGCTGTCAGGGACGTGGGGCTGAGCAGTGCCGGCTCTGGGTAACTGCTGAAACCACCCCAGTTCCCAGACAGCGCACAGCACCCTGCTGGGCTGTGCTGCACCCATGCGATGTGACAGCTGCCATGCAGGTGCCAAGGCAGGGGGCAACTCCCGCTGCCCACCACTGCCCTGCACTGCATGTGGGGGGCTCTGCCATGAGCACCCAGAGGCCCCAATCGCCCCTGCTGCAGCCAGTGAGTGTGGGGCTTTTTTTTTTTTTTTAAGTGCTGGGAGGCTGGGGCCCAGGCAGGCACAGCTGGAGGAGCTGTGGAAGAACCTGCAGCCTCCCGGCTGTGCCGGCCTCTTCCCAGCTGATCCGAATCAGTGCTGAATCTCCGATTCTGATGCGGCCAAATCAAATCACTGTTTTCCAAATCGGCCGAATCCAAATCAAATAACTTCCTTACTTGCACAGGCCTAGTACCTACCACAGCGGAGCCTTTCAGGTAGTGCCCTAGTATAGATATTTAAGAAATATAATGTCAGATGTGTTAATTTGCTCCACCGAGGATCTGGACCAGTAGCTTTAAAAAACTGCATTACTCCTGGCACCCTAATGAACATGCAGAGGGATTACTAATATCAGTAGGACAGTTTTGCCAGCTATCTAAGATGTTTCCAATTATATCCATTTTCCACAGCCTTTGAAGAGAGCATGGTTTACAAATGAACAACCAACAAAATAAAGGGAAAGGTTCTTGCATAGTCTCAGCAGGTACAAGGTTATGATTAGAGACCCCCAAGAGGTGACTGAGCATATTTGGCCTATAGGCAAATAGGCCTTCTTCACCATGGGAGAGCACCTTTGATCATTAATCCAGGTCACTGAGCACAGTGGCAGGACAAGGGACTGACTTCACAGAAAACCAGGTGAAGCACAGCAAAAAGACCTCAATTTTCAATTGAGATCTCAGATAAATATTTATTGGATTCCAAATATTTCATATGAAATTAAAGGCTGAGAGACAGATACACACATAGGTGTGTTTACACATTCATTAATATGCTTTAGATAATGCGCATTAAATGTAGTACCTCTATTGTGAGGTACAAGAAAAAGGTGCATTAGCCTAGCTTAATGCACATTAGCTAAAGAGCACGGGCATTTTTACACATGGCTTTGGCACACCCGGTGCTGTGACACGTGCCTGTTCCCCAGCCTCTTCTAGAAATTAAGTTTAATCACGGCTAATTATTTCCCAGCCGGGAGTCACTTTCCTGAATGGACTGACCGTCTCATAGACTTCATTATCATGGTTTCAGACCATTTGGGGTTTCCTTCAGGGATCCCATTGAGACTGCAGGCGAGTCCTGCTTATAGGGCTGCACTGTGGACCACCGACTCTTGTCCTCCCCCAACAAATAATCAACATCACTATTGTTAAATTCTTTCACAAGCCACAGTCTCAGAAAAATCCCATCCTTTAACCTCTCCTTTCTATCACCAGCAGCAGAAAACTGCATATGGCAAGAGGTAAAAGGTCTGCATAAACTTGGTACCCTACAGGAGGGTAAGCAAGTTACAGGAAAGAAAGGTGCAGGCATGTACAGCATCACGTGGGAGATGTTTTTTAATAGCGACTTGTAGACAGTTATCCTCACATCTTGCCATCTAAATTTTCTCCCTCGCGTTTTGGCAGCTCGCTGCATCTTGCTTTCACTTTGCTTCAGAGTGATTGTTCCTGTAAAGGTGGAGGAAAATGTTGCTCGTGTTACAGCAAGGAACTCGGACACCAGGTATCTGCTTTCTGTGGCTGGCTCTGCCATTGGAGACTTGCATGACGCTGATATCCATGCCTCAGTTTCCCATCTGTAAGGTGAAGAGTAAAAGAGGGGGGCCCATCTTTCCTGATTCTTTTAACATCTGCAGCGGAGAAGCACCTTGCAAGCAGTAAAAAGGACCTTATTCAAATGTCCTCATGGCCAGCCATATCTATGGGTCAGCCACTTTCCTAATTGTAGCAGGTTCCTATGTGCAACAGTTTGGTATCTTCTGTTGACCTTACAACTGGTGCTCTCCCCTACCGTGGGGGTCTTCAAGAGGAGGTTGGATGGATATCTGGCTGGGGTACTATGATCCCAGCATCTATGGCAGGGGGTTGGACTTGATGATCTGCTCAAGTCCCTTCCAACCCTAGAAACTAAAGACCTTTACACATCTCTCCACTTCAGCAAGAACACATTCAAATACACTTGTGCAGGTCAAGAAAGCTAGTTACAGGGAATCAGTCAGCTGGAATACTTCTCCGATGCGAACTGCTTATAATGCAAAGTCAGTATCTGAGCGCCTGCCCTATTTCTCTGGAATGTTTTGGAAAATTCAACATTGCTTCGCCTCAAAAGTTTACCTTCATGCAAATCAAAATGTCAACATCTGGCAGCAGTGCTCACATATTTTCCTTCAGCCCGTCTCCAGCAAGGGGTTGCTTTATTATTTTTTCCCAGACAGTCATCAGCGTAAGCATTCGAAGCACATCACTAAGTAATTTTCTTACTAAAGGCAAGTGTAGAAAGCTACGTGTTAAATGCTTTTTCAAAGCCACCAGGAATATCAGTGTTTACTTGTTTTCCGGTCCGTAACAGATGCTGGCATTCAACATTAAAAGTGCCTCCGGAAAAAAGGAAAGATTGCCATGACAAGGTTAGCAAATGACAATTATTTGTCAGTAAATTTTCTCCTCTCCTTCCCCTCCTGCAGTAAAGTTCCTTTTTTAGGAATGAGTGACTTATACATCCTCGCCTGGTAGGATTTATGTGAGCACGTGGAAAAGGATCAGCAGCACTGCATGTTGATGGGGGGGTGGGGAGGCGAGGTGGCGGTAGGGGAGAAATCACTCGGAAATGGTGTCATGTCATTTTCAAGCCTTCTGCAATGGAAGCCTCTGCTGTCAAACACACCGAGCTGAAACACATCAACAGCTTTTTGACGTGTTTTGAAGTTTAGTTATAAGGAAAAAAAAAATCAAATGGAAAAACTACTTATGGTTTGGCATTTTTTTTTATTTGTTTGTTTTAAAAAGCAGCAGTTGAAAATGAGAGCCATGCAGTGGAAGAAACTGCTAGTTAATCGTAGACCATTGCAATTGCATGGCTCTGGTTAAATGCCGACCTGTGCTGACATCCTCGGAGTGACCTGTCAACTCTCATCACCGGTTGCTATTCTAGGATTACTAATCTTTGGGCCCAGTTCTCTAGTTCAGTTGCATTGGTGTACCGAAACTAAATTTGATTGTCAGCTGGTGTGAATCAGCATCAGCTCCATCGGACACACACACGCACGTGCGATCTGAAATTAAATGGGAGGACCCGAGATGAGACTCAGACCCATTACATCCATTACTGGCACAACGTGCTCTTCCTTTGGGCTAATCATGAGAGAGTGAGAGTGTGTTACTGAGAAACCTGTGCACATTTTCCTTGTGGCTTATGGATTCTCTCCTACCACTCCTTGGCTTCTGTGTTTCTATCCGCTAAAGTGATTTTTCCCTGGTACAGGGTGATTAGCCAACAGTGATCTCCAAGTTGTCCCCCACCCCTTAACAGTCCATAAATTTGCAATGCCAAATTGTGACTCTTTCTAACTGCCATAAAAAGGGCTAGACTGTCACACAGACCATTTCTTTCCTATTAATTACTGTACAGCATTTACTTCTAGCTTTCCACCTGGGCCAGGTTCTTGGAGGCCGAGCACTCTGGACTTCTCTTTACTCTAAAATCTTACATGCCTGCCGTCCAAGTAAAGCTGCCTCCCCCTCATCCTATTAGCTCACTGATGCAAGTTTACTGCAATCACGCTCCAGAGACCATGTTTCTAAGCACAAACATCTCCATATCTGAAGTGTGCAAGGAAGAGCAGCTCTTTTGCTCATCATTGAAAAAGATGTTATGTCTATCCTCAATTGTTAGCCTATCTGTAAGAGAGATGCACTGTTTAACATTACTTCTCAGAATCAAGTGTTAGAAATGGGTGGGGGGGAAGTTACTTCTTGGTAAAGGTCTCTCTCTTTCCAGTCAATCAGTTTGGACAGGCAAAGTCAGTGCCACAAACATTGGGGCGAGTAGCTAGAAACTGAGAATTCGAGACCATAGAAGCGCAAACGCTGTGGCCCTGTCATTCCAACGAAACTGCAAATTCTGGTAACTACCTCATCACACGGATGCAAGAAAGAAAGAAAACAAGAAGAAAAAAAGTGCCTCAAGAGTTAAATTTGGTGTTAACTCTTGCCTTAAGAGTTAAAATTTCCCTTGGTGCATCTGAACAAAAGTCAATGGTCAGGCCAATTCAGGTGAACGCTCCACAGAAGACAGCAAGGCCTATACATTAGGCTCCCTAGGGGCAAATTTTTTAAGTGTTAACATGGGTTTTTAGTGGCATGATTCCTATCGACTTTAATGGGAGTCCTGCCGCTAAAACCCTGCGTGATTCTCCGAAAGTGTACCCCTAGTGCGTCTAAACTGCAAGCCGGTGAACTTTAATTTGAGAATTTTGAACAATTATGCGATGGCTGTCTCGCAGTGAAAACATTACTGCCAAAGAATACAGAAAGAGAAAGCCTATACACTCAGGAGAAGTGTAGCTGTAAGATCTACGGGCTACGCTCGCCCTGTTATATAGTGAGGAGAGAATGCTCATTTGTCCAGTTTTTAAGGATACAGAAAAAGGTCCTATTTGTAGACAAGACAATTGATACAGGACACTGTTCTTCAAAGAGGCTGCGAGACATCAGAGCAGTCTAAAGCTTCTAGGCTAGCCTCCTAATTGATTTCCTTTTTCAGACATGAAAATGATCTAAATACCTATTGACTTGACTTGTTCAATATCTATATAATTATCTCACCTGTCTGAAATAGAGAACTTGCCTAGGGAACACCAAACACCCTGATACTTGTCCTACACCTGGCCTGCAATACTGTTTTAGGGCAAGCTACAAGTAAGTCTTGTTTCATCTGGACTTCCTTGGAGGCTTGGGGCAAAGGCATGTGTAGGTTGTGTGCATGACCCCAAAAGCATTTGATTTTGTGACTCAAAACCATGCGTTTTTTTTTTATTTAGCCTACATGGAAAAAGAATATGCTGGAGGGCAGGGGTAGGATTCAGAGAGACTTAGGCAAATTGGAGGATTGGGCCAAAAGAAATCTCATGAAGTTCAGCAAGAACAAGTGCAAAGTCCTGCACGGTATGGAGCAGTCCCATGCACTAGTACAGGCTGGGGGCCACCTGGGTAAGCAGCAGCTCTGCAAAAATGACCTGGGGGATACAGTGGACAATAAGCTGAATGAGTCAACAGCATCCCTTGTTTCGAAGAAGGCTAATGACATACTGAGCTTTATCAGTAAAAGCACTGCCATCAGGTCAAGGAAAGTGTTTCTTCCCTTCTATTCGGCACTGGTGAGGCCACACCTGGAGTACTGCATTCAGTTTTGAGCCTCCCACTACCGAAAAGGTGTGGACTAATTGGAGAGACTCCAGCAGAGGGCAACAAAAATGGTTAGGGAGCTGGGGGACATGATTTCTCAGGGGCGACTGAGGGACCTGGGCTTATTTAGTTTGGAGAAGAGAGGACGGAGAGGATTTACTAGCAGCCTTCAACTACATGAAGGGCGGTTCCAAAGAGCATGGAGCTGGACTGTTCTCAGTGGTGGCAAGGGAGAAAACAAGGATCAATGGGCTCAAGTTGCAGCAAGGGAAGTTTAAGAAAATGTCTTTCATAAGGAGGGTGGTGAAGCACTGGAACAGGTTACCCAGAGAGGCGGTGGAAGCTCCGTCCTTGGAGGCTTTTACGATCCAACTAGACAAGGCCTTGGCTGGGATGATCTAGCTGGGGATGGTCCTGCTTCCAGCAGGCAGTTGGACTAGATGTGACCTCCTGATGTCCCTTCCAACCCTCATTTACTACGATTCTATACCTGCATTTTAGTAACGCCAACCAACATTGGTTTCCTCTTACTGTTGCCATGAATCATTACTTGCATTTCATCGACTCCCAGACACTCCTGTCAAGATCAGGTGTCCTATTGTGCAAGGTGCTGTACAAACACATATGTTAAAGAGATGGCCCTTGCCTTAAAGACCTTGTAATGTAATGCCTCAGTGCTGAAGTCATGCATGGAAGGAACTTTACATACACGAGCAGTCTTTGCTGCGTGTGCGCACACTTGCGTGCATGAGTATTGATGAACTGAATGTAAAACGAGAGGCAGAAAGTATATGAAGTAAATCCAGCATTGTGACCTTTGAATGTTTATTCAACCTACATTTATCCTTCTGTTCTCTTGGGGGGGGGGGAAGGGGGGGTGCTGCCATCCCTCTTTTACAGAAGAGGAACGGAAGAAAACAGACTGATGGAGCGATTTGCCCCCATCCCACAGGAAGCCTGTAGTAGCACACATGGCTTTTAACTCAATTTCACCTGCGTCCAGCCGTTGACTAATTACTGGATAGCTGTTTTGCTCTGGTCAAACTGAAACATTAGAACAAAAATCTTTATTTTTGAGCCATGATTTTTGTCGGGGTAAAATGGCTCATCTTCATTTCCCTTTAGGTATTTGAACCACTAAGATGCACTTAGGCCATACATGCAAGTCTCTTCCCTAGCTTCCTTCCTATTCTATGGAAGCTGAGGTATTGGGGGGAAGAAATCGCACGACTCCAGGAACTGGGGCTCCACGATGAAACGACACTATAGTTGGTATCAGTGCAAACAAAGGGCAAAGGCAAGCAGTGAATTAACAGAGATAAGCAATGGACTCCAAAATGTACCCCTATTTTAATGCAGTCCTGGTATAGCTGCCGTCACTGAATTCCCTTTCTCCAACAGGGGAACAACCCCACTCTCTCACTGCGGTGCTCCTTAGAACAATGGATAATTGTCTCCGAGCTCTGAATAATATTGTGTTCGAAGTTCAAGATCTGGTTTGGGCTGTTGGATTTGCAGGCAAGTTTAGAAATTAGCTATCGTAACAGCCACGGAAGGTCAGCTAATAAAAGAGGCCCAAGGAACAGCCAAAAAAAATTAGGACCCTCACTACTGGCGACCTGTATCAATGAGCATAAAGAATGCTGCCCAGTGCACCTTGTGTTAGCCAAAGGCACTGGCTGGAGCGCTAGCCATCCCGCCAGAAAGTGGCTGAAAACATTATAGATTCAGATAGATGATGATGAGAAGGATCAGCAAACTGAGTCACAAGAGGAGGCAGTGTGGATTGGCACAGACTTCGCATGCCAATGCCAGATTCCCTTGTAAGTGTATTGCCATTCATGGGGAGAGAAAAAAAAAGAAAAAAAGAAGAGAAAACACAACAAATGCTCATCTAGGACAGAATCATCTCTGTATGTGTGAAGTGAAGTTTGCAGTTGTACTGGGCTAATGGGATTGAAATACAACTTGTTGTACAGGCACCCAAAATAGAAAACCTTGCAGTCATGAATTCTTAAAATACTCCAGCTAAGATACCATGGCAGCCTCATTCAGAGGAAAAAAAGTGGAAAGGGAAAAAGAAGGAGGGAAGGGACTGAAGGAGAAGAGGAAAGGAGAAAAAAAAAAAAAAAGAAAGAAATGTGAAATATGTGGTGCAGAGATCCCATCCCAGAATAAAACCTCTTGCAAAAAAAAGAATTATTTTACTTTATAGAATCAATTGCATTCTTGATCTGGCATTAAATGAGCTTCTCTGTCTGCTAAGAGTCATGTTGGGACACACGAGAATACATTTGAGTTTAAACTTTGCTTCATCACGGCTTGGATCTGTATACGACTCCTGACCTTCTGCACACATGAATTCTATCATCTGCGCTAGAGTATGATAACCTATTCTTAGACGCTCCAGACCTACCCCAACATGGCAAGGGTTTGACCTGTTTTGATCCCCAAATGATTTTGATCAATTGCTATCCTAGGTTCATTCGGTGGGAAACTGTGTAAAGCTGTACTCCTACTTTGATTTATAGTGCTTGGGATAAATTTATATTCCAGATGTGTCCCAGTCTTCTAAGGCTCCAGTTCAGCACTACACTTAACTACGTGCTTAATATCAAGACATAAGCATGTGCTTATATTTCTTTCACCTCCCTGGGTGCATCTACATGCACACTTTACTGTGGAGTTGACTAATTAGCTCTGCAGAAAAGCATCACCATCTACAGGTACACCCATATTAGGGTATATTAAATTTACTCCACTGTCCCAGAGAGTACTATCCTACAAATACTAACCTATGGTAGCAGCATAAATTACTCCACAATGCATGTGTAGATGGTGACCGTGGCTGGCTGGGGCACTAGGGTGCTACAGTGCAGGGACTGCCTGCTGCTGGGTAGCCCCACACTATAGCGCCCTTGTGCCCAGGGGTGACATGTAGGGGGTGCACGCAGGTGCATGTGTACCCTCTGAGCATGGCGGTGCACCCCTTACACAAAGGCGCCAATGACATTGTTGGCGGTGGCATCCGCGGGCAGTGGCCACTCGCCACCCTGCTGCCGGTCTGTGATCCCTCCTGGCCGCCACCAATGCTGCCGGTGGCGGCTGTGGGTGATCACTGACCCTTGGTCGGTGCTTGCCCCCCCCCCCCCCCCCCCCGACAGAGCTGGTGGCATCTGTGGGAGCTCTCGCTTACCACTGCCATGCTCCCGCCGCCCCCCCCACCCCCAGCTGCCAGGAGTGCACGTTGTTCATGCTTGTGCCCCAGCCAGCCTCTCCACCAAACATCCAAAGCCAGAGGCCGGCCCCCTGGACCCGACCCTCTGAGTCCACTACCAGCGCAGGCCTGTTCCACCCCAGAGTTTATTTCTTCACCATAATTGCACGTGTAGATGCACCCACTGAGACTTAAGTGTGCGCCCTGAAAAGGCAAAGGAACAAGTTACTTGGAGGTAAATGACAGTAGATATTTATGGCCTGTAGCTATCCAATATACATACCCTGGAGTAAGTGAAAAAATAATCTGCAGTAGCTTGCCCTTTGTGAGATTGTATGCATTGCAGCAGTGGTCCACCCCAATCTAGGAAGATGACAGTGAGCCTCCCCCAGGCTCGTTTCCAGTAGCTACTCTCCAGCACTGGAGACCAAAGCCTCAGAGGGACACGTGAGTGACCTCAGGAGCAAGACGCTGAGGATGGAGCATGTTCAGGCAAGGATGGGTAGGACTGTTAACCAGGACACACTGGTGCCATGGGGCCGACAAAACTCTCGATGCCTGCATCACAAGTTAAAATAAACTTAAAAGGGGATTTAAGCCTACTCTTAAAATTTTGAACACAAGGTGCTGCTGAATAGGAAATAAAATGAAGCGTACACCCCAGTCGTTGGCTGAATCTGAGCTTTCTTTTGTTTGTCTAGGAGCATAAAACAGTAAAGAAAAATCTCTTCTCAAAATAGAGTCCCTTAACAACCTGGCATGAAATTAGTGCCATCTGAGGAGGTGGTCTGGAGAGGTGGAGACCTGTCCACCAAACAATGAATGCTAGCTCCTAATTAGGGAATTAAGAGTCAGGATTGTGGAACCGACAGCTAGAAAAGCAGCAGGGCATTTCTGTCGCTTAACACGTTTACTTGAAAGATGAATCTCAGCCTCCACAGATGCAAAACTGGATGTCACTCTAGGTTGAGGTGCCTTTTCTGCAGTGTAGGTCTGGTTTTACTTAGCAGTGCTTTCTTTGTCTTATAAACTGTATAATGTCTCAGGTGATTAATACACGATAACTCCTAATGAGCTCGCCCTTGTAATAACAGTTTTACCACAGCCATAAAATTCACATTCAAGCATTTTTTAGGCAGTATAATAAAATATTAGGCTTCTCATTTCCCGAATACTCCAAGAGGGAAACATATCTGCATACTATATCAGCGCAAGTCCACTGACATAGACTGTTATTCTTTGCTTATGGATGGTCTTTAAGATGGAGAAATTATAGTGCAAGCACAAGTCGTTCTAACACTCGGCACATCTTAATACCAGAGTAGAAGATTTAGTCTGGTTGGGTTGAGCGTTACTGAACTGGCTGGTTCCAAACCATGTGCTAGCCTGGATGCGGGAATGCCCGTTTGCATTGCCAAGACAATTAGGTGGTCATAGTCCATCAATGAAAGCACAACTGGTCTTGACAGTTGAGGATGTGGAGCTGGCCTGGGACACTTGGGGGTGCTGGATGGGACAGGGTTGATAAGGGTTCCTTGCGTTTGCTAGGAAGAAATCAAACACAAAGGGGTTAGTTGAGGTCTCACTCCAGCAAAGCCAGCTGACGGGTGGCCTTTGCAGCTGGAAGCCTGCAAAGCTCATTGTATCATTCGCAGTGCAAACGAACCTTTGGCTCCATCAAGCCTGCTACACTGTGTGAAATCTAACTGCTTTGCTTGGAACGACGCGTTGAATACTGCTGCCTCAGTCATTCGAGACCAAATCTGTCAGCTAATTACCTTGTATGAGCTTTGCACTAAGCATTTCCTTATGGCCACTTGAACCTCCTTTCGGTATAGCCTGTAAGCTCCCAGGTTTAGCATTTGGGTTTTGTACACTAACGCTTCTGTTCAGGCACTTTGGAGGACCTGTAATCTTGGGACACGCATTCATTCACTTCAGCCCTTACAGCTTCTGTAAATTTTCCAATTCCCTCTCCCTCCGTTCCGTATACCTCAGTAGGCTCAAGCAATCTCACTGAATCTGTTCTTATTGATTTAGGAAAAGGCTTTGATTCTGCAAACCAGAAGCTGTTACTCATGAAACTATGACAACTTGGTATTAGCTGCAAATCAATGAACTTTTTAAATGCAGTCTAAGCAACAAAACTCACTTACCGCTAAACCCTGATAAGCCCAGAGCTGGAACAAGTCAAACCTTTATCTTAACTGCCATGTGATCTTTTCCAGTTTGATAGTCCCATTTACTGTATTGATAAGGATTATAACCCATCCTCTGTGAGATTTTACCCTATCTGGGAAGCAC
The DNA here is from genome assembly GCF_030867095.1 of Alligator mississippiensis. NCBI lineage: Eukaryota > Metazoa > Chordata > Crocodylia > Alligatoridae > Alligator > Alligator mississippiensis. Next base: position 12,212,317 of record NC_081837.1, read on the forward strand.
TTGTATCACAGAGGATATTGAAAAGGAGGCTTTTTTGCTTGCTCTCTATGCAGAATATTTCCAACTATGCTATTCTTTCTTCTTGTTTCTCCAGCCCACCCTCTTTCTAGTCTCAGCTGTTCTCACAGACCAAATAGAAAGTGTGAGCATGTCAGAGGAGATTATATAAACGTGACAACGCTTAGGCTGTGACAAGACTTGCTTTGGCATCCATTATGCCGGTGGAGACAGAGTTCCTGGTCTTCGAAACTATAGCACTTACTTCATAGTGGGAAACTGGACGGAGTTTTCTTTATGAATGTTTTCACCTGGTTGAAGCAAGCTCATCCATGTATAAACAGGTGTGGTTATCAAGCATTATAGTATCTAGGCACGGAGAGAAATGCAGTCTAAAATTGGACTTTTCTCAAGGGTCCTGATAACATCCTCCCATAGGAAAAATCTGACCAGTGGCTTGGCAACACAAGGTAATTCTTCTAAATCCATCTACTGGCAATGTGACTGCTCTCTCAGATGAAAGCATAATCCACACTCTCCATGAGTAGGCGCAAGTGTCTGATTTACTGAAGGTGGTGGTGATCCATCATGTCCACTAGCTTCTAATGAAGTTATCTTATCACTGTGGTTCACATGTGGTCTTAAAGACCTCTGGTTCCCAGTTCCAGATCTGGTCTGGCAGCATGATTTTGGTCAGCAGAAATGAGAGTGGTTTAGATAAGTAGGTCTAAGGGAATCCCAGGATATTTCCAGGTGAGACAAACCTATTCATGACCCTGGGACAATACATTGCCTCCCCAATGGTGCCAGTGGAGCTGGATAGAGAGCAGGAACATATTTCCCTGAGAAATCTCTTAACCTGATGGCTTGATAATGTTGAGATAAGCAAATTATTGGCTAGCTCTTATGCCTAGGAATCCTCATCATGAGATAAACCTACAATATAGTTAAGTCAATATTTGCCTGGATTCAAGAAAAGCATCTTTTTTTTAAAACAAAAAGTGAATTATTGCAAATACAATGACGTGGGCATGTTCCCCGAGCTTCCACAATACCCCAGTGACGACTACCACTTCCTCATTTGGGCTCAGGGATCCATCTGCAGCCAGGCAATTGTAGGATTGGGACCTAGGGCAAACAGCAAACAACATTTTCCAAGCAGAAATCAAAATGCAAAAGAAAAAAACAGCCCCAAGTCATTTTGTAGTTTAAGAGTATTTCGCATGCTTCTTCCACCCTAATGGAAAGGCCAGATATAACTTTTTGACTCACAGGGGCCAAGAAACATAATAAAAGCTGCTTTAAAACAAATCTGTTTAACTGAAAACACAATCAATCTTTCAAAGTACACATTATACACTTTGACTGGAATTTGAAAAAAGGAGCCTCAGGGGGCAGGTGCCCAACTGGAAGGGAATCTGGAGCCCGACTCCTGAAAAACCTTGCAAGAACTGCAAATTTCAGCTATTAGAAATAATTCTGCAAGGCTAACTCTTAAGTGACACTAAGCGTATGTTTGATGCAAAGGCGTTGCTTATAATATTCTCCAACATAACCCACTCATGCCCATTTGGCAGCACTTCCTACTGGTGCTAACTAGCTTGTCTGGGATAATAGATGAGATCCCATATATCACTTTCACTGTGGCCACTAGCCTGCACGGCAGTAATTTAGCCTAAGCGGAGCAAGTTGTCTTCTACTTTCATAATTCCCTCCACGGGTCTGGAGGACACATTTTCCCACAATTCACTATGAATCAGAGCATCTCTGCTCAGTACAGCACTAACAAATCCTTGGATACGCCCTCAGAAATCTTTGTGGCATGCATGAGCAACACACAAAGACACTAATTCAGATGCAACTTTGCAATATGCCTGCTTATTTGTGGCCTATAACAACCAAGTGCTAGTTCCCGGATGTCAACTCCACAGTGAAAACTAACCCTATGCAACGATGAAGCTGATTAAAGGGAGGGATATTATCATTGTATTCAAGATCCTATTCAATAAATAAGCTGAAGAGGAGGATGACTTGCCATATTCAAAAAGAGAAGGAAATCTATAGAAGAAGGGATACAGATGTTTCATAGATTTCATAGACATTCGGGCTGGAAGGGACCCTGGAGGATCATGGAGTCCAGCCCCCTGCCCCAGCGGCAGGAAGTCAGCAGGGATCACGTTGAAAGAATGGACAAGGGGAGCAGAAAACATGTATATGGCATGTACTGAACAACACGCTAAGAAACAGTAGCAGGCCCCTTCCCAACCTATTTTTTTATGAAACGCTACTTGAAGACATCTGGTTAGATTAATTATGATTTTTGTATTATAGTAAGAATGTTTAAAAATTGGATTTCAAACTTCCAAGGGAACTTAGAGAGGATTGCTTCCTTTTTTAAGGAGGATACTACTTTACAGAAGGCAACAGAGAGTAAAGATTCACAAGAAAGGTCATCAGATCTGGCTCCAAGTGTCCTTATAGAAACTAATGGGTGTTCAGTGCTTATGCAACAAATGAAAATACCATCACCACCACCACGCCCAGGCGTACCAAGTATATAGAACCAGGTAATTAACCCAAAAGTACATCAGGAATCTGTCACGGTCCAGAATTAGATACAGTTACCCCATTCAAATGCCTTGGCCACCCACAAGAGCGTCTTTTTGTTTTGGAAAGAGCAAGGGAAGCAGAAGTGCCACGACACAAGCACTTGATTTTGGAGCTGGAGAGGCCGTCTCTAGGACCTAAAGGGTTAATTCCATCTGTATAGCCCCCTTGGCTCGTCTCCTGAGATTTCTAATCAGCGAGTTAAATATGATGTTTTTGAGCTGGTAGCTTTTATGCTTATTGGCATATTTGAGAAACAGCTGCTATTAAAAGGGAGATGAATTCATTCCATGCATTTTTTTCTGGCAAACATGTACATGTGTGTAATCTTAAAAAAAAAAAAAAAAGGTTAAATGGTACATTTTGTTGAATCATCTGCTTAGCATTGTAATATTCAGTGCAAGCCATTGCTGCTCTTTCTGCCACGTCTTTGGTGGGGCTGGAGAGGTGTAGAATGGCAATTCTCATTCTGTTTTTCTATAGTGAACCAGCTCTTACTAAAACACTGTTCCACACTGTATAATTTCTATGTCTTTTATTAATGCAGACAGTATAGTCTTCATAAAGAAGAAAAATTACCAGTGGAAGATAAAACTAAAATACTAGTTGCATTACAATCACATTCTAGTGCTGTAATAAATTGCATGAGGCCAATAAAGCAAAACTAACTGAAGAGATTTGACACAAACCAAAAATGAAATGAGAGTCATTATGCAGTCTGCTACAGGGACCTGCCTTGATATAGTTAAAGCAATAAACTACCTGGGAGTAATCTTTAGTTATTTTAAATTGCATATTCCAATTGCAAAGCTGTTTCTGGCATTTCTGCCACAGTTACTTTACTCAGCAAAAGAATTACATGTCTGGATAAGTCATATCCTATTAAACGTACATCATATCTGCAGCTCTCATAAGTCACTCGAGTCATAATATTGTTTATTCTAACATTAGTCACTATTTTCTGTCATTAATTAGCTATTCTCCAGAAGAGTGGAAACTAGATTGAGCCAATGTTCCAATTACTGCGCACATCCATGATGGCACACGGTCTAGATTAAGCAGCTCTCTCGGCAAAGGAATCATCATCATCATCAGTCCACAGGTCAATTATCACAAATTTATTCACGCTGTTACTCCCCAGGTATCTTCAATAATAAAGGTTATCATTATATCGCACCCCCCCATTACTCCCTTCCATGGTCCAGCTGACCTGCGCATGTGTCGAAAAGAACATAAGGAATGTCTTTGCAATAATCAAGGTTAAACCCTCCCCATCATAATTTACTTGAACCTTCCCAACCCCCAACAGATTTGCATATAAATAGATTGAATGGCAGCATATTGTGTCTTTTTCAGGCAGCCAGTGCTGCCACTAATTAATTGCCTGTTAGTCTCCCTTTTCGTGTAAAGGTAACCGCCCTTACATTTCTATTAGAAAGAGCTAATTCCATTGTGTTTCAATCAAACGTCACATGTTGACTATGCCATTCTCTCTCCCTGTTATCTTACTGACCTTGCCTTTCCTATGACATTCTGAAAGATAGCGTGGAGCTCCGCGCTTCGCAGTACATCACGTCAGGCCGCTGGCTCGTTTGGGGGGCTTTTCATGAGCTTTTGCTCTCTGTAAGGTTGCAAGAAGCACATGGCCAGTTTAGGGAAGCAGAGGGGTCTTGAGATTGTGAACTTTGATTGTTTGGGACACTTGGACTTTGTGCACATGCGCACACACACACACAAATTTGTGCAAGCTTTAACTACACTTGTATAGTTGGAGCACTACTCTACCCCAAAGCTATATATAGCTTATACTTGCACAGCAAGAGAACTAAGCTGTACATTAGTAAAACACATATTTTTTTGGTTAGACAGATCTACACAAGGGGCTGTCCTGGTATAATTACTTCAGTAAAAAAGATCCATAATTGTACTGGTCCAAAAAAAAAAAAAAAAAAAAAAAAATCAACACACATGGGGACCGAGACTAAGTCTCTTGTCAGACATTTGCTTTTAATGGGTTCAGCAAGCCTCCTCCTTTGTTGCTTTGCATTATTATTCACACCCATGTAAGCCAAGTGCAAAGTCAGTGTAAAAAATAAAAAAAATTGCTTTGGTAAGGTTTTACATGCACTTTGTACGTGCGGAAATGATGAGGGATGACGCAAAGGAGCGAGTGAACAAGGGGAGCAAACAGGGCAGTTTGTTGGGAGCAAAAAGAGGAAGGGAAAGAAGCACCAGGCACCAGATCCTGCTCTGGGAAGGTAAGGGAGCCAGGGCTGCCTGTGCGTTTAGCTTGCTGAGCGTTGGTTTGGTGGGCTGTGTACCTGGAGTGGTTGGGAGTGCTGCTAGCTGGGCGATTGCTGCCTGTGTCTGACAAAAGCCCTAACCATGGGGTGGAGCCTGTCCAGACCCAGAAGGGTATAAGAGGAGACTCTCAGAGCAACCAGTGAAGTAACATGGGTAGTAAAACAGGGCACTTTGCAAGCAGTTCACAGGTCAGTTTGTTGCCCTCCTCGTTGGACAGGAGCCTTTAAAGGTAAACTCTTTCTTTAATTAAGAGCAACTAACCTACCTATATTTAGTGTAAGCAGCTAACACTCAGCAGTTAGACCAATACTTAAGTCGCTTGTTTAACTAGAGTCCAGAGTGAGGGGGAGTTTGCCTGGAAACGCTCTCCCCTTCCTTCACTGTAAGCTTGGTGAGAGGAAGCAGGTTATCAGGGAAAGGGGAACCTTTTGGGACCAAGGAGCAGCCAACAGGCCAGCTTACAGGGGACTTTGCTAAGGGAAGCTCTGCTTGGGAAGAGGGGCAGGAAGACATAGGTGGCCGATTAAAAGAGACCCAGAGAAGTGGCTGGAGGATTTTACAATGCCAGAGCCACTACCAGCTCTTCCTGTACTTGCACCTGAGAGGTGTCTGTCCAGGCAGGACCGTTCACCATCAAGGCTTCCACCCAGGTCCTGGTTTGGCGCTGTGAAGACTACAGTTTGCAGGTTCCTTCCAGTGGGGTTGGGTGGATGCCTGTGATGTGAGCGGTGCCTCCTGGTGGTGTCCCTCACAGATCAGGCAAGAGGGCTACAGGAGGAGGCAGCGAGGCTCCAAACCATCCTCCGCCATGAGGACTTCATAGATTCAATGCTGGAGGAGACCTCTAGGACTGCGGAGGAAGCACTGCCAGAGACAGTGATAGAGAAGGAAGAGGACGTGGAGTCCCATGAAGGTGAAAGCTTGTGACCTCTGATACCAAGCAGAAGTCTTTATCTCCACCAGCAGTGGTTTGTCCAGAGAACAGATGTGGAGCCCTAGCAACAGAGGAGCAGAAGGAGCAGCAGCATGTTCCATTGGTGGAAGAGCTCTGGCAAGGCATCCCCGAGGTTGGCGGGGATTGAAACCACTGCCACTAAGAGGAAGTGATGGATGGTAGTGGCAAGAGACTCCCTTCTGCACAGGACAGAGCCATCCATCTGCTGGCCTGACCTGTTGTCTCAGGAGGTCTGCTGCTTTTCCAGAGCCTGGATCCAAGATGTCACAGAAGGATTACTGAGACTCATCTGACTCACTGACCACTTTACCCTGCTGCTCATCCATGTGGGATCCTATGATACTGCTAGGGGGGACCCTGACCAGATCAAAAGCAACTACAGGGCTCTGGCTGCAAGGGTGAAGGGGACAGGGGCTCAGGTAATCTTTCCCTCTATCCTTCCAGTCAAGGGGAAGGGAGTGGATGCGTCCTGCAGATCAACCCATGGCTGTGCAGATGGTATTGCCAGCAGAACTTTGTCTTCTGCAACCATGGGATGTTGTTCCAAGAAGAAGCATTGCTGGGAAGACATGGGACCCACCTGATGAAGAGAAGGAAGAGCATCTTTGCAGACAGACTCGCTCACCTGGTGAGGAGGGCTTTAAACTGGGTTCACTGTGGGGGATGAAGACAAAAGCACCGAAGTAAGCCAGTGACCTGGAGGAAGCACAAGCAGGAGGGGGCAATGGGGGAAACAATGTAATTCTTCCCAAGAAAGTAGAACAATTGGCTAATTACCTAGGTGTCTGTACATGAATACAGGAAGCCTGGGAAACTGGCAGGAAGAATTTTAAGTCCTCGCAGTCACAGGACTATGACATGGTTGGGATACCAGAGACAGTGAGATAGGTCATATGACTGGAGCACCGTCATGGATGGATATAAATGGTTCAGGAAGAGCAGGCAGAAGAGAAGGAGGAGTTGTGCTGTATGTAAAAGAGCCATGTGACTTTGATTCACTCAGGGAATGGATGGGTAGGATCCTCTAGAAAGCCAGTTTGAGGGGGAGGAGTCCAGGAGACCTGGTTGTGTTTAAAAAAAAAAAATACACCTCACTGAGGGTGCAGGAATGTATCATCCCAATGCGCAGGAAGACTAGCAAGTATGGCAGAAGACCAGCTTGGCTTATCAGGGAAATAATACACAAAAAGGAAGAAGCTTACAAGAAGCAGTTGTTTGGGCATGCAGGAATAAAAGCAGAAAGGTCAAAAGCACAACTAGAGTTGCAGCTAGCAAGGGACGTGAAGGGTAACAAGAAGGGTTTCTACAAGTATGTCAGCAACAAGAGGACGATCAGGGAAAGTGTGGCTCCCTTACTAAATGGGGGGAAGCAACCTAGTGACAAATGAGGCGGAAAAGGCTCAAGTACTTTGTGCTTTTTTACTTTAGTCTTCACGGGCAAGGGCAGCTCCCAGACTACTGCACTTGGCAGCACAGTTTGAGTTGAAGGTAAGCAGCCAGCAATGGTGAAAGAACACGTTAGGAATTATTTAGAAATGTTGGATGTGTGCAAGTCCATGGGGCGAAACATGATGGAGCTGGGGGTGCTGAGTGAGTTGGCTGGTGTGAAGAGCTGCTGGGCATTATCTTTGAAAACTTGTGGCAATTGGGCAAAGTCCTGGATGACTGGAAGAGGGCAAATATAGTGCTCATCTTCAAGAAAGGGAAGAAGGAAGATCCAGGAACTACAGAGCAGGAGGATCCTGGGAACTATGAGCCAGCAGTGTGCCTTTGTTGTGAAGAAGGCCAATGGCATACTGGGCTACCTTAATAGGAACGTTGTCAGTAGATCAAGAGAAGTGATTCTTCCCTTCTATTCAGCACCGGTGAGGCCACATCTGGAGTACTGTGTCCAGTTTTGGGCCCCGCACTACAGAAAGGATGTGGACAAGTTGGAGAGAGTCCAGGGGAGGGCAATGAAAATGGTTTGGGGCCTGGGGCGCACAGCTTATGAGAAGAGGCTGAGGGAACTGGGCTTATTTAGTCTGCAGAAGACAAGACTGAGGGGGGATTTACTAGCAGCCTTCAACTACCTGAAGGAGGTTGCAAAGAGAATGGAGCTGGACTGGTCTCAGTGGTGGCAGATGACAGAACAAGGAACAATGGTCTCAAGTTGCGGCCAGGGAGGTTTAGGTTAGATATTAGGAAAAACTCTCACGAGGAGGGTAACAAAGCACCGGACAGGTTACCTAGAGAGGTTGTGGAGTCTCCATCCCTGGAGATTTGTAAGACTTGGTCCGAGACGGCCCTTAGGATGATCTATTTGAGGACGGTCCTGCTTTGAGCAGGGGGTTGGACTAGACGATCTTCTGAAGTCCCTTCCAATCTTAATTTTCTATGAAAGTCATCTGACCTCTTTGATCTGGACTCAAGTTAAATTGCTCACTCACTCAGGTGTAATAAGTGAATGAGAGCATCCTTCCCACCCCTTCCTTTTTGTCCTGTCATTCCTTTCATAAGAAGGCCACAGGAACATTAAGATCAGTAGGGGTAGGGTCTTTCCCTACATCTGTGCATTTGACTTCCACACTCCACTCTCACCTTAAAAGCAAACTGCTCAAAATGCAAGCTCTATGCACAGCAAAAAACAGCCTACTTGATGAACAAGGTGGTTACACTCAGCCCTGGGAGATATTCTGAGGCACAGAGTTCAGATGCAAAATTATACGTTTGCTTGCCCAAAATTTATGTGTAGGGTATTAAAGCCAAGACCTGGCCCTGGTGTTAAAACGAGGCACAGTTTTTCAGATGAGATGTCAAAATGTGAGGGCCTGACCTCTTGTTGTCATTAAACATTGGCAGGACTTGTAGCAAATGTAGGGGCATTAACCTCAGTGTTCAACTCCTGGCCAACTTCCAGCTCAGGAAGACATTCTGCCTACCTAAGCTCCTTGTTCTTGCCCTCAAGGTCTGCATACATTTACCTCTTGCACTGCTCCATTCTTGCCTAGTTTTCCTCCAACCTTGTATGGCAAGTCATTCTTGTAATATTCTCCTTCTGCTTCCATCTCTTTCTTTTTTTTGGTTCGGCCTTGAAGACCTGCAACCCATTCATTAAATGCAAAGTAAACACAGCCCTGCCCATCCTCCCTTCCAAAACCTCCTGAAAACTCAACTCCTTTCATCAAGCATTTACACCTGATCATCGTCCCCCAACCAACCATGAGACTTGACATTTTCACTTAACTGCTCCATCTCTATCCAATTTCTTTGCCTTATGTATTCCATTTAGATGACAAACTCTTCTGTCCACCTATTTCCAACCAGTACTAGGTTGCATTTGGAGGGTTTTGTTCATTGTATACAATTCACGCACGTGTTTTGAGGAGTGTAATTGAAAGAGGTATGGGATTCCTGTAGGACCAAGAAATACTTTCATTTTGTAGACCATTAACATAAATTAAGGCATGAAACCTACTCTGGAATACTATGACTCCCCAAAAGCATTTGTTCATGCTCACAGCATTTGGAGCACTATTTGGATTCTGGGTAAGGACAGGAGGGGAGCATTAAGTGACTCCGTACAACACTGAATTATTTAAAAATCAGACCTTTTGAAGGATACCTTTCCTGCACTTCCACTGGCCAATTTTAATTCTTAGACTCTGCACTGAATATGGAGAGCATCAGCTGAGTGTGACAAGTCCAGGTCCATTTCCCAGTCCACAACCAGGATAATGCTACATTCCTATTAGCAGCTGATTTTGGCTCTATCTACACTGCAGTTGGGAGGTGTGATTGCTGCACGTGGAGACATGCCCAAGCTAGTTTTTAATTTAGTCAGCTTGGGTCCTCAATAGCTGCAAGACTGTGGAGGGAAGCAGTGCCTGTCTAAGTACAGGCATACCTAAAGTAGTTCTTTTAGCAAACAGGCTCACAATTTGGGACCGAAGGACCTAGTTTTTCTTCCAAAGGGACAGATCCTCAGTTAGTTACCTTTGGTGCAGTTGCACAATGTAAACTGAAACAGCTCCATCAGCAGAGTACCTGGCCTGTGCACCCCATAGGGAATGCTAGCCTATTCTGTAAAACTATTATAAACCTGAATGCAACTCTAGGAGCTTCTAAGCCTCCTAAACCAGCCAAGTGAGGCATACTGGAAACCTGGGCCATGCCCTGCACACTTTACCCATATAGGGGGCTATGGCTACTCAGAGACCTAAGAGAGCTGTCATTTCTCCAGACAACTCGGTAACGTTAAAGCTACAGAACATAAGCGTTACAACATCAAACTACTGAGCAGCTGAAGGATTCAATGTGTTAACTGTGCTCAAAATCTCAGCTTGCACATTTATAAGGTTAGATGGGAAGAGACTTTCACCCATAACAGTAAAAGCAAAGTAGTGGGGTAGAATCCTAATGTCCAAAGTCAATGGCCAAACCACCACTGCATGCAAAGGGGCTAGGATTTCACCCCACATTTGCCGAGTTAGTCAGTCCCAGATACGTGCAAATCACCCAGCCGGAAAAATCAGGTCTTGCACAGGAGATCGAAGTGTTCGTGGTGCTCAAACAAATGCCCTTCTTCTCACCTTTTAAAACCCATTTCCTCTCTGTGCTTCCCACACAGACTTTGCCTTTACCTCCAGGACGTCAGCTTTCCCTTTGAAACAGCGGTACTCTCCTACTGTTAAAGGATGTGGATGGATGAATCTTTTATCTCCCTTTTCTATTAGGGAGGTTGACACTGGGTTCATTGGATTGGTATAAGATGTTATAAAAGCATTTGCCTGGTGGGATTTAAAAGATGACAACCCTCCGATATTATTTCAGGGCATGTAATGCAAATGGAATTTCCCCTCCTTCCTTTCACCCCCTCAGGAGAAAGAGCTTGCATGGAATAAGGATCCATAGATAATAAGAGGAACAAGCCGCCTTGAATCTTGTGCACATCCTTACCTCTGAAGTCTGGCAAGTGGCCCTGCTGAGACCAGCCCACTGTCCAACAAAGAAAGCCTTTATTCAGGTGATGTTCCTGACCTGCTCCTAACACAGCACACTTGTAGGACATGATCCAAGCTCAGTCCCTTCCTGGGACTAATCTTTATGGCCAGGTTAGCAACAAAAGAAAAATGCAAACCTCAGCCTAAGGCTTTTTCTGGATTTGGCTAACTCTCACATGCTCTCCAAGCCTGCTTTTCGATTTAATTCTCTTCACACTTAAGGCAACATTTAACCTCTTACATTTTCATGATTCCTGCACTGGACTTTAGATCTGGATTCGACCAAATCGAATCGGGGACAGCGATCCAATCGAATCACTGTCCCTGATTTAGGCCGAACCCAAATTGAATAGGGATCACTTTGCACACCCCCCTACCAGCTAGGGCTGAGTCAGAAAAAATAGCTGTGCATCACTTTGCAGCATCCTAGATTTAGGACTCATCACAGAGCATAGAAAAGAGCAAAGAGGAAAGTGAATACCCCCCCCCAGCATGAACAAATCCTCCGATATAGAATTAGGTCAGAGAGAAAGCTTAAATCCTCCCATCTAAACATTTTTACCCTGCAGGACACAAGTGTCCAGCTGCTAGGAAAAAAAGTGCTCAGCCAAACAGCCTAGCTTTGGGGCATTGACATTATGGGGATGTTTTGCTTCTTGTTTCCATCTGCTTGTAGGGGTCCCATTAGCCACAGGCTATAATAGCATCTTGGGATGCTTCTTCATGGAAAAGGACCTTCAGACCTGGAATTCCTTCTCTTGCGTACCATTTTAAGCTCTCGAAGTGGCATATCCTGCCTCTGCTCTACATTTTAGTTATGAAATGTCATCAAAACAATGAAGCCAGCTGCACAGGTTGGTGGAGCAGACAGGACGTAGGAGGCTTACTGAAGGTGGCCAGAAAATGGGGAGGTAGGGGGGCAGGTATTGTTGTATTGGAAAATGGTATTCCAAAGAAAATTAAAATCCAATCTGATGAAATGCCCATAAATAATTCAATATACATTTTTTTTTTTAAATGTTTGGGAGGTATGTTGAAATGGTTTCAAAACCGGTATTTTTCTTTGAACCCATGTTTAACACTTTAAGATGAAGGTTATTCCACAGGGTACAGTGGTAATAATACCATGAGAACATGGCATATCATGTCAAGACGCATCAGAATGCATTCCTGTCATGGTCCACAGTGCGGATAGAAGAGCGGAAATAGTCTATTCATTGTGTTTATTTTTAATCTAAATTTTTACAGCAGCAGACACTGTTTGCTACTGATTGGTTTCCATTTAGTAGCAACTGAAACTCTTGCTTTCTTATTGAAAGAGTCTCTTCTCATGTTGCAACAGGAATTTGACACTTTCAGGAGGAAAGTAAGGTAAGCATTCAATATACTAATGAGAGGGTGAGTGGTTTTCAATATCTTAGAATAATGATTGCAGACTAACAAGCATGTGGTCAGAGAGTTCAGAGATTTCATAGACATTAGGGGCTGGAAGGGGCCTTGCAAGATCATCAGGTCCAGCCCCCCGCCCGAGGGGCAGGAAGTCAGCTGGGGTCAGATGACCCCAGCAAGATAAGTGTCCAAACGCAACTTGAATATGTCCAGAGTAGGTGCTTGCACCACTTCTGGGGGGAGTCTGTTCCAGGCCTTGGGGGCTCGGACAGTAAAGAAAATTTTCCTTATGTCCAGCCTGAAACGGTCTTCTAGCAGTTTGTGATTGTTGGACCTAGTCTTCCCTATGGGAGCCCTGGCGAACAGATGTTCTCCCAGGTCCTGATGTACACCCCTGATGTACTTATAGGCTGCCACCAAGTCCCCTCTGAGCCTAAGCCGAAGAGTCCCGTATCTCAGCCTCTCCCGAGAAGGCTTGCTCTCTTGACCTCTGATAATGTGTGGCTCTCCTCTGGACTCTCTCGAGCTTCTCCGTGTCCTTTTTGGAGGTGTGGAGCCCAGAACGGGATGCAGTACTCCAGCGGTTCACTTCTGAGGAGTGCAAGCATCCCCTTCCAGGAAACCCTGAGGACCAGGTTAGCATATAGTTTATGAGCCATGACCAAGTGTTGGGGAAGTTATTTACCTTGCAGCAAAAATCACTTTCCGCCTCTCATCAAAAACTTGTTACAGGTAGTGTCTGCACCAGCCTTTTTCCTCTCCCAGATTCCTCCCTGTTGCATCCACTAATACTAGTAGCATTTTTAGTATATCCAGGGTCACTAGATAAAGAGTTTCAGAGAGGTGTAGCTCTGAAGTAACCCAAGATGCTGCTTGTGTTACCGCTGTATATAACCCAACCTCCGTGTACAAGGTGCTGTGTACATCTATCGAAGATCCTTGCCCCAAAGCACTCAAAGGCCAGGTACAGACATTACACTTTTACCTGTATAAGTGATCGGAAACCTGTCTATACCCATCATAGAATAGAAGTTTGGTGCACAACTGGTTTAAAAAATGGTAGAAACTGGTCTAAGATATGCACACCACTCCTCCCCGAGGGAGAATCAGTACTGTTCACTGCTGATTTAAACCACATTGCTTACAGAAAACTGTGCAACTTGGATCAATTCTGCCTCAAGCTTTTTTCAATGTCTGTACCCATCTAAGCAAATGGTGAGAAGCAATGGTACATAGAGACCAAGGGAACACAGGAAGATGGCAATTTTGGCTCGCATGATAGCAAGTCACAGCATTAGACCTGTTAAACCCTTGCTGATGATACATTGCAGGCAATATAGCACAGGTGATTTTAAAGGAAGGTTTTCATGCATAGCAGCAACCAGGGCTTCACAGATTTTAAACAAAGCATCTCTTGTGCATAGAAGCAGGCATGGAAAGCACAAGAGGTCTTAGTGGACAGTTTGGCCAAGACCCGGTGATGGCTTTTATCTAGAAGAGGAGGTAGGTGGAGTTGAAACTGACCTTTGAGAGATGCCACAGGGTGGGAAATAAATTGGGATTCAGTGCATCTACACAAGAAATACCCATGTAGATGTCTGTTAAATAAGTAAATGACATCTGCTCTGTTAAGTAACCCCCCCAAAAACAGAGTGCTGACATCTGGGCCTTTGCGGCTAGATAAAAATTCCAAAAATGACTGTAATTCACAAATCAATAAGCTGTTATTATTACCTAGAGTCGCACTGTGAGGAACCAGAGCTACTCTAATGTAACACAACTTAACACAACGTTACATTAGACAGTGCATTCCTGCTGCGTGCTCAGCGCCCGGCCGTACCGTCAGCTGAAAGACACTAAAAATATCTTTGGAGATGGTAATACTCAGCCCCCTTCCCTCCCCTCCCCACCATTCCCCCAAGCCCTTTGGCTGCAGATATATATAGATAAAAACCAATTGTTTCCCAACTGCAATTTAAAGCCACGGGCTGCTTCTTCCATACAGATGCGTACACTGCTGGTCCCACAGCGCTGAGCGTGTCTTTTGGCACTTCACACTGCTACTGAACTGCCTTCATCTCTGACTTTTGTCATCATCTCTCATGTAACCTTTGCCTCCGATCCACGCAAACAGGCTTAATTAAAAAAGCAAGCCCTTTTCTTCACAAGGAAACTGGGAGCATTACATGTTCTCTTCCAGCCCTCTCGGTGCATGGCAGGGGCTGTTTCCCCAATTACAGTGTACTGTTTATCCCACAGGAGCCGTTACCATAGGAAGGCAACAATAAAGCCGGTTCAGTAGAGCCAGATGCTTAGTTTCAGGAAACTAAGAACAGCTTCATTGTGACTAAACATCAGCAGCAGGAAGTTCTACCCTTTAAAACAACTTTTATTGCCAGGGAGTTTCAGCACGTGTGCAGTGCATCCGCCTTCTCCTGTCAGCAACAGGCCTCCCAAACCTGGTCCAGTGCACGTAAAAGGTGGACAGAGGTGTTGGAAGCAACCTCTCCTTCACAGAACTAAGGGTTTTATTTAGTGCCGATCACCAACTAGTAGACACAAGAGCTGAAAGTTTCCCATTTCCCAACCATTCGAGATCAATAAGATGATTGTGAGACGGGCAACTGCTCTACCTAGAACAGGTGCCCACCGAGGGCACCAGGAGATTCCCTTCCCATATTGTTTTATGGCAGGGGGTGAGGGGGGAGGCCTTCATCTCAGTTATATCCCTGGTGGCCTCATCTATCACAACACATATAGAAGGGACCTCAGCTCAGGCCCATGCCCCCTCCCCTGCTACCCACAGGGCTGCTCAGGTGCAGAGAAGGAGCATGATGCCCTCTCAGAAGCAAAGGGGTACAGTGGCAGCATACCATAGCTTCCACAACACATCCATCTTGAGCCAGTGACTACAGACTGCAAGCTGGCCTTAGTTACAAGAGGCTGAAAAAGGATCTCTTGTCATTCAAAGCCAACATTGGACACTAATGGGGAAGCATGGAGGGGGAAGAAACACCGCCCCCGCGCCAGGAGATCTGGGTTTTATTCCTAGCTCTGCTAGTGGTGCATTGGGAGTCCTCAAGCAAGTTGTGTAGCACCTCTGGGTGCCTATATACATGCATAAAGGCTGTTTCAATACACTGTAATTGCAACGAGTTGGCAGGGACACAATTAATCAAGTCTGCTAGAGTGTGATAATTACTGCACTCAGGCTAACTCCGGTGTCATGTGTATCAGCATCCCTGTGCTGGAAAATGGTGGTGGGAGCGCTTAAACTAAAGCTGGTTCAATAAGTGTTAGGTAAAGTGCACCCCATTGGCACTTTTCAGTATGGAGACACTGATACACATGATGCTCCAGGTGTGTTAATTAGAGCCGCTCTCAGAGCTGCTCTAGTACAGATGTGCTGGGGGGGGGGGCACTTTAAAGTGCCTTCTGTGCCTCAATTTTCCCCATCTGTAGAGTAGGATGCTGCTAATCTCCTTCATTAGAATTGCTCCAATTTCCACTATTGAGAAGTCTTATCACTAAGTTCTGGCTTGGACTGGTCTTGTAGAAGTCGACTGAAAACATTCGTGCAGTCAAGGGCTTTAATCGTATCAATTCCACTTGTCTGCACTAATCAGAAATGGGCACTTTGGGAGAAATCCAGCTCAGGATCAAAGATGATCAAACGTTTGGGTGGCATTCATGTGTGATTTTCTGGTTTTATCTTATTTGGTATGGAAGAGGGCTTGTGGCGGCCTTTGCACAGTGGTGATTGCGTGTGTTGTACAGTAAGCCACAGATGTGCTTGTTCAGTTTTATTAACCCCGTCAGAAATTCATATAGCTCAAAAAAGAGAGCGTGCAAGATGCATGCAAAATGCTCCCCTAACAGAAATTTATCGCCATTAAGGAAAGGAGATGGACACTTATTGTAAGTTATTACAATAGAAAACCAGCATAAGTTAAATTGTTAATCCACCAAAGCTGTACTCCTTTTCTTTGATTAGCACTAATGGCAATTGTGGTGCTGATGTTAGACAGTAGAAGTGACCTCTGGGCCACAGTAATGGTTTCAACTGAGGACTGGACAAACTCAAAACAACTATAGTGCTGGAGTCTCCTCGCCGGTAATTTATTCATAGAAGTAAATCCACTGGTGTTAGTAAAGAAAAATTGTACTTGTGCGTAGCAGGCTTACTTTTCAGAGCTTGGGTTGAGTCCCAGGCTTGAGATCCTGCTGTTTTGATTGGTGGAGCCCATCCACCAATCAGAAGGCAGCAAGAGAAATAACATCACATCCCTTTTCTGAGGGGAGGGGGAAAAGAGCTCTCCCGGACCTGATTGAAGACTGCAAACTGTCAGGTCTAGAAGACTTCAGGGGCGGAGCCTTGGAGCGTATAAAAAGGAGCCGTGTGCCTAGCCAAAGACATGGCGCACAGGTCAGTGCATGGAGCAGGATCTTTGGAGCCCCTGGGGCGGCTCCGGTCCTCAACCCCCGGAACGAGGCTGGGAGCTCGGTACAGTAGGCGCTGCATGGAAGGTGAAAGACCCTGGGAGCCACTTGAGGTGGGTTGGGTCTACAGCTGCTGACATGGGGCAGATGATGCAGCCCAGAGGGTCCAGGAACAGACCAAGCCCCGGTGCTGCACAAGGTTGTCCAGGCCTCCAACCCCTAGCACAAGGCGAAGCACCTGTTACACACAGCAGTGCCTGTGGCCCTAAGCCAGGACAGCGGCAGCAGGAGTCAGGCAGCAGGAAAACCCAGCAGGGAACAGGGCTTGACCTGGAGAACAAGAGGCAACTCTCCGGGACTGCAGAGTAGTAAGTTACCCTGGAGAGAGGGTCCCCATAGGGGAGGGGAGGGGTCCGCCCCACTCTCCCCCCCCCCCCCCACCGAGGGTTGCGAAGGGGCACCATGTGGACCACTCCTGGGTGATAGTGGGGGAGCTTGGGAGTCTTCCTCTCCTTTTTTCTTCCCCCACCCCACCTCCTTTCCTGTAGTGATACCTTTGGAGTGGGGCCCCTGGAAGGCACCCAAGTAGTCCAAGGACTGCTGATTATATTTGTGTACTATGCCTTACAGTTTATGCAAATAATTTGAAGTAATAGTTTGTATAATGAATAGAGTTATAAGATTGCCCAATCAATATCCTTTTGTCTGGTTTGTTCAATTGTTCATCTGTATTTAAAATGATAAGTGTGTGCGCGGGGGGGGTGTATTATATATATATATATATATATATATATAGGGTTTATTGTTTTGTAAATTTGTACATACATACATATAACATCTATGTCCTTGCCCTTTAATGGTTTTGCTGTAATAATAAATCTGTGTATAGTTAAGTAATTGATTGACTGGACCAGACTCTATAGTGGATGGAGGCGGCGGCTGGGCTGTTGCGTCCCTCCACAGCACACTGCCCTGCCAATAATTCCATCAGTTGGAGAGGGAAGTACAAACCTGTGTACACCTTGGCTACATGTGTATAACTATTGCAAGCAAGTGGAGATCATTTTGTGGTCTAAAATTGTATGTCATCTTAGCCACATTATTAAAACTTTACCGCAGCATGTGTGTACAACGTTATCCATCCTAGATAATTGTGTTAATTACAATTGGACTATTTTTGTTTTCATCTTGTGGCAAGTTATGACGTGATCAAGTTTGTGTCTGTTCCTGTTGATACCTAAAGAGAAATTTTGCAATGCAAATTCTTGGAAATCATATTTTTCAGAATTTTCACTGAGTGTTATACATTGTTTCCCCATTTATAAATGCAGTGACCTGAGTGTTATACACAGCACACTAAATATACAGTACTGCCGCAGACATGTCACAACAAAAGAATAGTCTTATTCTATTATGTTATGATGATGACAGCTATAGCCCACAGTAGTGCATTAGTACTACCTCTGACAGGGCAGAAATAATGTAAAACCAATTCAAATCCCTAAGACAAGTACTATAATCGCAACAAAATATTGTTTAAAGTGTTTATTTTTCAATGCATTGGTTTGTTTGTTTTTTAAATGAAAGAAAATTATTTTCTTTTGGCCAAAACCAAAAACATAGAAAAATTTCAAAGCAGTCCTAGCATGTACACCACCATTTTTTCAAATCTGCATAAGAGAAGGCTTTAAAAAATGCACTAGAGTTACAGCATGCAAGAACCTCATGGAAACACGCATGCAGGATAAAACTTTCAAAAGCATGAAACCTATTCAATTCCCACATTTAAAAGTGACTCTGGCACCTTGGAAGTCAACAGGATTTAGGAGCCAACGCTCTTTTTGAGGACATTTCCTTGGTCCCTTTGTTATCGATTATTTTTGCTTCCAGAACACTGCATACTTATTGAACTGATCCGTCTACTGCTATAAAAATTGCTGAAAGCAGGGTCTGTTCTTTCCAGCACACCTAGGAATAACACTGGGATGAAGGTAATACTGTAGTGATTTACCACAGAGGAAAACTTTGGTGCATGGAATTAATAATAATTCTACCAGAGTATGGGAAACGACTACGAGCAAAACTAGTTGCTTGTAGTTAAAGCTGTGCAATGCTTCAAATTTTGAAGCTTTGTTTAGTTGTGTCCATGTGGGTGTATGCATGTATATGCACACACACACACACACACACACACACACACACACACATTTACCAAGCCCTAACTTTTTGGGTAAAACATTTACCTTCCAGGTAGAGATGTGCAAAGCTTTGCACACCTATTTGATTCAGAGAAGATTCGGCCCAATTTGGCAGCCAAATCATCGAATCCGAATCAGGAAACCCATTAAAAGCTCTGAATTGATTTGAAACAGCTGAATTGATTCAGAAAAGATTGGGAGATTCGGAAGGTGGTCTTGGGGAGGGTGGGGGGGGGAACAGAAACTGAGAAGAAGGAAGGGAGAAAGAGGGAGGGAAAGACTGTGCTAATATCGACATCTGTAGCTCGCCAGTGACTGTGATCTTTCCCCGAGTTCCCTTCCAATCAGTGCTCTGGGGGAGGGACGTAAAAACAACACACAAGGCTCTGTGGGAAGCCTCTCTCCATCAACTTGCTCGATACAAAGAAAAACAACTAATGAACTCTATATTGACATTGGATTTCTGATGCATTATAACCTGCCTGACCTCTGACTCCCCAGGTACCTCTCCACTTTTACCTGCTACATCCCCCTCCCCAGCCTGTCTCTCACCCGCTGATGCCTCAATTTACATTTTCACTGACCGGCTCTCTTGCATGCAGACCAGCCTCTGGCTTCTTTCCTATTCATTCCATCCAGGAAGAGTGCACACACCAACTGCAGATGCTTCCTCAGCCTAATGACGGGATTTTAAAACCAAAAGCTTGCTAAGATACCTTTTATTAGACCAACTGAATAGCTGGAGAAATGTATCACATCTACTCAAAGATCCTTACCTTGCCTACATCATCTATACTTTGGAACAGGGGCTGTAATGTTTGACAGGCAGGTGACTTATGTCCAGGGTGAGCTTTTGGCCATCCTTGTGCAAAACTGCTCAGATATAGACCACTTAATACACTGTTACTGCATCACAAAGATGCTTCATTGAAGTTACAGAGAGAACTTCAGCTTTGGTACTCCCTGAGCTCTTAATTGCTTGATTTTGCAACCTTAATAAGATTCATTTAGTATAGATTTTTCATACATAATTTACCGTTTGTTAACTGCTGACCATGACGAGGGATACATACAAAGGAAGGTGTGGCCCTTGCTCCCAGGAGCGTTCATAATTTAAGAAGACTAAAGGATTTAGGCGTTCAGTTATAAACCTACCCAAAACAGAAAGCGAGCTTACAAATCCCCTTGATGGCTTTCAAATTCTAAGCCTCACTATTTGCAAAACTATGACGTGCAACACACGAGATGAAACATGAGCAAAGTTAGCTTGGTTTTATAGCAAAAGCATTCGGAGCCAAATTCTCTATTGCAATAAATACTTCTGAATTTACTGCACCTCTGCCAGCAGAGAATTTGGCATGCAGAGTCTATTATGCCTTTTATACTCCCTTTAGAACAGGGGGCCAGTTCTGACTCAAGCTGCACCTCTCTCAAAACCAGGAGGAATGGTGTGGTGGATGAGATACGAATTCAAGCTCCACTGAAGTCTCATGCCAGATGCTGCCCTCTCCATCAACCCAGCTGTAAAATGGGCACCTGGTCAGTTAGGCTGGGAAATCAAAGAAGGCCAGATGTGATGCTGCCCATATCACTCCCTTGTGCAACGTGCCCCGATTAGCCCCAGTAGGTTGCTAGTTTTGAGAAGGATAGGTGGGAGCAGAATTTGGCTGACCTGACATCTCTGTTGTACCATATGCATCTGTAGGCAGGTCTATTTTATATATTCCATATCTTTTTTCATGGAAATACACCATTTTTTGACTATGCACACAAGGGTGCTGTTTTTATAATCTCTCCTACTGAAATTCACAAAAATACCCAGGTTTTCATGTGCCAAGTAGCTGGCCCAGAATGATGCTGAAGAAACTGCTGGGTTGCCCCTGAATCCAGATACCCTTCCTGACAGCCCCAGGTCTGCAGCGTTCTGGTTTTGTTCTGAAGTTGAAAGTTTGCATGTATTGGCCAGGTGAAGTAGCCATGTGCAGAACTGCTTCATGTCAGCCTGCTACAGTGATCTGCTGCAGACCTTGATCCTCTGCCCAGAGGGACTGCTACCCTGCCTACTCTGTGAATAAGATGTAATTCAATCTTCATGCTCGCTCGCTCCTGAGACTTCCTTGAGCAATGACTGTGCCAACTCTGCTGCTTTGTGCCTAAAATTATAGAGTGTGGTTTTCTGATGCGTTTTGGAGCTGACTTGTTACCAACTTAATTTCACTTTTGACCTCACGTTGGACTGGAGGTGAAGTTCCAGGATTGGAAAGGAAAAAAGTCCTTTATAAACATATGGTATAAATAAGATCTAGCATGCTCCATAGTTCAGCTTGTATGCCAATGGACTGCATATCAGAAGAAACCAAGATTTCCTTCCAAGAAATCCAATCAGTTCTGTCCTATAGACAAGGCAACCTTCCCGTGTCACCGCCTTCAGCACAGTTCCTGCTGTCAGAGCTGTCTGTGACATCCATTCAGTAAACCTGAAGCTAACTAATTAAAAGCAGCCCATATACAGTTTGCCAGTGGAGCTGTCAAAGGGGGAAAAAAAACAACCCCAAAACAAAAAACCATAACCAAATACAAGAAAGAGATATCCCCCCCCCACCCCAATTCACTCCTTTTTATGTATTCTTGTTTCACCTTAAAGTAGCCCCTATTTATCTAGATAATTTTTATAGCCACCCTATTTATGGTAGAATCTAAACTTCTCATGGTTTTGAACGTATTTTTCCATCCCTGGCTCTGTGACGTGCTATTATCCCCCTTTGTCAAGGCACAGAGGGCAAACAACTCACCTGTGATTCACAGGGTGCCTGTAGCAGAGCTGGGAATCAAGTCCCCCTAGTTCCCCAATACAGAAAAGTATTCTTTATAGCAATCCATCCAGTTCCCAACTCCTTCCCCAAGGGCTCTGACTGAGGAGCTTCCCCAGAGCACCAAACACTGGCTTGAAGTGTTACTGTTTGAGAGATCTGAAAAACACATCACACACACGCAAAAAGTTTCATCCTGAAGCACAGCCAGTGCCCCAAACTTTAAGGTCCTTAGTGCCCCTCAGGGGCTCTCCCAAGCTTGCTGGATCTACATTTGAGAGAGAAAAAGAAACAGGCTATGGAAAAAAGAGATATCTTTAAAACTGCCACTGTGAGATGCGATGCTGTTTGCCGTTGCTATTTCAGAGTTCAATTTTGAAGTTTCCCTATGTTATACAGTCTACTTGTTAAACAAGGCAAGTCCAGAAAAGGTTTTATCCCGTTACAAAGCCTAAATCCAAACAGAGTGTTTTCTCCAAGGATGGAATCCATCCATGGATCGATACAAAGGTCTTTCCAGTCTGGTAACATTAAATTCAATAGGTCATATCTAGGTTTCTTCCTGCATCTGGAAGATTTCCAGGACATATCCTAAAGTAACTTCATATATATTTAAAAAATAGGATCAAGTTTGCAAGTACCTTTGAGTGAGCTTGTCAAAGATGCAAGAGGGATTTAGATGCACAGTTCTTGTTGAAATGGACTTGAGCTAAGCTGAGCCTCTTCCAGTTTGTTGAAAGTAAGAAAACCTTCTGAGAGCAGAGTCCTAGAAAATGAGGCTAAGAGAGACATCTGGAAGTCATCTAGTCCAATTCTCTGCTTTAAAGCTGTTTCAGGCTGGATATAAGGAAGAACTTCTCTGTCCAAGCCCCCAAGGCCTGGAGCAGACTGCCACCAGAGGTGGTGCAAGCACCTACTCTGGACTCTTTCAAGAGACATTTGGATGTTTATCTTGCTGGGATCCTTTGACCCTAGCTGACTTCTGGTCCCTTGGGCAGGGGGCTGGACTCGATGATCTCCCAAGGTCCCTTCCAGCCCTAATGTCTATGAAATCTATGAAGGCTGTATCAAACTACCAATTTGTCATTTCTCCAAGCCACATTGCATTCCCAGATCCTGAAGGATGAGGCAAGATCTTTTGGATTTGGGCTCCGCTACTGAACACAGCAATTGTGATTGCAATTTCCAAGTGAAAGGCTCTCGTTTTCCTGAAACCTAATACAGTTTTCATTGCCAGACATGTTGATCACAACTCCGACTCCAGCCCTTGGACCCCGATTCAATAAAGCATGTGTGCTTAAATCTATTGTTTGGCTTCAGTGCAACATGTGTGTGCAAATCCTTTACTAAACTGCAGCCCTAGATCAATTGGGGGAGATTTACCGCAACAGGGGAACGGCACAGAGGTGGTTGGTTTCTAGAGGTTCACCGTTCACTAGGATGGTGAACTTGGAGCAGCTTGTGTACTTTCTGCAGCTCAACATCTTAGTACTACAGCTTGCTGCAGTTCTTTTACAGTTTCCCATAAACATCGTTCATCCTGCTGTAACATGCAGAGGGTACCCGGGCCATATTTCCTTCTTAATTGCAGCTTGAGAGGTAGAAAGACACCAAATGGAAATGTAATGCTCTTGGATTGGATTGAATTGGGTTGTCAAGATACATTGCAGAAAGTGTTCTTTAGCCTTTAGGGCGCCTGACTATGCTTGCCACAAGGCCGGAAGACAAGTACCCTTTCCAGGCCGTAGCTAAATACAGAGCTAAAAAGCCAAGCAGCGATGGAAGGTTATAAAAAATATAAAAGACAACACATATAGCAGCAGCAGCAGCAATATTGATAACCCATGCGAATCCCTCATATGGGCCTTTTTGATAGCATTATCTGGTAGTTCTCCTTTACAAAGCACTGCTATCACACAACGGTAATAAAACAAGAGCACATAAAAATGGAAAGAATTAAGAGCAACCCCATCGGGACCAATTTAATTCTCACTCCATTTAAATGGAAAACATAGCTCTCTTATCTGCCATACATAACAGCACTATTTGCTCACTAGGAATATGTACATATGGGACTGCACATTGTCCACTCTCCTTCACTCGCATAAAGAGAAGCTCTTTCCCTCTATGCTTGTCCTCTATCCTCTACGCTTCCCTCTGTCCTCCCCCTATTCTTCAGTTGATCAGTGGCTGAAGAAGCATCTCCAACTCGGCCATTCCTCCCGCTTCCATTAAGTAAACTACTCACAATAGGTAAATGCACCGTCTCTGAGCAAGAGAGCATGAGGTTGCCCTCTTGTAGCTGGCCACTGAATTTGTTGGGGTGGCATAGGACAGTGCGAGGCATGGAGTTGGCTACACCCTGAAAAGAAGATCAAGAACGTGTTATAGTTAACACGCCGAACCTCCCAAGAACTTCCTGAGCTCACGTGATAGACATCGGGATTGCCACCCCGCATCAGGGAGCAGGAGAATCCACTTTCAAGTTGTGCAGATGACTTCCGTAGCACGGTGACGTGTTCCTTTGCCTCATGAAGTAGGGGCCATTTTCCTTGGCTATAAGTCCAGGCTGTCTGCATTTGGGTGAACGGAGGGATTGGGGACTGTTTGGACGGTGCCGCATGCTCCTTTTGATGGTTCACAGTTGACAGCTGCTCATGTGACATCTGGAATGGGGGCCTCACCACCTTTGTCTTTTTAGGTGGGTATGAACGCCAGGGACACGGAGAGACTCAGCCAAAGACAATTTGCACTTGAAGGACACCCTGGACATGAACCAACTTCTTCAGTTAAAACCAGAAAGGAGCTACCTTGTGAATTCTCAGGAACGCTTGTTTCTTATTAGGAGTTTTCCTTAAATCAGACTATTTCATACAGAATATGCATACATATGAATGGTTTCATGCATGAGGATGATAGTATCAAAGGCCTACGTTTGAGCACAGGCATGTTGAGGTCACTTGATTCCCAGTGGAGATGTAAATAGCTAAATAGTTGTAACGATGCTTGCTGAACCACAGGGGCCTATCTTGAGCATCCCAGTGCCGTTGTGCATAACTGGTACTGTTGGCTCTGGGGGTGCCCAGCCTGGAAACCAGAGCAGGGCATGAGGTACCACAGTGGCATTTCCTCACAAAGATTTCAACCCCCCCACCCCCCGGATCAGAATTGTTCTGGGTTTCGGCGGATGGTCAAGAACATTTAAGTTTTAGATGTTTGATTTCTCAAAGAGGCAAAGCTTTCCAAAGAAACAAGATATTTTTCAATTTTAACAAAAAAGTAAAAAAAAAAAGTGTTTGTTTTTTTTCTTTTAAATAAAGATCGTTTCTATGCCTTATTTTCAGCCAGGCCTGTTACAGATTCTGATGGCATCCAATCAACCCAAGAGGATGCAGCTCCTCAGATGAATGCATGTCCTATTCTGGGAGGAGATGTAGCCGAATACCATGCCTCACCCAGTCCTATGCTACCCTAGTGCATTAGCACTACTGGATCAGGCTCAACTGGAAAAGGTGCGGCTATGACACACATGCAGGTTTTAAACACACTGTGGCTGAAAGCAGAGGAAACATGGTGCACTTTAGAAACATAGTGCCATCATTTTTAAGTGTTTCCTCCTATTCATATTGAGTGGCCTTTCAAAAAGGTAAATAGGGGTGATATCATTGCCAAAGCAACTCAAGCTGGGCAGGGCTGAGCACTTTTCCTTTTCTCAGCTTTTCATGGTCACCTTTCAGCCTCTCTCAAGGTGAAAAACCTCTTAACGCAGGCTTTCATAGAGCAGTGTGAAACTCAGACAGCAAATGAAGTGACTCATCTGCGCCACAACGTATCATGGCACAGCTGATCCACTTCACTGGGTGAAATGCACACTGCCCCTTATCCTGCCTGTTCATAGTGCAGAACAAAGAGTAATGTATTCCCTTGGGGCTCAAAGGGCCCAGCCCTGGGCACCCTGCAAATTCCCAGGCAGGACTGGGCCCCTCAAGCCCCAAGAGTACCTGCTCAGTTTTCCCTGCTTACCCAGGTGCATCCCAAGAGTTTGCAAGAAATCAAGAAAAGTGGGGCTTTTTTTGCTCACCTAGACCTGCACCTAGGGTCTCTGGGGGCACAACCAAGTGAACAGGGAAAGCCTGACTTTCCCCTCTTACCTAGACAAGTCCCTGGAGGTTACACGAGTGTGTCTGGGTAAGTGGATCCTGCTCACAAATGCCCCAAGAAATTGTGGGCCAGTCTCTACGTGGGAAGTTAAGCTTCCCCGCTCACACGGGGAGGCATGCCAAGATCTCCGCTTATAGCAAGACACCCTAGGGAAAAGCCATGCAAGCGCTCCAGATGCTTGAGAGGCCCCTCCAGCCCCTACCGCAGGAGGCAGCTGCAGAGTATGGGCAGCTCAGACTGCCTGCACTCTCCCACCACAGAGGTAATAGAGATCCACTGCAATGAAGCATCAGTTTTCTTCTGATGCAGCTCAACAGAGGGTAGGGACATGTATTTGCTCATCATTTGGGCCATTTTTGGAGGCACAAATGAGACATCAGGTGACATCGTTTCTACCCCGAGATAAAGAATATAGAGAAACTTCTGGCATCAGGATCACAGCCTGGAGCTGGAATGGGAAAAGACAATGAATTCAGTGGCAAAGAGCAGTCAAGTAAGGAGAGAAGTGCTACCCCAATATCTGACTGAGACAAAATGGAAATGTAACGGAGGACCGCTTTGGTTTGGAGTAGTCAGGCCAAACCTCCATCCCACAAACTACAAGCCTGTGCACCTGGGTAGCAGCACCATGACATGGCATTGATGAGCACCGAACAAGTTGGGGAGACTTTTCTGCTCTAGGATTTAAAGTCTGCCATTTCAGGCCCTTCAGGCTGGATTTTCGGAAGTACCGGGTACTCCCAACTCCAAGTAAAAGTCTGAAGGGAGCCTTGGGTGCTCAGTCTCTCCGAGGAGGAAAGACAGGCGAGAAGGTTTTGGATGCTCTGTGAGCCTTAGCAAATTTTAAAGACACCAAGGACGTGGAGAAATTTGCTTAGTAAATAACCCTTTGATGTCCCCCTGCACCTCGCTTCTCACACACGTCCCACATTTTTAGTTTCTTCCGCCTTAAGATTTTTCTTCACTGCTAACTAGGGGGGCTTGTTTCATATCAGAGGCTACCCAGCAGGGATGCCTGTTAAGCAGAAGTTTGTGCAACACAGCTCTTGATCTGCAGATTTAAAAAAAAAAAAAAAGTCCCCCCACCTCTGTATAAGCAGAAAGGTGCGTGCAGCCCCTGGAGAAACATGGGGTGGAGGGATTAGCAACCCACTACCAGCTAACTAAAAGATGTTCCCTTCTCCCTTCAATTTATTGTCCCTTCTTAAGAAGATGAAAGTGTCGGGTTGCCCCTCTATCCTAACACACCCAGCGTGAGTAGGAGCTTTGATGGCATCATGTGCAAGAACCCTGGGCTCTCTGGCAATTTCTCCAGATTTAATTAGTCTGACCTTCTGTAATCATCTTCTCACCCCCCGCC
Organism: Alligator mississippiensis; assembly: GCF_030867095.1. Taxonomy (NCBI): domain Eukaryota; kingdom Metazoa; phylum Chordata; order Crocodylia; family Alligatoridae; genus Alligator; species Alligator mississippiensis. The sequence goes on from NC_081837.1 coordinate 12,239,520, forward strand.
CCCACTTCTGAATCACATTCCAGTTTCTGCATTTGGCAGCAAAAGACCAACTGCAAGGCTCAGACCCTCAGCATAATTCGCAGCTTGACTCTCCAAAAGGAACTTAAAAAAAAATTATATATAATAAGGCCAGTGCTGGAGCTGCTTTCAGCATGATAGTCTGGCTGCAATTGCCAAGGAAAGTTTATCTTGGAGCCAAAGTGGGCTCCATTGCTCCAAGTTAAATATTTCCCTTTAAAAAGTAGAATGAGCTATACTGTGGGACTTCCAATTGCTTCCTGAAATATTAAGGGATACCTTTAAACATTAACATTTCAGTGCTGAAGGCTTTCTGGAGGAAGGTTCCTTTTTGTTTTAAAAATATTTTTCTTTGAATAACCAGAAACATTAAGATACAGTTCAAAAGTCAAAAACCGGTGCCACTCAAAGGGTAGAAAATGCACTGAAGCAATGCATACAAGATTTTTTAGTCCTATTTCTATGGCCTGTTAACTACACATAGGGCCACTTAAAGTTAAGCAAGAAAGCGGACGTCAGAACCTCACTGAGTTTTGGATCCACTTAATTTATTACTTGGATTCTGGGATACAACCAGAACCTTTTTCCACCCCACAACATTTACAGATGGAAGGTGGAGATGTCCTAGGTCTCCATAGGCTTTGTGCCATACTCGAGGAGCATAGCCATGAAGCATGCTACTCATTTGTGCCAAATGCCGCCAGGAGCTATGCACTTGCTTTTGACTCCAACTGAGAACTCAACCAAGCACGTTGGACAGAGTGAGCCTAAGAGAGCTTCCCGACACCAACTTCATGTCCTTTTGGCCTAGAGTTTGACCCTAGCCATGTCGTCCAAGGGTTTGTGCATGCAGACTGGAAATAGGCAGGTGCAGCACTGAAGCAAAGCAGACAATCCCACAAAGCCCTTTTTGAAGGGAATCCACTCGCCGTCTTTCCCATCAACATCACTCATCGCTAGATGAGAACTGCTCAAAGCAACCCTCCATCTCTTTGGTAAGGACTAGCATACCTATCAACCTGATAGCACATCTGCTTTTATGTTAGCTGCAAAGTAATCATGTTCTCGAGAACCGTGTATAGACTCATCTACTCTTATCGCAGGCAGGTCAAGCCTTTTTAAGGCATTCTACAGGTAGGAAGAGGTGGATGAGTTTCAAAAGCCTTTTAACCTGAAAAGGCTCAGGCACAAAACAAGGCTTTCTTTAGCACTGTGTTTTGTTCTCCCTTCCTGACTTCCCCTCTGTTATCTCTGAATAGATTTAACAGCTTTGCTACAAGCCAGAACTCTAGGAAAACTTCAGTAAACACAGGAGGAACCACAAAGTGGGAAGGAGTCAGTCGCAACAAGGGAGCACGAGGCTCACCTGCTCTTCTGTTGCCGGTTGGGGACTTGTATCTACAGATATTCTTTCAAAGTGGCAGGACAGCAGGCAAAACCTGAAGACAGAAGATGAACTCAGATGGTCTCCTTCCAAGCGAGCCTTTCCCCTACAATACCTCAGCATCCTTTCCTTTTTCTTCATGGCAATAGCTACAGCTGGATTTTCCAGAAGGGCTCCAGACACCTTTCAGTACAGGGAAATGTCTGGGGTTTTCATGACAATTCAGCACACAGGGTGGTCTTTTAATGGAGTCAACCTTGCATCACAGTTGGAGCACAGGACAATGCTCTCCTACAGTGGTGGAAGAGCATGCATTTCAGCTGAGGTGCCCGAGTGGGTGCCAAGCTCTTCAGGCCTTAAATCGGTGCGCTGAGCTGCCTGCCCATCTCTAACAGGCCCATCCCCATAGCATCAGGACTCCTGTATTTACTGAACTAACTTCTCTAGAGAGTGGCTGAAGAGGGGATGGGGCACTGGACACCACTGGATCAAGGTTGCAGAAACAGCTCACACAGCAACCTCCATAAAGATGATGCAGCATGGGGAAGGAAAACAAGAGTCCCATGGCCAACTCAGGGCCTCTTGGTCTTCACCAAGGAAGCATAAAAGGCTGCTGTCAGTCCCAGGGCCATCTGAGATCCTCTTCTGGATTGGGGTTTTCTATAGGGCACTTCACTCCCATGTATGAAGAACCCACTGCTTGCTGCTCTGCTCTCTCTAATCATACCAACTGGAAAAATTTTCCCCTGCTGGGCTCTCCCTGTTTATGCTACCCAAGACCAGGCCCTGCCAAACCAGCAAGGAAAGACAGTTATCCATTCTTGCACATGATGAACAGGCTGCAATTTCTCCCTCTCTCCCTAGCCTGTGCTTAATGCCGCCTGCCAGCACTGCGAGCGACAGAGAAGGTCATCAGAAATAGAAGGGTGGAGGTTGCAGGAATAAGAGGTAGTCTCAGTTATTACAGACCACTCCAAAAGGGGCTATTAAAGGGATTGCTCCAAAGTCATTTCTGACACGGTGCAAACTGTATTTCTCTTCGCTGTTGCTGTTCTGACCTGTAGCAGTTTGCGCCTGCCTCTCTCCCCGCTTCGCTCCCTCATCTTTCTAATCCCTCGGCACTCAGACTGGTGCGTAGCCGTGTCATACGCTCTGGCTGCAACGGAGGCATTTTGGAAATCTGCTTTTACAAATTACAGTGCAGGGGAACTTGCCTACTGATGAAGGGACTCGCTGCAACTACGGAGGCCCAGCTCTCTGCTTCCTTGCATCTTGTCGTCATTTGTGTCGATGCAAAATGAGCATAAAATGCTACACTGGGCAATAGGGAGCTTTGGCACAAGTGTAAGGCCTGAATAAGCAAATTAAAGGAAAGAAAGAATATGTACCACACATCCTTTGTTTGTTTAACAACATTAGCTTATGCCAGTTCCTACTACACTGACAGCAGCTCCGCAGCCTTATCAACTAAAAAGAAAAAAAAAACACCCTTATAAGTATTACATTTCAGTAAAAGGTTAAATCTTTAGCCAAGAGATTCCCTCCACCCCAATAAACTGTGTACAAATGATAACGTGTAGGTTACAGAGCTGCCCAAGGGGAGAAAAAGATTTCTACAGGGCACTTGGCAGAAAATTTCTCCTCAACTTAAACATTTGATTAGTTTGGGAGATTTTTGATCCCCTCTAGGAAATCTAAGTGGCAATTAAATGGGCACCTTTTCCCCATTTTCTGTTGCTTTTCAATTGGATTTATAGCAAATAGAGGCTCAAGTCAGGAGCGATCGGGAGTCAAGACCCAGAACAAGAACACCATAAAGCACAAGGGTAGCATAATTGCTGGGGGGGCTTGAAGGTGAGAAAGAAAAAAAACCCCAAACCCCCCAAAATCCCCACAGTCTAATTCTATATCCAGTCATTACCTTTAGCCTTTGCTAAAGAAAAAGTAAAAATGGGGAGGGAGAAGACAGGAGAGAATGAACACATATGCTCATACTCCAAAAGAAATCCCATAGTATAAAATCAGTCACCTGAATTTTCAGCCCTGTACCTACAGCACCGATGATGTACCAACTGCATCTGGGTGTCACATTTTTTCCCTTTTAATAGTATTATTATACTGGATGTTAAGACTGAGAAATTAATTTCCCTCCTGCAGCAAAAAGAGAGACTGTGCTACAATTCATGCCCTCAACTTCACATAAAGCTTCATGAAGTATAATACCCATTTAGATTACATTAATCTCATTTCCATTTGGTACAGGTCAGGAAGAGTCATGAGGACTGAGACAGCCCAAGAGGTTTCTGTTGGAAGACTATTTCCCTGCAGTTCTTGTTTCTTGCTTAAGTTCAGAATGAGATTTGCCTTTACATTAGACAGACTGTTTTAGGAGGACGTGGACACTGCAGCTAAAAAGCAACTGGCATATTCTTATTGTAGTTCTAGGCACCCTTTTCCATTATTAAAATCATCTATTAAAATCAGCTAAAATCATCTATTATTAAAAATCACCATACTTCAGGGCCTAGATGATTGCAAGACATCTAGTCACTTGGGCCTGGACACTTTTTGGATACCTGGGCAAAGATGCCATGAAGCAGTATACATTTTAGCACGTACTTTTTTAGTCTGAATTCCTTCAAAAGTGCCCTGAGCTTGGTACCTAAAAACTTAGAGGCACCTAATATCATTCAGTCATTTCCGACCACATAAACCCCGACTTTCGTCCGCCACAGTGTTTGCATGGCGGAAAGATCCGAGTGGTACAGATGAAGCGGAAGTGGTTACAGAAGCACCTCTCTACCTTTGAGCAAAAGAGGAGACACTCACTAATTTGGGTGCATTTCCCGACATGACATTTTTAACATGCTCTTTGGCAAAAACCGTCTCTTGAGAAGGAGCCATCGCTGCTCATCCTCAGTGTTCAGCCTCTCTGTTTGAGGCGTGCAAAAATTTTGAGCAAAATAATCTGCAAAAGAAAGGGTTTTTGGTAGCATGTTGGGTAGCAAACCTGATTGGTTATTTTTGTGCCTAGATGGGAGGTTTACAGGGACCTCTCTCTCTCATGGACTTACCGAGTAACTATAGAGCTTGGATATGGCCCTACATCTGAATACCATCAAACACTAGACCAGGGGTTGGCAACCTTTTGCCACTGTGGGGCATTGCTGGTGACCCAGCTACCACTGCAGGCGGCACACCCGCACCTTTACAGTGCTCAGCAGAAGGAAATAGATGGATGGGCACTTGACCCAGGGGTGTCATCTCTACTGCGATGGCCAGAGCATGCCGAGGAGTCCCTGAGCTGCCATGGGCTGGACCCAGTTTCTTTATGGGAAGAATACAGCTCATGGGCCATGTTGCCAACCCCTGCACAAGGCCATCTTTCCCTTCATTTTTTGACTGCTTGCACTGGCTGCCATGGTGGTCAGAAGTCATTATTAGCTGTGTTAGTTTGAAGTCAGTTAGATCCACACCTTTGCAGGCTAACCGAGTAAGATCTATATACAGAGCACAAGCTTGTGAACCCAAGTTCGCTTCATTGGATGCTGTGAAAGGATGTGCAGAAAACAGAGTAGAGGGAGAAAAGGAAGATAAGAATACAAGAGAATACTCCCTTGCCTTTTGTATTCCAATTTCTCTCTCCTCCTTATACCCTGCTTTCTGCACGTCCTTTCACAGCATACAATGAAGTGAATTTGGGTTCATGAAAGGTTGCATGCTCTCTCTCTCTCTAAAAATATATGCACATTAGTTAGTTAGTTTATGAAGGTGCATAGCTATCCTGCCTTCCGACACAGCGGTACTACAGAAGCAGGTACTTTGACCATCCCCACAGCACCTTAGAGAAGTTATTCATTTAACTGAACTGGAAATATTTATGTGGAGTTGTGATCATCATACAAGGGTATATAAGAGCTGTCCTAGCTTCTTTCAGTTAGCCAGCCAGATAGTATTAAGAGCAAGATGAGAACACCTCCTGTCCTAAACTGCTTTATATGCATCAGTCTATAGAAAGCCGAGCAGTTTTGACAGCTGCTGAATGAAGGTCCAGCCTGTGAAATGCTGAGTCAATAGGACTAGGGAGAGGTTACACATAAACCAGTATAAGTGATCACAAACCAGTTTAAACCTGTAACAAAACCCTGCTCTGGAGTGTCCCCCTCGCTGCTTGAGCAGCAGGAGGTTTTGGTGGGGCATAGCCAGACACGAGTAGCCCGAGGGCAAGGGTGGGGGTTTAATTCCCTCTCCCTCCCATCTCCCTCCAGCACAGGACCCCAGCTGGGGTCTGCCTGGCTTTCCCCCCAGCTCAATGCTTTCGAGTAAGCGTGGGGCATGACTAGACCCCAGGCCAGAGGTGATGGTAGGAGGGAACCACAGAGAAGCAGGGCTGGCAGGGACCTCCAGAAGTCCTCTCATGTCTATTCCAGCCCCTGCCTGAGCCCTGGCCAGACCCCCTGTACAAGGTTTGCTCACAGCACCCACAACTGAGAACACCTACCAAGGGTGCTCTACTGATGGAGACAAAAGCCACCAAAGGCTTCTTGTGGCCAGCTCCCCTCCCACCCCACCGGGCCCAGCACTGCACCCCTCCAGCTCTGAGTCTTCAGGCCCCCACCCCGCCTTGCAGCAGGGAAGGAGATAGCCCTGCCTGCTGCAGCGGCTCGGTGATAGCCCAGCTTCGCCTGGCCGTTCCCCTCCTGTTACTGATCCACCCTTCAGTGCTAGCTGGGGATTGGGGTCTGGGCATGCTCCCTTCCCCCCTGCCAAAAGCCTAGCAAGGGCTGCTTCCCCCCACTCCCTCCCTCCAGGTCACGGTGGGGGGTTAAGCCCCTCTCCAATCATGCTCAGGCCTGCCAGGGCCTGGCTACCCCCCAGCTCAGTTCCCCCTCCAGCCTTCTGGCCACTGCCAGGGGGAAGGGAGGGCTCGCTCTAGCATCCCCCAGGATTTAGCCTGGGTCACTGCAGGCATGTGGCTGCATTTCCATAATCGCAAGTGAATGTCTGTTCATTTGCTTGCAGGTTCAATCTATGCAGGTTACACTAACCTGCAAAGATTGAATCATTTCAGGCTTGGGCTGTTTGAATGCCTGTATTTAGTCCAGAAGCCTAGTGCTGCCAGAACCTCGTAGAACCAGGCTTTTTGTTTTGCCTTTAATTTTCCTGACCAGAGGAGTTTACATCCTTGCTTCACAGGGCAATTGGAAAAGCAAATGCTCTTAAATCCTAGCAGTGGGTTAGCTTAGGCAAGGGAATGGCTCCAGGAGGCTGCAGCAAAATTAGAAAAAACAACCACTATTTTGTGTGCACTTGCATATTATTGTATGGATGGTTGCCTTCTTAATCTGCATGATTCACTGAGCCTTTGTAGAGATAAAGGTGAGGGCAGCTTCAGAGTGGGCACAGGTTTGCCCTCAGCTCTATTTTTAATAGGATCTCAGCTCAGCCTTTTGCAATCGCTAGTTAGAGCTGGGATCATGTGGCCAAAAACTCAATTTCATTTCTTGAGCAGTAAGATTTTGTACGTTGAGTTTAGGCAGGTGTTAGCCACAGCAATGAAGAAATCAGCTGCCCCTCAGAGGGTGAAGTGCTGCCTTCTGTAGCTTTTCCAGGCCTCATTGCAGAAACACGTGCTAGATCCCAGAGCAGCTAACTCATTGATTTACTTCTTTTCGTGATGGAGAAGCCTGCTTCTATGGAGCTCTGACCTTCCCAATCATCATTGCTATGCAAAAGCAATCAAAACAGATTGTCTGGCTTCACTGGTCTATGGGGAAGTTCAGATCTGAAGCTTGTGTGTGTGTTGGGAGGAAAAGTGTAGCAGAGGAACTTTGCATGTTAAATGCCACTGTCACTGATAAAATATCCATGGGTTCCACCCAACGCGATTCTCCAGCCTCCACACAAAAGGTTGCTGGTGCTTTTTCTATGGTTGAAGCAGCTGCTCATAAAAGGGAAAAAATATATACTTTGCCTTCTCTGTTTGACATTTCACATGCTTGTTGAAAAAATCTTTGACAGAAGCATTAGCTGAGCTGGAGAATAACATTAACTGGTGATAATAGGCTACCTGGATAATTTAGATGGGAAGACAAGCTCAATTTTAAAAAAGTGTGTGTGTGTGTGTGTGTGTGTGTGTGTGTAAGACAGACTAGTCTTGGAGCAGCTTCCACAGAGCGGTAGATGCACAGTACATAACTGAGCTAGGCCCATGGCATTGTCAGAGGTGTTCAGCACCTACAGCTTGTTTGAGGGTGTGGGTTTTCAGATATGCAAAGGGTACATCGAGTTAAATCAGGAGCCTCACCGTTAGGAGACAGCGTCAGGCCTTGGAAGTTCTCCCCGGTCAGGCTGGGTTGCTGGCAGTCAGCTAGAAGCCAGTGGGCAACCGGCACTTCACTCCCATTTGTGCTTTCAGAAAAGTTTCCACACCCTTTAAATTTAGCTCCAGCTACAGTATTTAGCATCTTTAAAATATCTAGTCTATCACCTACCTACCTGGCCTCAGAAGTTTGGTGCCAAGACCTCCAGCAAGGTGCTGAGTAGCTCCAGCAGCGAATGATTTTAGACCGCATTAGCTTGCTACTCTTCAAAGGATGCAGACGGGTCTCTAGTTACCCACCGCTTGTCCCTCTTGCTGCCATGTAATGAACTCGGGCATTCAGGCGAGTGCTCCTACTGCTGCCCTCCCCTGGATCATATCACAACTTTCAAACTGGGCATTAAAAACCCTGATTAGAGGTGCAGTCACCTGGGCAATGATGCATCTCCCAGTGCTGTACACTGGCTATTAAGCCACCGGCTACTCTAAACTTTGGCACGGCACAGGGTGTGCTATAGCGGCACCAGACTTCTGCAATGGGAACCCACAGAGTTGTGGCAGGATAATCAGGAGGCGGCATCTGTGCCTGCAAGGATGAATGAGGCCCTTCACACAGCATTTCCCTTTTGCTTTTTGTGCCCAAGCTACTGCCACAGCCTGTCACTTGCTGCTTTGTTTATCCTGCACATAAAGATACCCGGCAGCGCTCGTCAGTGCACATACACATTCCTGTCAATAATGGCCTGCTTCTGTCCAATTAGTGCCACACTTCTAGCCTACCAAAAATAGACAGTCTTTCTGCATATGAGCCTAGAACATTATGCAATCCTGAATGGCATGGCATCTAGGCACACAATGTATTACCATGTTGGGCTATCTGAGCCCAGCCGTCTCAGCCTGCCCATGATCCTACCAATTCTGAAACCTCTGCGACCCAATTCTTTTCCCTTGGTCAGCGCCCAACGGGCAACCAGCTACTAGCCTTGTAATGTCTTTTGCAGAAGCCCACCTGATTTTACAGATGGACTGCAACCCATTAGTGTGTCTGCAGGTCCCCTAGGCAGAGGCAAGGCTATTTACTTTAAATACCCTTCTCCAAACTAAAGAACAACGCAAGGTGACTTTTGGCCCACTTACAGAGAGCATTTTGGTTGAAGGAAGAAGATTCAGCAGCTCGTGGAGGGGGATTTCAGTCACATGGGACACATGACAGACAGTACAAGTGACATGGCTGGCAAAGCCCAGCCAAGAGATGTTAAATAATCATGAGTGATCTGCCACATCCATGTTAGGCAGATCTCTCAGTCCCTGCTTTCAATTAACTCGAGCCCAATTATAATACTTGATGGGAACCACTGATTGCAGAATAATCAAAAGGAAAGTTTCAACAAGGAATGCAGACCTTTTTGGTTACAAGCCCCTTTGTCCAGGCGCTAGGTATGCGAGCAGGGACATGGCACTAGATGACTATATTCACTGTACCAAGAAAAAAGCAGAACAAAATAATCCAAGCCACCCGCTGATCACCCTGCCTGATCCCGAGTAAAATAAAGGACAGTACCCTTAGACATGCATCTCCTTTGGACACCGAACTAGGGTTCAGGTGAACAGTGAAACAGGTACTCAGAAGATCTGCCGCAACAGCAGGGGAATTGGGATTTTGTTTTTTTTAAATGCCAACGTTGTACATGTACAAATGATTACAGAGGGCTTCAGATCCCCTGTTAGCTGGCATCTGTTGCAGTCAATCGTCACAGAAAGATAATAATAAAGCAAATGTAAAAATATACTACCAGCTCAGAAGTCAGTATTGTGTACTCACTTTGCACCCAGGAAAACCAGCTATATAAACTGTGGCACACTGGAAAAAGGACACCCACTTCCATGACAGTGGACAATAAACCCCCTGAAATCTGTCTGTGTATATTTATATTTTACTTAAGCTTCAGGAGGGGAGAAGGGGTTATTTGATAGAAGAGGTAGGGTAGACAATATTTCAGTTTGGGTCACCTGTTTTTCTCAGCAGAGTTTCACCTGCTCAAATTGCAAGCATTTCCAGATACAATAGCCTCCATAAGTGTGCCCATACAAGTTACACAGCTAAAGGACTGAAAATATTTTCTTCCTTTCCTTCTTGCCCCTGCAGGCCACACAAAGGCTTCAAACCCAGAACTGCAAAGCAGCAAACTTGCTGTATTTGAATGTGTTATCCAGGTTTCATGAAGGTCCAGGACTCCCTTACATCATCCTTATAATCCCCAAGTCTTCCTGCTTTGATTCACAGAGGAAAGAGTGGGGGAAAAAAAGGAAAGGGAAAGGATGGGAGCCCTATCTGTAATGTTTTGAAGGCAAACAGGAAAACATTTTTGATATTTTACTTAGCATTTTAAGTAACAAGACAAAAAGACCAAGGTACTCACAGTTGCAAAGACCACAGCAGATGTTTGTTGGGAAGCAGGAGACTCTTGCTTTGGCTCACTGGACTCAGCCTCTTCCTAAAACTCAGAGCTTCTGCTTCTATAGGCCATTTAACAAGACTCGGGTATACAGCTCAAGTTTAGTAAGATGAAGCTATCAAGAGCTAATTGCATCTCCTTGATCCTAATCTCTTCTTTGGTTGCTTTTAAAAAGGAACCAATATCTAAATAAATGTGTGTTCGACAATCAGTCAGTCTTGGTGTGCACTTAATTCACCAAGGGAAATGGGGTTGCAGATTGTGCAGAAGCAGCCATGGCTTCGGTGTAAAAATCCAACAAACAGCTAAGCCGGGCTTGAGTCCTCATTTGCTGGAATCGGCTACTAAAGAGATAAGACAGTTCCAGTCTTGGATGCGTTTCACACAAGTGTAAGTGGGTGAAGTAGTAGCACCCTATGATTGCTCCACATACTGTCTATTGTCCAGTATTAGTCTGAAGCTAAACAACTGAGCGCACACACAGCAAGTTTGGGGGCAATTAGTTCAGCCAGTCCATAAACTACAGGGAGATCTTCATTTCCTAGGTCCACTGGCCTCTCAGACACAAAGAGCACTTCACAAAGACACTCTCATGGACACAGAGGGACAGATTTCCATCTTCAGCTTCCTCTATGTGAAAATGAAGTTTATTTCTTACGGAGGGACTGTTTACCATCTTTAAACTTTCCCTGAGCTTGATGAAGGGTGTGAGCCCAAAAGCTTGCAGAAATTAGATTTTTTTTTTTTTTTAAAGATTCCTCAGTTGGTCTAATAAAAGGTATCATCTCTGAACCATGAGTGCTAGCTTTTGCAGCCAGACATTAACATAGTCCACAGAAGGTTTATGGATGGTCCTTGAAAGGTTAACTCACAGACCCAGAGAAGGGGCCTCCAGCTGTCTGCTGCTTTCTTCCTGCCCCACACTCCTCCTCCTCTTCCTGGGGCAAGTTCCCCATCACCCTACTGCTTCCTCTTACTTTGCAGCCCTGGTCTCATTCCAGACCCAAAGAACCTTTAGCCTGGTATTGCAGCTATAAGCCAAGCAACCCTCTTCATCTTTCTTATCTTACTAACTTTCAGATCTTCAGTTCATCACTTTTCTAATTCAGTCTTCTTCTGAGTGATTTGGTTTCCTTTTTCTTTTAAACTTCCTTTAGTCAGCCCTTATCTGTCGCAGCTGGCTTAGTCTCCCCGCCCAAGCCTGTAATTAGCCTTACTGCCTGCAGCTGGCTGTAATTCCTGCCAGCCTGCAGGCTTCCCTACCCTGGAGTGTGTGGTCTGCTACAAGATGTGATTCTGTTGTGAAGGTCTTTCCTCTTCTCCTCTAAGGCCCTGTTTATAGGGACGTTGTACTGGAATAATCATTTTCATTAGGGTTTTTTTTAAATTTTTACTCCCCCTACTATGGGCATACTTATACTGGTATAAAGGTGCTACACATGCATGCACACACCACCCTTACTCCGTTTCCTGTGCAGAAAGAACAGGTCTTTATACCTGCACCACACTGCATCAATAAGGGGTTAGTGCAGCTTTGACAAAGCAGTACAGGTAAATGGTGCAATTTGTGTGTGCCTTGCGTGTGTAATCCGGCCTCAGCCTTATCTCCCTGGTATCTGACGGGACAGAAAAAACCCTGCAACCAGGTTACTACCTATGGGATGCAGAGCTTAAAGCCTCACATATAATGAGGTTTTCAGTGGTAATTCAGCTGTTAGCTTGTTCTCCCACACCTCTTCACCATTGTGTTTCTGCCTCCTGCTTACGGTTGAGACCCTAGCACCCTGCCCCTATATCTGGTGCTGAGTACAATGGGGGCTTTGTTAGGAGTCCCTAAGCTCTTCTACAGCATCAGAATTAGGGTGGCCATTGAGGTACCTCAAGAATAGAGGGCAGCTGCATTTAGTGAAACTGTCCTCACCACCATGAAAATTGCATGAGCTCCCGCAGGTGGTGGTGGCGGCAGCGGTGGTGTGGCGGCAGCGAGCAGGGAGCTCCTGCAGGCAAGCATGGTGGTGTCAGCGGCGGGGAGGGGGGGGATGTGGTGAGCGGTGAAAAATAGAAGACATAAAGGCATCCAGTTTCATATCAATAGAAGACAAAGGACCAAAAAGCCGGACTGTCCTCTATAAATCCGGACGAATGGCCACCCTAATCAGAATTCAAGACAAATGCTAGGTCAGCTTGTGCTCTCAGTGGCGTGGCTGTAATAAGTCCGCTGAAAACATACTGCTGTAAAGCCAGTGCAAGGGAGATGAGAATCACGCCCTTGTCTTGATAATACTATTAAGCGGCACTTGTTAATACTTGCATAGAAATTTGGAACTTCATATACTATTGTGCTGACATAATGTTATCTGAGATTTGTTGTTTTACAATTCAGTTGTTTTGACAAACGGTGCTAACGTGCATTATTGTATTCCTAAGAAGAATGCTTTGCATACAATGCCGTAACTCAAGACTAGTTTAATTACAATGCACCTACTTCAAAGATTAATATTGGGCTGAGAATGGAAGTTTATTAATTTTTTTATATATGATGCCACACAGCAACAGACAAACTATTCTATCTCAAGCCTTGCACAATAATTTCCTCTCTTGTGCAGTTACCCTCCACTACATTTCAGCTGTTCCAAATGCGATGCATTCATATGTCAAAGAGTATTGCAAAATGGTCTATTGTATCACTCAGATAGTACTTTAACCAATTATATACATGTAAGTACATCGCAAAATTCTTTACAACTACAGTAAATCAATTTTTCATATACCAGTAGAAAGAACTCAATGCACTGACAATACTGCTGAAAACCTTTCAGCACTTCCCAGTTCTCTGACAGCAGTAGCGCTATCAAGCCATCCATCTTAAGGTTTTCTATAGCACCCATCACCGCAGTATCTAAACACTTTGAAAGAGCTGAGAGTTGGAAGACAATTCAATGTGGCAGCAGTCTAGTGAGTGCAAGTGTCTCACTTTGCTTCAGATTATGCACACCCGGGATATATCAGATATCTTGTGTATAATACAGTAGATGTGAACAAATCCAGATTAGTGGGTACGTTCTTTTCCCACTGAAGTTGATGGGAGCTTGGTCACTGATCTCAATGCAATCCAGAGATGCATATGGGGATACAGGAGTTTCTTCTACGCTGAAGGAAGGGTTTTTAAGGTAATATCTTTTATTGGACCAACTGTGTAGTTGGGATAAAATTAGACAAGCTTTCGAATGAAAGGCATTGTTCATCAGGTCTCTGGTCACAGGAACAGCATAGTGAAAAATAGATATGTAGTAGAGGGGAGGGGGTGAGAGAAATGCTCAGGGTACCTCAAGTTGGTCCAGTAAAAGATATCACCCTAAAAAATCTTTTCGTTTTGCATAGTTTCTGGACCATTATGGCTACAACGTCAGTCTTACACTACCTTCTGCACTGAGGAAAGTTGCCCTGAATTTCGTATCAATTGTGTGTACTAATCACTGACTTCAAGGTCCCGTCTTCACTGCATCACCACCTACTAGGCTCTTTGAGACAGGACTGACATAGAAGCTTACTCTGGGGCTCAATCCCAGTTGCAGATGGGGAACTCCTGGCAGCCCACTATAAAGTATGTAAGAAGGGTGGGGCTTAGTACAAATCTTTGTCTTCTGCATTTCCTGTCGGCTGTTTTACGCACTTTCCTGCTCGGAGTCCTGCCTTTTGTGGATCTTATTCAGGCAGTTAATTAATTATCCCCATATGTTGTATAGGGAAGGTGGGTGCCTGGTTCAGGGGCCTGGAGTCCATCAGCTCGTGGGGCACCTTCAAATGAGGACCTGCAGCCCTCTGTCTTGAAGACATTATTCCTCTCTTTGTCCATCCGCTTCCAAGTCACCTAGGCGCTCTGCCTCACCTCTGGCAGGGACTTCAGAGGAATCCTGATCCTAGCATACCTTACTGCAGTGGTCTATTATGCAGCAGCCATTCTTCCTGCATTTAGCTGAGATCAGTTTATGTCCTGAGGATTGATTGCCTCTGTAATCGGTATCCTAGGCAGATACTGTTCTCTTTCCTATGATAATAATTAGGACTTATCTAGCAGTTTTTATCTTCAAAGCTCTTTCTAAGGACTCACTAATGGTTCCTATCAAGCCTCTTTTAAGGTAAGGAGTAATAAGCCTGTTTTATGAATAGGGAAACTGAGGTACAGAAAAGTACAATGATTTATTGGAGAACTCCAAGGTGGAGATGTTTTATCTCCAATTACTGATATGGAGCTGAGACACAGAAAGAGTATATGATTTGCCCAGGGTCACACAAGACATCTCTGGCGCAGCAGCCAATTAAAGCCAGTTCTTCTGTGCTCCTGGGCAGAGGTTTAAGTACCACATCATCCTTCCTGCATCTACACTAGCAATTTCTGACCCTGGAGTCTCACGAGGCGCAAACCCATTCAACTCTGGTGCCCGCATTGAAGCATTCAGCTCATCTTCTCTGTTCCTTTCAAGGATGCAGCACTGTACTGCGTGAAGCCTGAAAACCTATGCTGCATGGCGAAAATAATTAGATGAGGAGACAGAAAATGACTCTATAAGATGTATTTTTCATAAGTAGTAGGCAAATTGGTGTCCAACTGTTTCTGCTGAAACCTTTCTGGGGCTATAATAGGATGTAATTAAGACTATAATCTGATACGGTCACCTGAAAAAATCAGTTGGAAATGAGAGGAAGCTTTTGAGCTAGGTGGTCGAAATTATTGTGAGGTCCATGTTTTTTCAGGGCCTGGGATAGATGCCCTGAGTTATCTACCGTTTCCCTCAAGATAGTGGGCGACTGAATAACCTCGTTCAGGTCCTAATCCTGAACCAGCGGACCACTGCACACAGCTTTGCATTGACTTTAACATGGCTCAATACACTCAGAGCTTCTTACACACTGGGATTTTAACTGGGTTACAACCTGGCCCTACACCTAGAAGTGAAGTAATGTAGTCATGTAGCATGTCAGAGACTGAGAGCTTCTTCACAAATCCTCAGTGGTGAACTGTGGGATCTAACCGAGACCCTTGCAAAGTGTGGCATGTGTGGGGTAGGTCCACGGTGCTTTGATAGTGTAGACATGCCCTTCATGTCTGGCTCCTAATATGATATTTGCTAAAAATTATCACTGAAATGATTTAGTCCATTCATTAGAGAGTGAGATGAGAGTCCTTAAGTGGTAGCTATGCAGATGTTTAAGCAGCTGATCATCAGCTGTACACACACAAGACAATAAAAGGGGAAATCTTCACCAAGAATGATGATCTGACGTGCTCTTATTAAGGAAGCCATTAATTCCATCGAGATCGCTGTTGATAAAAACCCACACTCAAAGGAGTTGCAGTATTATTATAAATGCTCATAATTAAACTCATGTTTGGACCAGGGATAGGATGAGAATAATGCAATAGATTATACAATTAGGGCCTTAGTGTGCTTGGTGTTACTCAAATGCGTACTGTATCCCAAAGGCTTTCCAGTCTGAATAGTGAAGATAAGGGAGACAAGGACAAGTGTTAGCTCCACTTTACTGAGAAGGAAGTGAGATGGAGAAAGATGAAGTGACTTGTTGACAGTCACACAGGGAGGTTGGGTGGAGCTGGGAATTGAACTCAGATCTCCTTGGTAGCTTTAACCTTTGTACCATCCTGGGCAATCTTCAAAGCATATTTGGGACACCTCCTATATTTATAATTCTGCAGCTGTAGTGATAACTAACCAGGTGGCCATGATTTGGCTGCTTGTACTTCCTGCCTTGCTTTTCCTGTCACTTCAGCTCATGAAAGCTTGTGCTATATATCTATTTTGGTTAGTCGACAAGGTACAAATCTACCTTGCCATCTTTTCCCCCCCCCCCCCCCCCCCCATCACAAAACAGGGATAATACTACTAATCATCCTCACAAAAGAGAATCCATTATTGCCTTTACAGCATAGGTGCCAAGTATGTTGGGGCCTGAGGGCCCTGGCCCCTCTTGAGAAGAGGGTAGGGTGATCAGCTGTCCCTAATTAGGTGGGACAGTCCTGAATCGGGAACAGCAAGTCCCATTCCCGGGCTTCATGATTCCAGGAGAACATTTGTCCTGGATTCCCAGTACTGTGCAGGGATCCAGGTTTTCCGTTCACTGCAGAAAAACGTCGGGAAACAACGGGTTTCCCTTTGCAGGCTGACAGAGCTTGAGCCTGAAAGGGTCTGTGGGGAGTAGGATGCAAGGGGTGCTACATGCATGTGTGCGCTTACACCCATACTTGCAGCCAGGCATACAGCCCCAGAAAGCGGTGCAGAGCGGCTCTCCCAGCTGCCTGCAGGTAAATCTATTGGGGGGGGGGGGTTAGGAGCAGATTAAGCCTCCCATAGTGAGGGAGGGAGTGGGGTAGGGGCTCAGCCTGGTGGTGCTGCCCATCCAGGGTAGTGAATGAGGCCTGGGGCTGGAAGTGGGACAGAGCCATGGGTGACTTGTCCAGATGGCAGGGGGATGGCTCCCTGCCACTGCATGCACTCCCAGGGAGGGGGGCATAGTGGGGTACATGCCCCCTAGACTTGTGTGTGGCAGGGGTGGATGCAGGCTGTCTGCTGTGGCCTGGGGTCTCCCTGCTCTCCTTCCTCTCTGCCCCAGGAGCCCTACAGCAGCTGTGCTGCCACCCCCGCTGCAGGTGGGCAGGCAGCGGTCACCTTGCCATGGTGCCACGGCCAGCACAGGGCTTCCAGAGGGAGGGCAGCAGGGCAGAGAGTCCCCATTAGCCCCTGCCTCACTCCATGGGCTCTGCTCAGCAATGCTGCTGTGGGGCATCCTCCCACTCCCAGCAAAGATAGAAGTCAGTGCCTACACTTTAAAGTATTTTCCCAGTGGTTTCCATAGTAGAAGTGAACAACTAGGAAAAGCCCAGTCTTACCGCAACAAAAACAGCACCGGGAGATCAAAATGGAACAGACAGAGGCTGGATCCACAGACTTTGCCCTCTTTGCTGAAATGCCTCACCCCTTCTAACATTAACAGCAACACTGCTAGCTAAGCTACAGATTTACAGGACTTAGGTGGCCACTATACATCACTATGCAAAACTCTTTCCTGGTATAAAGCAGTGCCCTTGCTTTGACTGCCTCAGTAGCCAGTAGCAGAGCACGTGACGCTGTTATCTACTCTTGCTCAGAAAAGAATGATAAAAATGCTAGTACGTGCTGGTTATTTGTGTACACTGGGACTTCTGCCATTATTAGCAGTGGAGCCTACTGTAACAACAGTTGGAGGCTTGATCCATTTTTCCTAGTGTACGCAGTGCCAGAGGGGGAAAAAAAAGAGACTGTTTTATTAACTGTATTACAGCAATAATGACTTCTTGTTGGGATATTTACTGGCAGTTAACATCTTGCTGGATTAAATACCTTTGGCTTTGCCTTCAGCCCTCCAATCCTCCAGCCATTTATTAACTGCCAGGAAAATGCCCTCCTTATTGGCTGTTAGAGCTTAAGCAATGAAGCTTTTTTTCTTGAGGTGTAATATAGTGCATTTTGAGAAGCACCTCTTGAACTGGCAAGAGATCTCAGTGGGCTTTGCAAAGCTCTGAGCTAGATAATTCTGGCGCTCTGGGTACATATATCAGAAGAGAGTGGCCATCATGTATTGCTCTCACAAATCCAGCCTTAACCTACCCAGCTGGAGAGAATTCAGGAGTATGAGGATGGGGAGTGCTGGCTTTCTCCTCCAGATCTGCTTGAAAAAAGACCTTTCCCTTTGTGCCCCTGTAGTTAACACACATAATCTATTGAAGTGAATTAAATTTGAATGAAAAGTGCACATTACTTTGCTCCTAAGCAGATGCTGACAGATGCAGGGTTGATCCAGGCTCTAGTACCTTGCATACAATACTGTTCTTTTCTTATTAGGACCCTGGATTTTTGCAAGGGTCCATTTGCAGCAACTTGGGCTGGGAGTTTAAAAAAGGCCTAAAGATTTTAGGTGCCTACCTTTGAATGGATTTAGGTTCCCTTCAAAGCCCCAGCCTTAGAGTTGCATGCTTAATCCCCAGCTGGCTGTAATATCCATCTGGGTGGATGGGAATTTATCAATTTAGCTGTCACTCTGACAACCTAAGTGATTATAGAGCTTCATCATGATTATAGATCTTCACCTGCACATCTCACAAGCATTCATTTGTCTTCCTCGTGCTCTTGTAAGGTATTATTAGCTTCGTTTTACCTACAGAGCAGCTAAAGTTAAGTGACTTGCCCAAGGTCTCACAAGGCATTTTCAACCAAGCCAGGAATGGAAGCCACCTCTTCTGAGCCCTGGCTCTGCACCACAAACCATCCTTATTAGCAATGGTACCAACAAAACATCTCCACCATGTACATAACAGCCATTAAGACAGTGCAGAGGAAAAAGACCCCCTGGGAGGTATAAAGTAGGGTAGATTCTTATTAACACTTAGTTTGCCAAGTGAAGCTGCAGCTTGTGTGGATTTCAGCATCCTCCCAGTGCTGAACACTAGACTTCAAAGAGCTTTGGGCTGACAGGGCAATGATGAAGATGCTTTGAGCCAAGTACCTGCCATGTTATGCAGCACAGTAGAAGTTAAGATTTACTCAGCACTCTCTGTAAATGGCCATGCCAGATTAGGTGGCTTGGAGAGAAACACACACACACACACTCTGAATGTATGGGACTGAAGATTATCATTTAATAGAGCCGAGCCAATCCATTCATTATTTAATGATTTAACTGATAACCAAATTGGAAAGCTGATAAAAGCAGTGCTTTGGCCTCAGTCACCTTTCCCTTTATTTATTAAGTACAGTGGCACAATGTATTGAACTGAACTCGTTTGAATGTAAAGTCTGCATCTGTTAGAGTTCAGGTAATTATTGGTTTTAATAATAACTACTGCTGCTATGGACACCTTAAACTAATATAGTGCTGCTTACCTTGAGGGATACAGAGCATGCTACAAGCATATGCATAAATACATGCAAATAGGTGTACATAAAAATACATGGATCTTTTCACCTGCAAATGCAGTTCAGTCACCTCTGCAGACTAAAGAAGGTGTTTAATGTTTCCTCTCTCCCTCCCATTATACCTACCCTTTGCTTACTCCTCTTTCCATCATGGATGAGGCATGACAGCAGCTACCATTTTTGCTCTTCAAAGTCAAAATTCAGCCTCCCATAAAGCAGCACTTTGGAATTGGTAAGAGAGACATACTCATGAACAGTTTCTAGCTATGTATAGTGAGGGGCAAAGCTGCTACACCAATGGATGCTAGAAAGAGTGGAGGTACTTACAATTGTTCAGTGAGTCTTTTAATAATTAGTAATTATGTAGGCAAGCTGTGAAAGAAAAGACCTGCCAGAGGCTCTACAGAAGCTAAACCCTTCTTGGAAATAATCTTCGGTTAGAAGCTTATAGTCCATGCAATGTTTTATAGTGCGTTCGCCAGTTCCTGGTGGGATTGAACCATTATTACAGAATGGCAGTGGTTTACTGATCTACTATCATGAATGCTTAGAGCCTGGTTAAAAATCAGGCTTCAGTAAAACTTTCTGATGACTTCTGGAATAAAACTGCCAAGGAAAGGGGTGGATTCTCCATTTCTTGAACTCTTTAGGCCAAGATTAGGAGGCAAATGCAAGGTATCTAAAAAACACAGGAGCTTAAGTCCAATTTCAAAAGTGATTTAGGCACTCAGGGGGTCCAATTACAAGTCAAGTAGTTTTGACAGCTGGTAACTATGACATCCTACAGCTTCTGGGGTCCAGCACAGACTAGGCTATGTAGATGATCTTTCTAGCTTTAAAATCTATAATTCTACCGTCACGGCAGGGTCCTCCAGGAGGGCCGTGATCTCCTTAAGGCCCCTTTCCCCATGCCAAACTGGGGCAAGGGCACCCTCCGATTCTCTCCCACAATGTCTTTGACGTTTATGTAAGTTTGGGAAGCTGCCTTACGCCCTCTTGGACGCGATTCATTGGGACCTCCGTCCCCGTGGTTTCCCGGGCTCTCCGTGGGTCTCACTGCATGATGGGTGCTTCCTGGGCACCCTAGACTTAGGGGCTATGCGTGGCTTCAGCCACCCCCCAAGCCTCGCAGTTGGACTAGACGTTGTTCGGTCTCTTGGTCTGCTCTCACACCCCTCTCTCCGGGGCCCTCTCGAGTACTGCCGCCCCCTCCTGGGGCTCTCCGTGCCCACTCTGGGCCTTCTCTGTAAAGCCACCCCTCTCCTGGGGCCTTCTGTGCCCACTCTGGGACTTCTCGGTCAAGCCGCCCGTCTCTCGGGCCCGCCGCACTGCTACCCCCTTTCCCCAGGGCTCACCGCATTACTACCCCCTCTCTCCGGGGTTTACCGCAATGCTATGCCCTTCCTCAGGGGCTCGCCATGCCCACACTGGGGCTTCTCAGTAGTACCCCCTCTCCGGGGCTGGGGTCTATACACCCCGTATGCCATGCCCTTACTGGCGCTGGGGCCCCCACATCGCTGTGGGATCCCTACGAGGCCTCCTCCAACCCGTAATAGCCTCACCCAAGCCACCGGTGTAATAAATAACATCGAAGCAAAACACAAGCCTCTTGGCTACAACTTAAGCATAAGCCGCCTGGCTATAACAACGTTGCTCGGACGGCTTGGAGCTGCCACCCTTTACTCAGCTGAAGCTGTACCTGCAGTCAGGCTGCTTCTCGCATCTTTGCTTCGGGAGCTCCTGCCTCTTTGGCTGCTGGCAGGGAACTGCCAGCCTGGCCGCAGCCCCTGGGCTTTATGAGGGCCAGGCCCTGCCCCTTCCGGTCAGCTGACCTCCTGGTTGCCCCTGGCAACCCACAGCTGTGCTCTGTATTCCCTGCCAGGGCTCTCTCCCTGGCAGTTTCCCCTCCCTAGGAGCAGAGCACCGAGGTGCCCTGCGACATCTACTAAAGATCTAAATAAAATAAAATGATAAACTCAACCCCCCCAAAAACAGGTTAGAAGGGACCTCCAGAGGTCATCTAGTCTAACCTCCTGCCTGAGGCAGGATCATCCCTGTTCAAACCATTCTATACAAATCCATTGTTCAACCTATTAGCAAAACTACAGAGTCAACCGAGACACAACCACAAGGCATAACACCCTTACCTGCCACAGGTAAAGCAGGAGGCTCCAAATAAACTAAGCCAGGGGCCTTTTGCACTTTGCTTGTCAATGGCCAGTTGTTGGAAAATGCATCATGGCTCCTTACCCGAGGGATCTGACTAACAAGACCCAATGCATTTAGAAGCTGGTAAACGGTCGTCATCTTAAACAGGTTTGGCCAGCCTAGCAAAATGCACTGTTGCAGGGGTGCCCGTAACTGTGTAACTGCTTCTAATGTTTGCTTTAATATTTGCTGATTACTTTTGTGCTGATGCAGCTGTTGGCGATATCCCTCTAATTTCCCCCCTCCCCCTTCACTCTGCTCCCCCCAATACCAACTTACCCTTTTCTCCAGCAAGGCTGTGCCCAGCTGGCAATGCAGCTTGAGCACTGGTGCTGAATAAATTGCGACGACGATACACGACAAGGGCTTTTACACTGCAGAAATTGGTAGGAAAATGAATTCATTAGGAAACACTGATATTGTGTTAGACATACAGATTATGTACACAATTTGAATGGCAATACTTCTTGGTGAGATGTTATTATGCATTTATTTGCACATGTTATAATAAAGATGACAATCAACAGATTGTGTCAGAAGCCAGGATGTTCAGAATGGATTTCATTTCAGCAGAAGAGCCAGCACCTTATTAACTTCTGACATATGAAAATAGCTCCCAGACGCTTTTAAGGTACCTTGGCTCACCTGATGCACAGACTTCATTTATGTCATCCTGGGTGCAATGGATAGGAAGACTCACTAACTGTGGAGAGGCTCAGCTTGTTGAAGAGATAGGTGGAAACAATAGTTTAAAATGAGCATTGTACAAAAGAAATGCAATTTTAGCTGAGCTTCCCTCTCCACCCTTGCAGATCTATGGCAGCTATTCCCTTCCATGGCAAAGATGAGGGTGAGATCATCCTGCAATGGGAAATAACCTAGGACATAATCCACCTTAATTTCAAGTATCCTTGGAAAGTCCTTTGGAGCTGTGTGTGAAGGTGTGCTAGTGACTTTTTCAATTATCCACACAAATGCAGATTTTCATTAGCCCAAAGTGACAATGACCTTGATACGTCAATGAACTTTATGCATGTGAAACACCTTGGCAAATTCATTTTCCGGATTGCAAATAATGCCATCCCCTTAAACACATTACGCATAGCATCACTCTAATATTGTAATCCCTCTGTTAAGCAAAGCACTTAACACTATGATGTCTGAGAATGCTTTTTATCCTATATTGAACTGATTTATAGATATTTCCAAAGAGCTGACTGCTACAGCATTCTTCATTAAGGAGGTTAGACTTACAGTGCCCTTGCAAGGCAAGCAAGGATCCCTATCTCTCCATTTTACAGCTGGGAAAACTGAAGTTTGTAGTGGTGAAAACCATCATTTTCAAATGGGCTACTGATTTTAGCTTTGACGTCTTGAGACCATAGGAAAGTAGGGCTGGAAGGAACAGCCATTTAGTCCAGCCCTCTGCTCACGGCTGGATCATCACTGACTCACTAAACCATCCCAGCCAAGAGTCTGTCCAACTGGCTCTTGAAAAACTTCCAGGGATGGAGATTCCTCAACTTCTCTAGGTTTCCTCTTCCAGTGCTTGACCACTCTCATAGTCAGGAAACTCCTCCTAATCTCCCACCTACTGAAGCTTGAGGCCATTACTCAAGCCCATTCTCCATCCTCTCTGCAATTGCCCTTTGGGTATTAGAAGCCTTTTTATCAAATATCCTCCCCCCAGTCTTCTCTTCTGCAGACTAACTAACCTTAGTTCTTTCAGCCTTTCCTCATAAGTCTTGCCTCCCAGGCTCCTAATCATTTTTGGTGCTCTCTGCTCGATTCTTTCCAAACTGTCCACATCTTTCTTGAAGTGTGGGGCCCAAACCTGGACACAGTACTCCAGGCGAGGATTCGCTAGTGCTGAACAGAGCAGAAGAATCACTTCCCTTGATTTGCAAATGGCACTCCTTTTAAGACAACCCAGCATGCTGTTGGTTTTTTTTGCAACATGAGCACACTGTTGTCTCATATTCAACTTATGGCCTACTGTAACCCCCAGGTCCTTCCCTTCAGTACCGCAGTCTAGCCAGTTATTCTCCAGTCTGTATTTGTGCATTCATTTATTCTGTTCCAAGTGCAGCGCTTTGCATTTGTCTTTGTTGAATCTCATCTGATTGACTGTGGACCATTTCTGCAGTCTATCCAGGTCATTCTGGATCCTAGCTCTACCCTCTGAAATATCTGCAACTCCATCAAACTTGGCATCGTCTGCACATTTGCTAAGCGTGCACTCAGTCCCATCATACAAATTATTAATGATGGTATTAAACAATACCAGACCCAGGACAGACCCCTGGAGAACCCCATTGACACCTCCTCTCAGCTAGACACTGAGCCATTGATAACTCCTTATTAAGCATGATTAGCCAACCAGCTATGTATCCACCTTACAGTACTTTCATTTATTCTGTATTTCCTTAGCTTGTTAATTAGAATGTCCTGGAGCAGTGTCAAAAACCTTGCTAAAGTCAAAGTGTATTACATCCACTGGGCTGCTACTATCCACAGAGCCTGTCACCTTATCATAGAAGCAAATCAAGTTGGTCAGGCATGACTTGCTCTTAGTGGCTGCTCCCAATCACCTTATTCAATTCTAGGTGCTTCACAGTAAAGTCCTTGAGGACGTGCTCCACGATCTATACAAGTATCAAGGTAAGGCTGACAGGTCTGTAACTCCCTGAGATAATCAGCACTTGATTTTTCTGAGGTCCTGAATATCAGACTCCAGCTCAAGTAAGTGGAATAGGCAGGTTTTGGCTTGATGTTTTCTCAAATCACTGGAACCACGATATTACAACCTCCAGACAAAAACCCATTCGTAAATAATTTTTACCCATTTTCCTAGAATATAATAATGTTATGCAGCATCTTGCACCAGTAGAACACAAAAGTAGGTTACATGTAAGGCCAGGATCATTATACACACGATACAAGGAAGGAAACAGGCACAGGAAAGCAAAGTCACTTGACCAACCTCCCCCAGAAAACCAGTGGCAGAGACCGAAATAAAACCTTATCCAAAACCCCAATTCTCTTTTTTTTCACCAGGCCACATTAATAAGCTTTGGTTTGGACGTGTCACCTTCTCAGTGTTTGGAGCAGCTCAACATTTCTTTATTTGTGCATTCTCATATCCATCTCCCCATTGCTCTGAGTCCTACAAAGACCAGCTGACAAAGTTTGCTCATCAGCCCTACTTTTGGCTTCCTCTGGGCACATCTGAAGCACCTGCAACTCCGCTTGGCATAAGGACAAATGCATGGAAGATGCATCTCTTTGGATCAGATTGTGATGCGCTTGGAAGCTCATGCCATATCTTCCCTGAAAAAAGGAATTCATCCACCTGCTTTGAATTTCACTTCTCTTTCCCTGGAAATGAAGCCTCAATAAGTTTCCAATTTTCACTGTTGACACAAAGCATTTTTGCCTTACTTCCTTTTTGCTTTATATTCCTGGTCATTAGGAAGCTTAACATATTTTCTATTACACAGAGGCACTCGGGGCTATCATTAAACAAGGAAAACCATGTAAACACTGGTTTTTGCAAGAGAAAGATTTGCTACCGT
Source organism: Alligator mississippiensis (assembly GCF_030867095.1). Classification (NCBI taxonomy): domain Eukaryota; kingdom Metazoa; phylum Chordata; order Crocodylia; family Alligatoridae; genus Alligator; species Alligator mississippiensis. The sequence goes on from NC_081837.1 coordinate 12,264,452, forward strand.
AAGTAACGAAGTTTGCTATGAATAGGCCCCCATAATACATTCCTCATTGCTTTCCACTTCCTTTGCAGACAGTCAATACCCTTGAGAGAAGTTAATTAGATCCACTTTACTTTGTTTGGTCCCAGCATTCAGAGATCTGCTTAGGGAGGAAAAGAAAAAAAGAAACAGAACCAGCATAACAAATTGACTAAGTTGGAACAGGAAGAGATGAATAAACATTCACTTTAGTTGTCCATGATTATAGATCATAGATCTGTTTTAGACCATGGATTGAGAATGATTTATTTTAAAAAGTGAACACGAGCATGTTTGCACCAAGATTATTAAATAATAATTGAAGACCCCGAGACCAGTACCAGGACGTGAGTGGATCTGAAAGGGATGGATTTTCTAATACAGCTCAGAACACAAAGGGAGTGTCCAGACGTGTGCACATGTGCAGGCGTTTGCCGTACTGCTAATTTGCAGCTTGGTGAGTTGTTTTGGGGGGTTTTTTTAAACTCCGAGATCCTGGTGTCAGAAAAAAGTTGTGCGGCGCACATGGCTTCTGCGTGCACCACCTGAAACTGGAGCCTGGCCATCCAGAGCTATGCTCTTGCTGTCAGCCAGACACCGTGCACCTGGATTGCTACTGTTGGAAGGCCCCTGGGACCCCAAGTAAGGCTGCTGGGCCCAGCCTCCCCTACTTCACCCATGCGCCAGAGCATGTGTGCAGGGGTGTTTGCCAGGGACAGCTAGCAGCGGCCCAACTATGTGCCACTGCTATTTGTCCCCAAGGAACGCACGTTCCCACTTGTGGGAACACACCCAAAATATTCATGCTGCCATATGCTAACTGCACACAAAGTTATTGTGATTACCCTTGCAAGTCAGTCGATTGCATGCACGAGCATGACTAAATAACTACAGACACATCAGTTAATGTACGTGTTTTTTGGTAACTGTGTGAACAGGCTAGGTAAATCGTGTACTCATCTGGTCTCTTTCATTATGGAGTTGCTAAATTGCCTGAAAATGTGGCAGAAAAATTACATGTAATGTCATATTAAAAGACACCTTTTGGAAGCAACTTACCCAGGCAGCACAGCATTCCACATTGTGTTATCCCTTGCAATAGATGATGACCTTGCTAACCTGTAAAGCAGATCATGTTAGTACATCTCTGCTCTCTCTTATTTACTCATAAATCACATTTTGACTTCACAGATTAAGGTACAGTACCCAGGGCTTGTGCAGTCATAACCTATATCCTTACCTTCAGCAAATCCTAATAATCAGTCATGCTACTGTACGCTCATAAACCACCTTCCAGTTCAGGATCTTAACATTGCTTTGCAAACATGAATGAATTATGCAAGCCTCACAATTCCACTGAGAGGGATTAGCTCCAGTTTATAGCCAGAGGAATTTAGGCATCCAAATTTGAAATGACAAAGCCACGGGTGCAGAGTGAGTCAGTGCCAAACATGTAACTATAACACACGTCACAAAACTAGCTTTCTGCCCCAGTTGCATGTTTCCCGTTATAATGTGCAATTTTAAAACAAGGACAAGAACAAGGCTGTGACAAGCCTGGGTATCTTTCTGCTCCCAATTCTGACTGAACTGATCAAAATGAGGTCTCTCTCCTTAACTTGCAGGCTCTCTGTTTTTGAAATGTCTCCTGTAAATTTCTGGTAATATGTAAAGGAATTAAACTTTTCTGTCTACTTGTATCGCAATAAATAACAATACAGCAACCTCAGTATGGTGCACGCGTAAGAGGTCTCATCAGGTGCCCGATGAATCTGTTTGCGGCTGACAAGCCCAATTTGAGAGCGACGCAGCTTGTTACAAGTTTCACAGCTCCATGCGGTGTCTGAGTTGGAGTCCAAGTTTATAGCACTCTGCTTTCTTCTGTCTCACTTTGCTTCCATCCTCTGGATCAAAGCTGCTTCATGTTGCGCTGCACCTAGTGCCAGATGTTTCCTCCAGATTGGATGGGATTCTGCATGCTCTTCCCAGATTTCGACACTGATGTTCAACGACTCCATATAATTTTTGCATGCTGCGTGGCGCTGCCATAGAGGGCAACTCCACTTGCTAGAGCCATCTCAAATTTCACCACAAAATATTCTTGGGGATATAGTCTCCTCCCATTCTCCTGATCCATCGCAACCTCCTCTTTTTGATAGTAGTTTCTAAGCACATCAGTCCCGAGTGCTCCAGTACCTCTGCATATGGCATTCTGTCTTCCCACTTTATTTTCAGTATCTTGCACAGACATCTCATGTGGAAGCCGTTCAGTCTTTTGATATGCCGAGCCTATGCAGCCCACGTTTCTGAACCATAAAGCAGGGACGACAGCACACACATCTCGCAGATTTGTATCTCCACCATAGTGGATAGTTTGCTGTTATTTCGTGCACGTTTCTGTAATAGCCTGAAATTCTTAGCTGCTTTTCTGATTCTGGTAGTCGGTTCAGTCTGAAGGTCAAGTTTCCTGCTGATTGTAGAACCCAAGCAGCCAAATCTGTCCATGACACCAAGAGATTTACGCTGCACAGTGGCATCAGGTATTGGTGCTTTCACCCCTTGGTACACGATCACAGTCTTCTCGAGACTAATTGCCGTCCTGACGCTCTCGCATGATTCAGAAAATCTTCCCAAGAGATTTTGAAGGGAAGATTCACTGTGGGCAACCAAGGTCCCGTCATCTCTCAGAACCAGCCCTTTCACCCTGGCTTTTGCTCTAAACCTTGCGATATTGAACAAGCCTCCATCTAGTCTGGTTTGAAGATCAATGCCATCATGGCTGTCCTTGAATGCTTGAAGAAGCAGGAAGGAAAAGTAGATGTTAAAAAGCAGCGGGGCAAAGACACACCCCTGTCTCACCCCGTTGTTGGTGTCAAAGGTGTCAGATTCTTGCCTTCATACCTCGATGGAAAGAGCAAATGATGTTCAACAGTTTAGGGGACAACCCAGTTTCTTCAGAACAGGAAAAAGGCGCTGCCGGTTGACTGTATCAAAGGCCTCTGTCAGATTGATGAAGGCTATGTACAGTGGTGTTCGTTTTTCTCTACGCTTCTCTTGCAGTTGCTCGACCAAAAATACCATATCAACGATGGAGCCCTGTCTTACCTGATAAGGTATTCGAAGCTGTCCAACCTGCAGCTCCCAGGCCTCAAGCAGCTTGTGAGGGATCAACTCATGCCTCTGGGCTCTTGCTGACTTTATCTCCTGGGCTCCCTGCTTCCCCACACATGGGGCTGGGGGCTGCTGCCCCCGAGCTGTCGCTGTTTCCCTCCATCATCGGCTCCTGCTGCTGCAGCGGTTGCCTTCCCGCAGGCCACTTGGTTTCTTTGGGCTCCCCCTCCCTCCTCCAGCTTCTGCTTCCTGCCACCATGCCCGAAGATAGCGTGTCCCACGTCCTACAGCTGCTCAGACGTTGGACAACTCAAAATAAGTGAACAGACAAAAAAACGAGGCCACTTTCTATCCTGTCTCCTGCTCACGTGAAGCCACTGGGTCTCATTTAAGCCCGAATACAGCTCTATTCAAGTAATGGAACTGTCCCGTGCATCTAGTCCTGTGAGGTGCTGAGCACCATCCAGTCCTACCCATGGCAGGATGAGGCCCCATATCTGTTTCAGCATCACACAATGCAGCTACACAGCAGACTTACCAACCCCCAGCAAAGAAAAACCTTGACATTTGTAGCCATCGACCGAGGGACAGCTAAAATGTTCATTGGAATAAATGGGAATGGTTTGATGTTTACCTGTGAGATTAAAACTATCAGGCCTACACAGAGCAAGAGGAATCATGTGTCTCACAGGTAATCTTGGAGAGCTGAGAAGTAATGTATGTTGTATTCACTAACTACATTCCTTCTCCCACACTGGAACCATTTGCTTTGAGTAAATGCCATAAATTAGCTCTTGGTTAGAGATGAGTTGAATGGCTCAGCAGAAATTGTAGGGGCCTGGGAATGTGATTTTCCACCCAAAAAAGTGCATTTTACTGTCTCTCTCAATCTCCCTGTTAGCATATCAAGTTGGATTGCACCGGCTGCCTCTGGGGCTCAGTTATACGGTACTGTATAATACTGCAGTACAAATATGCTGAGTGCAACTTGATGTCGCCATTTCTGCAGCAGTACATCAGTCTGCACATTGAAGAGGGGCACAAAGAAATAAAGTGCACTGTTGAGGAGAGCTTGCTTATCTTTTTGGCCCACAGTCTTGCTTTGCAAAGATTTTATCTTTCTTTCCGTTTCTCTCTGCGTTGTCGTCTCCTGTTTGTATTTCTATTAGTGTCTAGGAGACCCAGGCACAAGGACCAGGGTCTTGCTATGCTTGGAGATGTACAAACACAGAACAAAAGCATGCCTCCTTTCCCCAAAGAGCCAACGATTTATTCAGGTTCACGTGGCCACACCACCTCCCCCTTGCACTCCTCTATTCCCAGAGCCCCAAACTTGGGTTGCAGACCTGAGCTATAGGTCTACCCAAACCAAATGGCCGATCATGCTTGAAGTGCACCCATTTCTAAAGCCAACAGCACTTAAGGAAGTGATGTAGTTAGCATCCCACCCAGCCACCTTTGACCCTCGCATCCCAGCCTCAATGATTAGGTTCCCAGTTGTAGCTTGATTGACTGAGGAGAACCTCCAGCGTACATCTGGAGCAGGACCCACCATACGTACAGGTGTAGCAAGGTGTACCAAGACACCTGGCACCTGCTCTGCCACTGTGCCTCAGTACAGATTTAAGGTAATACTCATTTTCCCTCCTTAATTGCTCTGTAGCTTTCCTTTCTCTCTCTACACAAAGCATCTTACTGCTTGACCATCTTCAGCTGAAGCCCACTAACAAGGGTTCTTCGCTTGTCCTGCAGCATAGCGGTGCTGAGCTGTTTGCAGTGCTTCCTCAGTCCTCACCTGCAGAGGTCCAAAGCGTAGGTCCCAAACTAAGCTTTTGCTCCCAACAACAGGATGCTGCAAGGGCTGGCTAATGCTCCTCCTTTACCAGGCATCGGCAAGCCCAGAAGTATATCTATTTGTGTCCGGTGGAGCGACAGAGGAAGTAAGAACATCAGTAATGTTGAACAGAGTTAGCAAGAGACACAGCAACATTGGGCTCAGCTTTGCATTTAGCAAGGCGCTTTGCTTTTTTGTTAACCAATTCTTTTTTTTTTACCAATAGACCCTCATACAATGCCAATGCATTCATTAGCAGCCACTTGTCATTTGGTAGGCACCTGTAGGTCAGCACCCAAACGGCGATGGAGTTTCTCTGGTTTTTTCCACTACAGCGCTGGCTCTTCCAATTTCCACCTACCCGACAGGTTGGAGTCCATATTGTAATGCCAACTGCCTTTAGAAATAGATACGACCTTCCCATTTGAAGGGGGCCAGACCCATTTATGTCAGCACCCAAACTGTGACCCCAGGGCATTCACCTGCAAGCAGGTCACCCTGCATGCAAAACAGGTATTTGCATATTTTCTGCTCGTTACATAGGAATGCACGAGCATCACTCCTAACGCGTCCAAATTGATGGCCTTTAATCTAGAATGCCGACAAGATGTCATTTCTGTTCTCGTCACGGCATGCCTCACAAATATTGCCTTCCGATTTTCACGCACCCCACCCCACCTTGCTCTGAATTAGCAAAATGCTCTTGCATTGTGACCTTTTCAATATTCTGTATCTTGATTGGCTGACTTAGCCTACTCCCTCTCTCTTGTACAGTATCATTAACCTCTGGGGAAAGAGAGGAAACATCTACCCAATAAAAATACAAAATACTGAAAAGGTCAAAACACACTATTACAATAAATTACCATAATTCAAAGAGTAAAGCAGGCATTAAAATGATGATCTGTTGTGAGACAGAGATTGGCATTTGTCCTGAAAATGGCACAGCATTAATGCAGACTGAGGTCCAAGAGCCACCTGGGAAATGGTAAACATTTTCAAACTAGACCCTTATCACTATAATCATGTGATCCTCGGAGGCTGTCACATCATGGTATTACTGAATGATGGAAACATCACAGTGGATTATGATTTATTTTCCATTCTAAATACTTCAAAAGCAAACAAGTGGGGGCAGTCGAAAAATAAAGATACAAACCATGCTGGATTTTGAAGATAAAACCTTTTAAATGGACTGCCTCGAGACTTAAGCAGGTGGCTGATCTGAAGGGTAGCATTTATGACATGGAACATGGTCGGCCCTTTTTAATGCATATCTCCGGTGGAGAGCCGCAGACATTTAATTGAATAATAAAGACATTTGTGGTGACATTACATAGGATGGAGGGATCCATTTAAGTCACTAGAAATTAGAAGTTCAGTGCTCCACTCCCTGCTCTGCCATGGATATCGTGCAGTCCTAATGTTCATTGGGGCCTCTTGTAAGGGCAAATGATAAACTAGTAAATAAGCAGGGCAAATAGGTAGAAGGAGCATCAGCCATCACGCAGCAGAGCTTAAGCAAGTTGCTAAGTGCCCAGTATAAAGAAAATCTCTCCCATAGTTATCTCATAATCATTGATTACAAAGACTGTTATATCTTTCTCTGAAAAAAAGATCTGTTCCTGGCTCTTGATAGAGTAGGGGATTGATGTGACACGGCATTCACTGTGGCTGGCTGTCAAGCCCAGCGGGCTCTATACCCTGCATGCACATCAACTATTGCCAGCTCACGGTTCTGCCCAAATAAGTCAACCCAAATGCACTCCTCTTTGAGGGAAAAACCAAAAGTAAAACTGCAGTCACCTACTCCCTAGAAGCACCTGGCTATGGCTGGTGGGATTCAGAAGGTACAAGGCAGAATGCTAAATGAATCCTCTTATGGTCTTCAAAAGGGATAGGCTACATTTCGGCTATCAAAGAGTGCTAAACTTCTCACTCTTTCCACTGACTTCCCTGCCTCTCTCCCTTGCTGGAGAACTGCTTTGCCCTTTTAGAGCCTCCTTGTACTCCAAAGCAGGCCTCACTAACTGATTCAGTAAGGGAGAAACATCAGCTGCCTTAGGCATTGAGCAACACGACCCCTAAGCTCCTGCTGTACCCAGTTTAGCTCCTAACTCAGAGAGCATTGTGGCCAGGGGATACTGAGGCATTGATGCACCCCCTTGCACCCCAGGTAGAGCCTTAGACAAGCTGCAGATGCTCTGGCAGTCGACTGAGAAATGAGGAGAGCAATAGCTAATGATCAGATTGGGCCTGTCCCTTTTAGAGCTACGTATAATGGTGGAACGAGGAAGGAGCCTGCATAATGGAAAGGCGACGGCATTCACTTTAGTCTTCAGGTGCTTTGTTATAACCCTGCCTGTAACCCTCACTTACAGGACTGATGCAAGCAATCCCCTTTAACCTGGCATTGTGATGTTGTGGAGGAGGCTTGGGGTTGCCAGTGGGGAGGGAAGGGGAAAGACCTTCCTTGCTCACATTGTTTTGCAGGTCCCAGGTGACATCCTGAAACGCCCCAACGAACGTGCAGACAAACCTGACAGTGAGCTGAGAGGAGAAGCTAAAGCACACGGTGATTTGCTCATGGGTCACCCAATAAGCTATAGCAGGAGAGCGAAATAAAGGACCTCAGCCCCCCCACCCCAAGCAGGCACATCCTCCTACTTGAGACTGCAGGGTGCCATAGCTAGCCTCCTCCTGCACTCAGTAAGAAACCTATTCTACCAACGAATGACAGGGAGCACTGTGCCAACACTGCTCAATATAGTACATTTTATCTGAGGATACCAAAGCCCCTTTATTATCAATTTGATGCATGCTCTTCTTGAGCGGATAAACTATCTTGTCCCCTGTGATTGTTACTAGAGCCCTACTTCTGGACCAGAACTTCTTTGTGTCTGGTGCTGTACAAATGCAGAATAGAAAGACACCCCCTGCCTCAGGCAGCCTGTAGCATAAGCTACTGATGGTGTAGTACTGCTGTTCTCTATCTCTTGTACAAATACCCTTGAACCAGCAGAGCAGAAAGGGGTCACGGGGTGGCTGTGCTAATCTACCAGATAGTAATCCATCCCTGTCCCAGCCAGTGTGAAATCTGATTATTGGCCTAATATTAATCTGGGGCCCAGGGTAGGAACTGTCAGTTTTTGTTCCAACACTGGGCTTTGTATTGTCAACAAAAACCATATTTGACATTTAATTCAAATCCCAGAGTGTCTTTTAATGATATAACCTTCCTCTGCTTTGTGCTGAAGAAAGAGGAACACTGTCTCCTCTCCTGCATGTTCTGGTTGGAGAAAGGAGAAAGGGAAAAAAATAAAAAGGAAGGACCTAATTTCCAGCAGCAACCCAGCACCTCTTTTAATCTGTGTCACCCAGAGGCAGAAGCCTCGCGCACAGAAAGGATTTTCCCATCTTCTAAAATTTGCCGTATCCCAGTAAAGCTCTTTCATTTCACACAGATTAAGAGTTAATTCAGGTCAAATAAGGATTAATTAGTCTGTGTAAACCAGCCCCAGACACTGATGCGCTGGAGATCTTTTAAAAATTAGTTGCTGTTACTGTAAGTCTGTATCTTCTGATGGCAAGACCTCTGGTGGATTATAAATTTGCAATCAGGTACCCCACGGGATGCGAGATGAGGGAAAATGTCAGTCTGAACAGTGTTTAAATCCCTCCTGCCGATGAACTGCAGCCTCTTTCAAATTAGGTCCTGTTGGCAAAATCAGATAAAAAGATGGAAATAAATGATGTGAGCAAAGGGCATCAAAGAGTATCATTTAAATTGTTATTGACTGTGGGCATGAAAAAAAAGCACAGCATGAAAACATACTTAATAAGGGAAGATAATGGGACCATGGAGCCAGTTTTTTGATTTGTACAGAGGTCATCAAATAGTAGGGTTTTTTTTATTTTTTCTTACCTAGATTACAGGTAAAGGAGAGAGAGAACTGGAATAGATTTCACAAAGCAGGCAAAATTGCTTTGATAAGCCACGTGCACTAATATCACGAAGCCTGCTGCATTAGAAAAGTTCAAACTTGTTGCTGCTGGATGGACAACTAAGACCATTAGGCATAGTCATTAAGAAAAGCCAAGTGAACAAACCGTCGGGAGACTTTCATGGTGGTTTACACTACATTGTGGAAAATCCCTTAGCGCTGAAGGACAATCCGTGCCAGTGCCCTCAGCTTCCTCTTAAACACGTGTAGAGAACAAGCAGCAGAAAGCCCTTCTCCCACAGTGGGTCTTAGTATGTCTTTAACATCATTTCAGTCCAAAATGAGCTTGCACTTGAGATTTGGAGATCCCAGCAGAGCACGAGTTACTACGGCTTCGGCAAGCACCTGCTCGGGAGCCAGAGGCTGTTTGTAGACGACATTTTAAAGAGGGTTTAAAGTGGGTTAAATGCCTTTTGCACCGCTTTATTAGCATTGCTGTTTGCACATTCGATGGTGTATTGTGCATTAATTCCAACCAGGGGCGGATTTACTGTGAACCAAACTGTGCCCTGGCACGGGGCACCGCCGCCACCGCCAGAGAGCCTTCCATGTTTTGTTTGTGGCCCTCCCTCCCGCCCAGCCAGTTGTGGGCTTCTTCAGCCATTACAGCTGGAAATTCCAGCCACTGTGGCCAGTGTGCCACACTAATTCCCCTGCAGATGTGCCGTGGCACGGGAGGGGGGCCCTGCACCCTGCTTGGATCACAGGGCCCCACTAACTGTAAATCCGCCCCTTATTCCAGCCGCTGTAGCACATTTGGTGGTGTAATGCGCCTTTGGGACACAGAAAATGATTTTGGGGTGTTGCAAAGTAAAACACCTCCGAGGAGTTTTAGTTTCCTACCCTACAGCGGTGGAGGGAAGCACTGGGCTCCCTGCAGCGCGGGGGCTGTGCAGGCGGCCTGGCAGCAGCCTGGGAAGGCAGGCTACACAGAAGGGGGAAAAAAGAAGTGGTGAGCCTGATCCTGTTTTTTGTTTTTCCTCCCAGAGCCTGCATGTCTGCATGAGCTGCACGGGGGCCTGGTGCTTCCCTCTGCAGCTGCGGTGCCCCCCGGGACTGCCCAAACCGGGTGCTTGAAGGCGGGTGCCACTTGGAGGGGAGCCTCCCCTGCCATGGAGGGAAGCACCAGCCCCTCCACCCCCACAGCTTAGGGACCTCTCTGCCTGCCAGCAGCTCGCTCTCCCTTCCCCGCCGCTGGAAAGGGAGGTAAGGATCAGGCTCCGACACAGGTGTACACGACACCGGGCTTTAGTTTGCCCTAAATTGAAGTGGCGTTTAAAAAACAAACAAACCCCACCACTTCAATTTAGGGAGAATTAAACCCCGATGTCATCTACAAATGGCCATAGTCACATGTATTATGGGAGGCAAGGGGATCAGGCACCTCAGACCCAGATATTCAAAAGCATTTAAGGCACCTAACATTGATTTCAACAGACCTAAATGTCCAAGTTGTTTTTGAAAACAGGCTTATATGCGCCCAAAACACTTTTAGGCACTTTTCTGACTTCCTGTGCTGGCTTTTAGAGTACATCCATCCCCTTAGTGGATCAGATACAGAGCAGCAGAGAGGTGCTGCATAACATAGAGAGAACATGTACATGTACCTATTACATCTGGCTGGAAGAAGATACATCCTAGTGATGAGGCAACTGAATTTTATTTGTGTGAGATTGTGAGAATGGTTGGCCTTGATTAGGGCTTGGCATGTGTGGAAAGTTGCTGGAAATTTTTGACTAAGGGTGGGGAAGGTGCATATTCTTTCCCTGACTCATACCCTGCACAGCACCGTGAGCATCAGAGCAACTCTTCTCTGGTGCTGGCGGGCACATCAGACTGTGGTGCTGTTTGCATCACAGCAGTTTGTGCAACACCAAGACAGTTCAGGCACTCAGCCAGAAGACAGTGCAATCAAAGGTCCTCAAATGATGTCTGCTCCATTGCAGATCCCATGCGTTTCACTGGGCACAACTTAGGCCATAAGCAGTAATATATGAACCCGCAAGTTTAACCCTGCACTCATGGGAAAAGGGAATTCAACTGGAAAATGTTTTATAGGACTTGTCTGTACTTGGAAGGCAACAGTGCCTTAACTGCTCCATGCCATCTCCCTCTGTGGACAGAGGAGTAAGCCTGAAGTTAGCGATTTAGCATGTACTGTACGCTAAGATCTCACTCACAGGAACCCATCATAGATCATATTTATCCCCGCTTTTATTGTGAAGCAACTTCTTCAAGCAGCCCAATCCCGAGGGTTTAATCCATAATGCTGGGGACCGTGATATTAAGTTGATATGAACTCAGACTGTCACACTGAAACCCTCCCCGGCTCATGGGGAGTGTATGGGAATGGCTGCTCTATTTGAATCAGTCTCCTGGAGCTCCATAGGTCACCTGTAGACTTTTAAAAAATGGTTTTAATGACTCATATCATGTCCTTCAGATGAGGCGTTAAACCAGGTTTCCTGGTGGGCATCCAACTGGAAGTTAACGACTGCGCAGCACTTTCTCGGAAGCAGAGACAGAGCACCGCTGGAGCCGAGTCCTAGGGACCATCTCAATCAAACAAGCTCCAATGCCAGACCCGTGCGTTCGAGCACTGTTTAACGCACAATGATAGGTACATTTACCTGCTCAGTCACCATATTTCACACGGTCCCTAAGCATGTTAAGTAAAAGCAGAGTCTGTGCTTACAGGAGGTTTCCTCAGACAATTCAGACCCTGGAATTTCAGTTGGCCAATTTGCTTTCAACATCTCATCAAATACAGGACAACGCAAAATTTTCAACATGCCTAGCACTCCTGGGAACTCCTGAACTAAACACGCCTCCATGACCTGAAGGGGGAGATTAAATTAATTTGGATACGGGCCAGCCGAACCAACTGGGGAGTTTCCAACATCCGTTAGGGGACACGACCTCATTTCTGATGAGACAAACAAGATCTGCGTGTATTATTCTAAATGTTGAAGTATATTTGCAGGCGCTGAAAACAAACCCCAGAGCCAAAATTAAAAAAAAAAAACAGAGGGTTTTCCAATGAACAAGCCACACTGGGATTTTTCCCTCCTTCACCTCACAGGTATGATGGACCTATGGCAATAATACAATGCTGTAAGCCTTGGAAGAAAGATGACATCTGTTACCCATCAGATATTACACCTTGGTGACCATGCAGACCAGCAAGTATGAAAGTGATTACTTATACCTTGACAGCATGGCCATAGCACATAAATGGGACACTCTGTATAGCCATCTAGAAAGGAAGACCTATTAACAGCAGGAGAAGTCACCATTTCAGCTGTGAGAATATGTCGGTGTGACTTCTATTGTTGCCATGAGACATTCATTGGGAAACAGCTGCAGGTTGATGAAGAGCATATGGACCATCTTGGTGTAGCCCTGATTTCACCTGAGTGCTATTAATCAGTTAGCATCTGCTGCAGTTACTAACACAGTTCTCCCCCTATATGCATTTTGCTTTAAACCATCAGAGATTAGTGATCTGATACCGTAGATATTACAGCGCCAAACTAAATAAACATTATGCTTAACTATCCAGCTACCAGTACCAGGAATGATTCCTTATCATTTCAGTGACAGAGACAGATACCTCTTCCCATTCTCTATCTGCTTGCTCCTGATGTTGCGGTTTGAAGTGGTGAGTTGGATGAAAACACACTCTGCTATGGGATTAAAGCAATGCTTACATATTCTGTTCTGTTCCATACACGTTCCCAATAGACTTGTGCCATCAGATGTGAATGCTTTCAGGGAGCGTTCACTTCTCTTCTCTTCTCTCCCTCCCCTCCATCTTCAATTCCTTTGGCGGTCGCCTGGAAAACCTTTGCAAATTGCTGTTTACAAATAAGCAACATGACTGCGTTCCACGCGGAATTTGTTTTACTAAATGTAGTAACTACTAGGAATACATTGCATATGGTAATTAAGGCAAATTCAGGGCTCATTATAATACCATTATGTAAAATTGATGGTGCATCCTCATCTGGAATCCAGTGTGCACTGTGGGTCACCCCATCTCATAAGAGAGTTAGCGGATGATGAGAATGAACAGGGGCACAGGAGAAACCCTTATTAAATGAAACGGAAAAGATCAGGGTCGTTTGTCATACACAGGACAGGACTAAGAGGAGCTGGATGAAAGTGGTTGGCAATGAATGGCATAGAGAAGGGAAACTGGGAATTTCTGTTTTCCCTACCTAGTAACCCAAGAACAAGGAAATATTCAGTGAAATGGAAAGTTAAATCCAAACCTGGCAAGAGGAAATCTCTCTCTCTCCCCAAACATAATTAGACGGTGGAACTCACAGCCACAAGAGGTTACTGAGGCCAGGAATTTAGTCCGACTCAAACAGAGATTGTGCTTTTATAGAGAAGAATATTGTGACTTGTGAAAGTTAATACAAAAAAAGTCTTGGAAGGAATGCAAACCTCTGGCTTCAAGGAAACAGGCTTCCCACATTTACCTATTGTGCAGTGTCTTCACTTCCCTTTACAGCATCAGGAGCTGGCACCTTTCAGAGACAGACGGGATGCTGGAGTGGTTGAGCCACAATTCTCACGCTCCTGTTCAAAAGGGAAAAAGTTAACTCTTTTAAGTCAGCCCTCCAAAATCAATCTCGAGCTCTAGAACTGCTACACACAATTACGGTAAACCTAGGGCCAACTTTGCTGTCACATCCATTTCTCTTCTTCATGGGACCCTCTGGCTCACTTGGTGCATGAAACCTGTTGACCAACTCAATGCAATTCTAGCAGGGTCTTTGCTCTTTGGGAATAAGGCAACAAGAATCTAAACGCAGCTCTGCTCTCAGCAAAGGAGCATTATTAAACTGAGGTTGTCGTTACAACTGAGTCCACCTTTTACTGTGGCTTACAGGAAAAGGGCACAATTCTGAAGAGAGTCACCATGGGGTGGTGACAGTCCTTTTATCCTGGGCTGTGCCTGTTTCACCAACATAACTTACCTTAAGTCCAGTGGACCAAATTCAAAGGAGGGTAAGGGGCACAAATCATACATTGCTGTGCAAGTGTGTTTAGATCAGGCCTTAGATACACAATGTAATGATGGTTAGCTGACATGATCCTGTACAGATCAGAACTGGGTTTGTGAATCTTTAAATAAATTACATGGACGAGACATCCTTTAATCCAGAGCAGAACTGCCTGTGACCCCACATCTGCAAATTCCTTCTCTACCCCTTCCCCACCCAGTTCTGAAAATATCTACCTGCTTTTCTCCATGCCGTTCTCCTGGCTAATTACCCATAAAGATTCAGATCATGAACTGCAACTCAGAGCTTTTCACAGGCATTAGGGGAGCATTAAATGGGAAATTCTCAGACTAAATTACAGTTTTCCACTACAAGTGTTTCAAAAAATATCTCCTTTTAATTAGAAAGAAAAGATCCCAAAGACTGCACTCCCTCCTACCTACTACACACACACACACACCTCTCAGATTAACTTCTCAGGTGATGTAAATCAACATAGCTCCATGCAAGTTCATGGAGTTTACATCAGTCTGCTCCATCTGAGGACCTGGCCTTCTGGAAGAGAGACAAATTTGCAAGTATCTGCAGAGGATCCATAATATTCCTAGCTCCAAGTAATTTGGGGTCCTGTTGAGCCTCTTGCACATCTCTGCTGGGGTGGTGTAATTTATTTGGCAGCTAGGTTTTTCCTCCCAGGGAACTTCCTAATAGATCCATGAACGCAGAGGTTACGTGAGGGCAGGTCCAGAGATGAAGTCATTGGTTTTTCTGTACAGAGAATGGAGATTTCAGCCAAGCCTTATGGTTTCAGTAACGCGAAGCTTTGTGAGCCTGCTGTTCATCTGTAGTGGATGCCTCTCTTCTGCGTCAGCACCAGGCTAGATTTTGGATTGAGGACAGGTTCATTCTTAGATGAGACAGAGCTGCCTGACAGGGTGACAATGAGCTGCCTTGTAGCAATGAGTGAGACGCCTTCTCTCAGCAGCCTGCAATTGTCCTCCAGGCCTTGTTGACACCAGGGATTTAAGCCACGGGGACAGCAAGGCAGTGCGAACCCCTGGTGCAAGCAGGCTGCAAAATTCTGAGCTTAAATTTGCACCCAGTTCAGCCGGAGCCTGGGATAGACGGCCTCAGTTCCTACCGTGGCTCACAGCAGAACTGCGTGTCGGTACCAGGTATTTGCATTTTTGCCTTCTCCAAAGGTTGTAATGGAGGTAAAGCCACAGAATCAGTTAATTAGCTTATGCCTGCTTTTTTTTTTTTTGCCATCTGCTTAGCTAGTCCCACACAACTGGGGATATTCTGGGTATTAGAGATTTAGTGTAGTATATTTTTAAATACAAAAGGACAGCAGGCAATTTCTGCTGGAAGATGTAAGATCTTTTTGTGAAACTTGGAGTCAATATTGAATGATCACCTGGAGTCACTGCAGCACATTCATACAGTCTGATGAGAGATGCGTGTAAGAAGCTGAAAGGCCTGTAATGTTACCTACAGCAATGGAACAGGGATGCATATAGAGGTGTGGTGAAGGCGTCTGTATGGTCAACTGCTGAGCCATATGATAAATTGTCTCTTTATACACCTTTGCCCTTTTCACAAGCCCATTGCCCACTAAGCCATCTTCCCTGAGGCTTGTTCCAAGACCCAAAAGCTCCAGGCTGTTTCCAATTGCTGCCATTAAAACAATGCATCTTGCTATGGAAATAAAATCTACCCCAGGATTATACTGGCTGGATATTCTGAATGGGTAACATTTAGCCCAGGGACACGTTTCATGTTAATACAACACATGCTTCTCCTTTTGGAAGGTCCGGAGATAATGCACTTTATCTTTATGACATCTTGCATTCAATTCAATACTATTACAGCAGTTAAGGGCCTGATTCAATTTCCAAAGGGACTTCTCTACCAACTACTCCACCAACTTCAACAGGATCAGGCAGTCAGAGGCTTGAATAATCATGAATTTAGGATTCAGGACTATTCTCTAAGCTATAAATTATTAGGGGAAACGTTTTTCCTCCCAAAAATCTTCACTTTCCTAGTGAATAAATATATTGGCCCACAATTCATCCCCATGTTGTCCACTAATTCATTGTTCTGTATTTTCAGCTGAGGCTTGCAAGAAGGTGCAGACTACTACCATATTTTCTGCATACAATATATCCTCAAATAGAACATGTGCCTTGTTCCTGGAAAGCCAAATGAAGTGGGGGAAGAAAAGATTTTTCCGGCGTCATGGCTGACTACGTGACGCATTTCTCCCGGGAACAGAGAGTGTCGAGGAAGTGTGGCGCCTGCATCACCCAGACTGTCTCCTGAGATGCCACAATTGTTGGACTCTCTCTGTTTCCATGTGGACTTACCCTACATCACACAAGGTTAGGCCCCAGACCCTTGCAAGGGTGGTAGCAAAACTGGTAGTTCTTTACTGTCAGTAGTTCTTTACATAGGTTCCTGTAAATAAATTGTTTCCACATCACAGGCCTCATCAATATACTACCAGCAGCCCACTTTCTGGTTCAGGCAAAATGTACACTATCACAATAGCTACAGCTGTGAGAGGGTGAACACAGGACTTCAGCTTGTGCAGCCAGACAACCAGCAACTATTTTGGCAACTGCATGGGATGCACAGTGTCTTCAGGAGTGCTCCTTTTCTAGTGAAGAAACGAGCTTCCCTGCTGGAGACACGAGCCCCAAGTCTGGGGGAACTGACTGGGGGGGGGTGTTATACGTGAGAAATTATGGTATTAGATAACACAAAATAAAAGTCCAGAAAACTAGTCCAAAAGAACTCGGCTAACTTATGGATCAGGACTATAAAATACCATAACCATCCTTAACCTGTTGTGATACTGCAGTGATTCAAATGGAGCAAACAGCATACAATTTCATTCCCACGTGCTTATCTCTGAAGGAGAGATACCGCAACGCCAGGGAGCCAAATCATGCCTATTGGTAACCATCTGCCATCCTTCAAAAGGAAACACTGAAGTGCAAGATGCTTACAATGCCTATGATTCGCTAAAGAGGGAAAAGACCCTTATTAGACAAGTCTCAAAACAGGTGACAAAAGCTAAAGGTCATACCAAGTTTAGCTAGGCCCTTGACACAACTAGCAAAGCATTATGGGAGCATTGTAAGCTACTTAACATAAAAACTGGTTATCCGAATAAGTTTATGAGTTCAACTGCTGATCAAATAACAACAGATGCAAACAGTGGCGTGCGACTTCTGCGACCCGTCCCAAAGCAGCTAAAGGGTGAATCATAAATAGAGAGTACTCAGCAAAGTCAGCTTGTGAACTGCCTACTGGTAGAAACTTTCCAGCCAAAGTATCTGAAGGCTAATTGCAGTATAAATAGGTTTTTTTTCTGAAATCAGAGTTGATTCATGAACAATTCACAGATAAAAGGGCACAGATTCATAGCGAGCCAATTGTACCAGCTGTATCAATTTATGGTCCTCAGCCATCCCAAGACTATTGTTCTATTTGTGTCACAAAGCGAATGGTCTCCCCTCGGTGAATCCTGAGATCACCCATTCAAGCTCTGTTCGCTGTCAATGTTTCCACTAAAGTAAAAACACGGTGACTTCTTTTTTTTTTGCCTCGTCCCTTTCTTGGTTTGGAGGATGGGGGCAGTTTGACATGGTGGAAGGAGGAGGAGTTGCCATGGGATATGGGTTGGCTTCCAGCCATCCAGAATCGGCATTTGCATCAGCTGGGATTTCATTATATTCATAGCTTTGCAGAACAAAGGAGCCTTTCAAAGAAACACACCGAGGCCGAGGAAAATGCCAGATCAAATTTTCTGTACCAGAGACATCTCTTTTTTTGATCATATTAGAGATGACTCGTCCTCTGGATGACCTCATCACATGGATTATAGATTTGGATTGTTTCATCCTCTTAAAAGTTTGTCATGGTGTATTGACTATGCTTTAGCATTTATGGTTTCTATGGTGCTCAAAGGATCTTGCTGCAGAGTTCTTGAAAGAGGCATAAAAGTTACATCATTTTTTCCTACGCTGCTTACATTCACAACAGTACTTAATCAGCTACATTGCAGAAGGGGTTGCAAGGGTTAGTTTGTTAATGATGAGCTTTGAAAAATGCCAAGGGCTAAGTAACATTATAATGGTTAAGCCTTTGCACCTCAGTTCCCTTATGTGTAAAACAAGACTGCTCACAACTACTTTGCTGCTGATGGGTTTTTTGCTCCCCTTCCCATCCATAAATCTCATAGACATGGAAGCATCATTACCTTCAATGAGCAGGAAACAGAGACAAAGATTAAGCAATTTGCCCAGTGTCCCTCAGGAAGTCAGGAATAGAGGCAGCATACAAGCGAGGGGGTTTAACAGCTCCTGTATGCTCTTTCACTGGACAAATTGCTGCTTCCCTGGAAATCTCTTGCTTGCCTCCTGCCCTGGGATGGCGGTGAGGATTGTTAAATGAATAAATGCTTACAAAATGCTTTGAGGTTCTGGGACCAAAAAGTGCCATTGAAGTGTAAATTAACCAAAAGGCAGGACTTCCTCAGATGTTCTGCGCCAATGGGAAGTGAGCCTTGGCAAGCTGGCAGAAACATAAACGGGCCCCAACTTCCCATGCATTAGGTTTGCTTGCATATTGGTTTGTTCCAGAAGTGAACGTGAGACTTATGAACCAGTCCAAATTGGCAGGGCCAGATAGACGGCCATTCATAATCGGGACAAGTGCAAGCAAAGGCTTTGTGGCAGTGCAAAGTTCCCCCTGCTGCCCCAGCCTCCCTGAATGCAAGGGGCCTCACGTCCACCTGGGGGGAAGGCTCACCTGGGTTTGTCTTCTCCCAGAGTTGTGCTGGTTTCGGCAAGCGTGCAGCTGAAGGCTTGGATTAAGCATAGTGGCTTCTTAACCTGGCAGGGGAAATACTATGTATCTGTGTCCATGAAGGCAGTTTTCCTGAACCGCACTGTGGGAGAACTGCTCTTCTGGCGTGGTTCAGTATCCGCCGAGGTGTAACAGCTTTAACCCCAGTTCATGGAAACGGGGGTCTCCTCCCTTGTTTGCTCCTGCCGCCTTATGGCTAAGGGCAAGCAAAACTCAGGGGCATCCGAACCCCAAGCCTCCGGGCTTGGGCCTGCAAGTAGGATGCCCGCCAAAGGATTTGGAAACATCTGAAGCCCCAGATGTGGGTGGAGGATGTTTGCCAGTAGTAGGGCCACTTATGGTCCTGGACTCTGGGATTTGGAATTAGTTTTGGCTAATATGGCCTCGATTGCAAATTTAAAAAAAAAATCTGTACATTAATTCAGTCAAACTGGTGGAGAAGGCTTCATGCAGACTATTACTGTTTAGCCTAATGAGGCTTACTGCGGTTTGGCCTGTGTGCAGTAAGCAGGTGGGGACACAACATAACTGGTTTGTGGTGGTGCGCACCACAAGAACCAGTGCCTGAAAGTTCAAATCAGAGAAATTTAAATTAGAAATAAGCCAGACACTTTTAACAATGAGGAGGACTAACCAGGGGAGCAAACAGCCAAGCAAAGCCGTGGGTTCTCCAATCCCTTGATATATTTTAATTGAGCCTGGATGACATTCAGGAAGTCACGCGTTAGCCAAGCTCAAGTTATTGGGTTCAATGCAGGAGTACTTGAATGAAATTCTCTCTCTTGATCTATATAAGAGGCCAGACATGACAATCTAATCTGACTGTTTATTAACGAAAGTTTAAGATAAAACAAAGCAATCCACTTTTAAACAGAAGTAAGAGTGTCCACATGATTTTTTACCCAGGTTAAATGTCATCAGTTAGACTGTTGCAATGTTCTCATGTAGAATATGCCACAGTTTCTGTGACCATTCAAGTCTGGGCCCATCTGCTGAGAATACCAACCAAGGGACTAATTAGTGCAGAGACAGCTTTTCAAAAAGCTGAAGCTTTCCATGGAAAAAAAATGTTCTGAATAGTTTGCTCTTTTCAAATTCATCAAGATCTCACACCTCTCACTTAGTCTGGGAATTTTCATTTGGGGCAGGAAAATTTCCATGCAAAATTTGACTTTGGTCAAAAGGTTTATTTTATGTTTCGTTCATATTTTCCCCTGCTCCCCCAGGGTTTTGACCAGTTCTACTTAAAAACGTAACGCATGAAAATTCCAGCTTCCAGCCAAATGAAACATCTGCACTCATTTAGACCACTGTATCATGTGGTACTTTCGCTCCTCAAGGGCGCATCCCCATGAGCGTGCACGTGTGGTTTGCGGTGTCTCAAACCACGCGTGGTGCACGTGCATGCCTTTGCTGTGCGGCTAATTTGCAGTGTGGCAGCTTTTTAGGACACTGGGAGATCCTGGTGTCAAAAAAACCTGCACATGGCAGCAGTGTGCACCACCACAAACCAGAGCCTGGCTGCTCAGAGCCACGCTTTGCCTGCTGTCCAGGCTCCGAGTGGCTGGATTGCCACCGCTGCTGCCCCAGGAGGCTCCTAGGAGCCCATGTAAGGCTATTAGGGCCAGCCCAGGTGCTGGTTCCAGCCTCCTGTATCCTGCCCAGGGCAACTTGCTTCATGCTGGAGTGTGTGTGCAGGGGCGTCCCTGGGGACAAGCAGAAGCAGCAGCACAAATGTGTGCCACTGCTCTTTGTTCCACAGGGAAATGCATGTGCACACTTGTAGAGATGCACCCCAAAAGTGCAAATGCATGGCATTATTAGGTACTGCTTAAGTTGCTTTAGTTATTGGATGCCACTCTCAAATATCTAGGAGGTGTCTAACAAAAGCCTGCGTATTTATTCCCCATACGTGAACCCCAGCTTTTTCCATCATGCTCATGCAGGGGTATTTGAAGACTTGCTTTATCCCCACAAAATGATTCCTTTTTTTTCTGACCCTTATGGATCACATTGGAGTGGAGAAAAGGGTTATTATGTGCAAGGGAAATTGAAGTTTCCTAGATCTTAGAACTCTTGGAAGGAATAAAAAGTCTTGCAGCTTGTTCAAGTCTGTAAAAATCCCATGTTGATGGCACATACAGAAGTACTTTGTGTGGCTTTATATTGGCTCGTGGTTATGCCAATCTATTAATGAAAAAGGAAGAGTGATTGCTTTGGAGATGGCATGGCAGGACCTCAAACACTGAATCATGAAAGAGCTTTCTGATGGCATCAGGGAGATTTCCTTTGGCGAGTCTCAGCACAGAAGGCCAGCCAGGTTTCTCTCTCTGTGTACACATTAGAGTGGTGCCTGGCAATTTGCTATACTTAAAGAGCCTCTTGATGTTTCTATTATATAAATCACTTATTAATTCACCTCTCCTTGAAACCTGATATACTGAACATCATCATCCCACAAGCAATTGTCAGGGTTCATTCTTGTTTTTAACTATATTTAATCAGGTCAGGCAGGACTTTTTAAAAGGCAGGACAGTTAAATACAGTTGTCTGCTAGGTAGAATAGTTTGGGCAGATGGTGCTAAGCATAGACCATGCCTACTTATGTCAGCCGTTCATAGGCTCGAGCTCTTTAAGCTTCACTCCTTTTACATGGTGAAGTCAAGCAGCTTAAGCTTTGTTGGAACCGTACCCTGCAAGCTCCAAAGCTGCACGCATTTTTATGCCCTGTATCATTGAAATGTACTGAACATTGGTAAAAACACTAGAACCTATTGTATCCTTGTGCACACCGTGTCTCCTTCCTGTTCTGTGGCACTAAGTGGGCATCCAAACCAGATTTCAGCCAGCATAAATGAGCATAGCTCCACTGGCTTCAAACAGAGCTGCTCCGAGTACAGGCCTGCCTTCTGACATTTCTTAAACACCGAATGTATTTAATTCCAGAAAACAAGTGTTGCATGGCACCATAATAATCATCCCCATTCCTACACTCATACTAACTACAATCACCAGATAAAATACTTTGATACATTAGGGCGCTGAGCCCTATTGGAACACCATTATATAATTTGAAAATACTGCTTTATATACTTAGATAACAATGTGTATTATAAGACAATGGAAAGGTTTCAGAAATCGTCTCCATTATGAGAGAGACTCTGACAACCTTTTCAAAATGCACTTTGTAGTCTATAAAACAAGAGACAATAATTCCATGGATACTGATTTCTGTGAAATGAAAGAATAATACCAGAAGAGTACTTAGCAAGCGGAGAAGAATGACATTACTAGAATCATTCTGCAAATCCTCCCCATTTTGCCCAGTGTCTGGCAAGCTAATTGTGCCTTGCACAATGACACGATGCCATCACAAAGTTAAATAATGAAAAAGAAAAGAAGAAAAGGACCAGGAGAAGTACGTGGAGCAGGTGAGACTTGTCACTGGACTGTATTTGAAACTGGCTTACTCTGATCATCCAGTAAGATTGAGGAAGGCTTTTTCAGTTGGAAGGAGCTTCAGGGGAGAAGGAGCTGGTAGCAATACTAGTAAGACTAAGTGAAGGGACAGAAAGAAAGCACCTATTGTCATATAGGACGAGCTCCTATTGTCATATAGGAGCTTGAGGGAAGCTGGTAAGGGAATACATACGTGAGTACTAGGTCAAATTGTGAATGGTTGTAAATCAGTATTGGTCCTGCAGAAAGGAATCTGGCCCAAAGAGAGAATTTTTAAAGCTGTAACCTAAAATGAATAGGAAGCCTTTGCAGTTGCTCAAAGATGGGGTTACAGTAACTGTGTTACGGAGCCTGCAGTTTTCTGCCCTGCATGGGGCACGTCTAGATATGCAATTAGTGCATATGAATAAACTCTGGAGCTTATTGCTCCAGAGTTTTTGCTCCTGGGCATGCTGTTTGAATGTGTGCCTGGGAGCAAATAACTTTGGAGCAATCAGCTCTAGAGTTAATTCATGTGCAGTAGGTGGAGCCAGGTTGGAGCAGTCCTGGCTGGTGGGAAGCCCTGGTGGGGTTGTCAGCCTGCCAGCCCAGAGCTGTTCCCCTGGCTCAATGCACTGCAGAGGGACTGGGGCATAAGGGTGCTTCAGTTTGGGGGCTAGCTGGCAGGCAGCCCTTGCACTGAAGCACCCTCATACCCCAACCAGCCTGGGCAGCATCTATACATGCACTGCTGCAGAGTTTTTTACTCTGCAGCAGGATAGTACTCATATTTACAAGCGCCAGGCTCCCACTGTGGAATAAGTTAGTTTATTGCAACCTAATAGTTGCATACATGTAGATGCAAGACATTTACTGTGCAGCTAACTAGTCAAGTGTACAGTAAACATCTCGTGTAGATGCACCCATGGAGTCTAAAGCGTGGAGAGCTGGTGCTGCAGTGGTAAAACCCAAGAGGAGATACAGGCAAAAATGAGGTTCCTCAGGAGAGGTCGGCAGCATAGTTCACACGACAATAAGCAGATTCATCACACCAGCAGCCAGTTTCTTCCTGGCTTGGGTGATGGCTATGCCAAGTGAGGGCAGTGTGGGTATGAAAACCTAGTGAAACAAAATGCCTGCACTATGCTCACCTTGCAGGAGGGTAAACACAAAATAGCAGGCATTGAAGGATCAGCTCAGGAAAGACACCAGGCTTGTATCACTGAGTCCAACATCAGTCCAAGTTATGCTGGTGCTCTCCTCCATCTCCAAATCTTACCCAGGAGAAAGTATGAAGAGACCTTTGCCCAAAGGAAGAAAATGAATGGTCCAAATCAAGGAAAAAAAGAGTCTAGGATAGAGCTGAGCATGCAGAAGGTTTTATTTGCTGAAAAATCCATCAGAAGTAGAGATGAAGTGACAAGTTGATTTGGGCAACACCTGCAGAAATACAGGAAGAAGGGAGAGTTTGCAAAACAGACACTTGGGAGAATTGCTTGGAAGTAACATCGTGCAGTAGGAGGCAAGGAGAGAAGGAATAGGTGGAAATAAGTGTAGAAATATCATAGTGGAGAGCCCTGGAGGCATGGACAGAGAGCTAGAAGCAAGAGGAAGGGCATGAGGGATTTTAAATAGGCAGTGACATGGACAGATGGGTAGGTAGGCTACAGTCTAGACACACAGAACTGAATAGACTGAAGCTGGGCAAGACAAAATGGAAGGATGCAGGAGCCAGGGTGATGACGAGAAGAGTGGCAGTCACTTGTCAGCAGTGATCGTAAAGGGTGTGGAGTGGCTGCCAGCGCCATGAAAGTGGAGCTCCTTAAATGCTTTCCAGGCAGCAGCTTAGCTGGACCCGTCACAGATGCCGCATGGATTAATGCTCTATCCACACTTACAAGATTATGTAGGGAGAAGCCTTCATTTTCCATAAGGTCAAACCCCTGAAACCACAGTGAAGACTGGTAACAGCAACTCGTGGGAGACCACAAAATTAAGGCTTTTTACTGCTGGAGTGCCCCTGCTTCTTTAAGAATTCATGATGCGGTCTGATGCTAAATCTTGATAAATGTTTCTCCCCCTTCAGTATCTGCAGCCATTCATTAGAAAGCCCACGTAGATTATAAGCTACGCTACAGAAAACTGAAAGGAGGCTCCAGCAACAGAATAGGGTTGTTAGTAATCATCAGCTGCTCAGAGTAAGGGCAGCTTTTAGCTACCACACAATGGCAATTTTTTACCACTAACAAGAGAGGCACACACAAATTCAAGAACTGAGCTAAGGGACATAGTGGCCGTGTCTACACGAGATGCATACTGAGCAGTAGCTCGTTACTACTGCCCAGTAGCTCTTTACTACTTCGCAGTAACGTTGCTGGGCATGAACTGGGATGCGATGCTACTGCACAATAGTAACGAGCTACTGAACAGTAGTAATGAGCTACTGCCCAGTAAACACCACTAGGCAACCATGCCAGGATGCTACTGCGAAGTAACTCTGGTTACCCTGCGGTCATTGTCTTGTGTAGATGCAGCCAGTGGGTATCTTCACTTCCATTAAAAATGACTGGATAGCTAGGCTATAAGCACATCTGTGTACTTAGTGTTGTTAAGCTTGTATTAAAAAGCTTCTCCAACTTTGGATTGTGCTCAGAGAAGAAGGAAGCAACCCTGGTTTTTTGGTTAAAAGGAAGGTGGCAATAGCAGCCAGAACACCTCTGTCCTGTTGACTTTTGTTGCAAGATTTTTCCTCGGCATTTGCAAACAAGTTACATGCTAGGCCACAACTCATTATACCTCAAGGCTTCTTCTTATTGCCCCACATTTCATATTAATCCCAAACCAATATGTAAACTCTACATTTAAACTGGAATATCTTGGCGCGTGCCTCACCCATTGTAAATCAGCGGAGTTACACTGAAAGTCCTGGATATACACTGATATCATGATTTACTTCATGCTGTTCATACTTCTCAGGTGGCAAATGAGGTTATCATCAGATGGCTGCTCAATGACCTGTGTGGAATAAGATGCTGGTCCTCCATTTAGTTCTTCATGGGCAATGTCCTTATCATATAGTTATCGCTACAGCTGGTTCTAATTAGCAATGCTGGTCACTTCATGTAGGAAGCCAAGAAATGAATGGGCCATGGAGGCTCAAGTCAACTTTCTTACCTTGAAGGCAAATATGAGATGGGATGGTGCCAGATACTGGCTCTGGTCCTATGTGTTTGGTGCATAAGGGAGCTTTTCGTGAGTGCAGTCGAAAACTGAAAAATCCTGTTAGAAATTCAGGCACAAAGGACAGTAAGTTACTGCTATCCCACTCAAAAAAATCACTAGTAAGGAAGCACCCCCATCTCTTTTCTAGCTTGTAAAATCTCCTCCTGAAAAACAAAAACCGGGTTTCTTTAAAAGCCCTTTTATGGAGCACTTTTCATTCACAGCATGAACATGCTTTAAAGAGGAATCATTATCCTCATTTTACAGATATGGAACTGAAGCACAGAGAGATTAAGTGATTTGCCCAGGATCACAAAAGAAGTCTGTGGTAGAGCCAAATATTAAATCCAGATCTCTTGAGACCCTTTGAACCGTAAGTCTATCCCTCCACATTTCAACCTCTCTCCTGCTTGGTGGGGGAAACTGCCTCATGCACAGTTCTAGCTATTACCACCGCTCCCTGCTCTTGAGGAAGCCCTGATATTTTAGCAGCCTTGCTTTTAAGTGTGGAGACTGAACCTGTCAATACACACATCAGTTGGTTTTCCGCTTGTAAAATAAATGTCAATATAAAAACACTTTTGTGTTTATTTTCTTAAAATTGGAAGAACGTGGGAGAAGGTTCTTATGAGCAGAAATTTCAAAGAAAGTGGGATTTCACACATGCTGCTGGCGAGGCATGAGAAAAACCAGATGCTGGAGAAAAACCAGATGCATAGTATAGGCTTATTAAAGAGGAAACAAAATTTCTGCTAGCAAGGACAAGGAAGAAGTAACTATATACACCAACATATTTACTTGTCATTATGAAGCGCAGTGGAGCAGATAAAACCATTTAGTTATTTAAAAATTAGTTATTA
Source organism: Alligator mississippiensis (assembly GCF_030867095.1). NCBI lineage: Eukaryota > Metazoa > Chordata > Crocodylia > Alligatoridae > Alligator > Alligator mississippiensis. Next base: position 12,290,829 of record NC_081837.1, read on the forward strand.
CTACAATGTAATGATTTGGGGATTTGTAATGCTATTATAAATTGGATCAATATGTTCCAGTTCATTTTATCGTAGATTTTTAACTTAGCTGCTGCCGTTATGATGCATGTTATGGGTAAAGTCTAAGCGAGTGGATGCAGAAAAAAAAAATCCCTTTGGGATATGACCAATTGTATTTCAGAAGGCACATCAGACTCTGGAGATTCACTAATAGCCATCTCTCCTATTTGGGACCAGAGCTTAATTGTCATTCTGGATATATTAGATGATCTCTCAGGGGTGCATGTTGACAGAGCATTAACTAACATGCAAAAGCTTTTAGATCCCATGACACGATCCATCACAGAGTAGAGACAAGTCGTCTGCATCACATAGGATGGAATTATATGGGAACCTAATCCCTAGCATAGAAAGGTCACCTACTTGTCAGTCATTATACTGTACCATGGATAGTCTATAGGAGCTCTCCCAGAGCTGTGTTCAGGCCCTCCTAACAGCAGCTTTCCTTTAATCAGATAAACTGTCAAGAGCAGGCATTGCCTTCTGGGGCTGCAGAAGTAAGTGCCAAACAACATTAATATAACAACTTCAGGTACTTCTGTGCTCTTCTGTAGGAGAGTTAGGGCGTACTGGGATAAACTGCCTTGCATGCAAACTATTGATGTAATCTGGTTTGTGTCTCAGAGACTCAGACACTGCTGGTAGCTAAAGGAGGTTTTAGTTTTAACTCAAGCGGCTTTTGTGCATTTCAAGGAGGAGATCAAAGTTCTATTCTTGCCAGTGCCAAAGGCTGTGGCATGCAGCTTAATAGCTACCATGAAGCCTATGTTGCTACAGATGTGTTATAGCATTATTAGCTCCAATTACTTTGTTTTATCCCTTGCCAGAGATACTAGTTAAATGCTGTCAAGCAAACACTGGTGGGATGATTTTTTCTGAATAACCACCACCAAGCTATTGGACCTGTATATATCATTAGCGAAATGCCCGAATCAAAAAGTGGCAGATTTCAGAGCTGTGCAAACATAAATTAGTTCAGTGAGTAAGTGGTGAGTGTGGTTAATGCTGTAGCATTCCTAGCTAGACGCTGACCATACTTGGCAAGTGAACAGTAAAAATCCCAGAAGATCCTGGGGTACTAAATTATGTTCATACAATAAAAAAACCACTGCATATTTCAGTTGGTCTAAGGGCCAGGGCAAAAATTGAGCCCTAGTTATAAAAGGTCTCAACACACAGTCAAAGTAGTATTTTATGGACTTGCTCGGCTTCTGAGTCTTGAAACTCTATGCTGGCAGGCTGTACTTTTTGCCTTTGTGATAACCTTGCTGGCAAAACAGCACCTTATATCATTTCTTTTCAGAATTATCTGTTTAGAAAAGAGACAATGAAAATCCATAACGATTGAAATATAGCGGATTTCAAAACAAACCGATACTAGCATGACAGATGAACCGACTTTTTCAATATTAACTTTACACAATGACGCTCTCACTCAATTTCTATTTCATCTGAACCACGACAATTTAGAAGAGGTGAGATAAAAGGTCTGGAGTTTTTCATCTCTAATTGACAAACATGGGGTAAGTTTGTATAGCAATAGGCTCTATTAAGATATAGGATGTTACATGTACCCATAGCATGAAAATTTCACGTCAGCTAGCGGATTTGGGTTTTGATAAATAGTAAGTCCAGAAAGCAATGATTATGATGATTTAATCTGTCCTCTTGCATAATATAGGCCAGAGGAAATCCCCCATACATAGGAGCTTACATAGCTAACATAGTTGACCATACATAGTCCTTCCACACATTTTTGACCACTCTCAATCTCAGTTATGTTTTCTTTAAGTTGCTAACAAGAAATGACTCCCACAGAGTGAATAGGTGGTCATTATTAGGGACCTTCCCTTAACATCCAGGAAGGTGTGAAAAAAAGTGTGTTAATATATTTTTTTATGCGCAACTTTTCCCCAATTTAATTACAAGATTTTTTTTAAAGGAAAATAGTTGATGCAACAGGACTGTACGGACACTCATATTCCAGATTTGGTTTAACTTAGCCTGTTTTTCAGCTACACCAAAACAAGCCATACAAACAGATATAGAGAGTACACATACTGTTCTGCACTTCTTTAACTAAAATGCTATAAATGTTGAAGTAGGAAACCTCTTAGTGAACAGAAAAAGTGAAGCTACTGTGAAATACAAAGACCATACTGAAAGATGGCGAGAGAACTGCTAGCAATCGACTACAGACATACACCGCCACATGAACAAAATTGGATTTCGACGTATTAACGGTCTTCAAAAGATATAAAGCAGAGCTGCTTACGTTGTCGGAGGGAACATTTTCCACTGGGAAAAAAAAAAGCAATTTTGTGAAACAAGGACACTTTCAGCAGAAGTGACTGATTTCCTGCAGGTATATGACTACCCCATTTAGGTGTCCTAGCTTCTCCATCTGCACAACAGCTACCACCTCCTGAAGGTTACACTAGGAACCCAGTAAAGCTATAGCTCAGGGAGGGTGCTTGCTAGGGCTACCACCCTTGCCATGAATATTGAGATACTGAGGACTACCACGCACCATTATAAGATCCGAGAGTACCTGGCTTTCTTCTAGATTGGGCCCGTTCTGCAAGACCGTTCATAGCGATGTACTCTGCCAACGGCAAGGCAACAACTGACAAGTGCATGAATTTGTTTCACAACTTCATTTAAGTACTGCACATTTGCAGCAGGGCAGTCAAAAGCCGGTGAATAAGACAAACCATGGTCTCTTTCAGCATTAACAAGAGGAGAAATGAAACCTAGGAATTGTTTTATTTTTTTTTTTCTGCTTCATTTTACACCCACCTTCTCTGCCCCCTGTAATCTGATTTTTTACACCTCATTTATATGTTTTTATTCAGCTCATCTTTGTGTTTTCTTTTTTTCACACCTTTGGATCAGCTTTCTCCCCATGTCTGGCACCTGTGATTATATCCTTCAGTTTCACAATGCAGACTTGCAGAACAGCATTTAATAACAGGGAAGATTTGACTGACTGTAGCTTTGATAATGGTGGTGGGGAAGGCACAATCACTGCCTTTTTCAACAGTATACTTTGTGCAGAAAGCATTCCACAGTGTCACAATCTGATAAAAGCCCCAGATTCCACCCTTAATTATATGTTCCTTCCCTTACCTATCCACCTTCTTTTCAAAATCCAGCTATTGTGGGTGACACCAGCCTCTTGCAAAGTGGGGGTGGCGGGGTGTAAACTCCTTCAAGACAAAAAAAAATGTTCAATTCATCAGACAAGGATTTTGTTTTCCAATGCCCTTTTTGTACCCACGCTCATACAGTCAGATCTCTAGGAGGAGGTTTCTCTCTTAGGCAGTCACTTGTTCTGCGGAGAGTGGGCCAGCTCCAGCTACGGTATGGTGATAGCTCAGAAAACAAGGCCAGGCCTATAATTAGATAAAGGCATGGTAAGGAGGCCAAAGTGCTACAGGTGTCAGTCACTTGTCAGACATAAGTAACTGCAAAGCAAATCTGAAGGATTGCAGAGGATCCATGCTAAACAAATGCTCTGCCATGCTGAGAGTTTACAACCTTTTAGCCCTGCAGGCTGGAAGAGTGGCACAGGGCCAGTGATGGGCTGGATCCTTCCCAGAGTTAGTGCCAGATTGGGCCCTGCATAATGCCAGCCCTGCCCATCCAATCCAGCTTGCAGGGGCATGCTATCCAGCCTGCCAGGCTCCCCAGAAGTCCAGAAATTTGGCAGCGGGGGAGCACTAATTAATGTTTCACTGCTCCCCCACTGCCCAAGTTTAAGACATGTGAGAAGGCTGGGTGGAGGGCAATGATACAGCTCCACAGGCCACATCTGGCCCAGGGGCTGGAGCTTGAGCACCCGTTCTACAATAATGAATACCCCAGGCAGTAGCAAGGTATAGGTTGAGATATACCACGGTTTGGAAAAAGTAAAACACAGGGGGCACATTGCCTATAGCCCATTAGCCCATAAAAGTGATGCTTTTTTGGGAGGCAATGCAACACAGGAGCTAAAATACTAGTGTGGGACTCACTAGGTCAGAGTTTGATTTCTGGCTTGATGGATGACCTTCCCTTCTTTGCGCCTCAGTCTCCCCATCCCTAAAATGAGAATAAAGATAGAGACCTCCTTCATAAACCACTACTATCTACTCATGAAAGACATTATATGAGTAAGTTCTTGCAGACAGTGGAAAGGGCCTGGCTAAATTCTAATGAGGGTTACATTTCCCTGACTTACATTCACTCCATATTTCATGCACGTGAATGCCCTGCTTTTCCAAAGCGATGAATTTGCTGCCCTTGTCTGCTGCATACTTTGCACATCAGAAAATTCATGTCCCTCAGCTGTGAAATGCTTTGGGGGTTTTGCTGGAAGAAGGGAACTAAATTAATTTTTCAAAAAATGCGTATCGATTTTCTCAGAAACTCAGACTGACACCCATATTAATTGGCTGATGCACTGAAGTCAATGCCACAGAGTGACTCCTATCGACTTTCATGAGGTTTTTGATCAGGCCTTGAAAGTGCAGCCCCTACTTCTAATCCTGCCGACCAGTGTGGGGGGTCCCACAGGGGCGACCCCACAATGGCCGATCATTATGGCCAATTGTTGCAATCGCTTCTGGGAGTGGCTGTGGCCGCTTCTGGGAGCAGGCGACGGCTGATCACTGCAGCCACTCCACGTTGTACTTTGAGCTGTACAAATGTTGATTGCCTTAGTGCTAGCTTGGAGTCTGGAGCAGGTGCATCTTAAAGCTAAAAAACCCCCAAACCTTCTCTGACTGTCCCCCACCTGCACAGCTGTGACTTGCCACCAAAGGCCTAGTGAGCAGGGAGGTCCCTTCAAGCTCTACTTCTCTATGAAGTTTCTTCTCTAGGTTTCACTCATCCCTGTCTCAACAGCAGCATTTTAGAGCCTGGGGACGGGAGGAAGGCAGTGGGATCCCTCGATAGTGAGGCTGAATGACTTGGCAGGGGGCTGTCCGGGGAAGTTGCTGCCCGCCTGGCCCCTGGCACCCATATGCTCTGGACTTGCTGTCACACACATCCAGGTGCATCTCATTAGACTGTTTCCAGGGCCTGGGGAACTTCAGCCAAAGGGAGGTCAGCTGCTTTCTTGCTTTTTCTCTCAGCCCCACCCACCACACCCTCAGCTCTGCCATGCATCTACCCCACCTTGCCCACCCCTCCTTGGTGCCTCTGGGCCCAGTAGCATGTGGGGTGAGCAGAGGGACACCCCTGGGCCCTGGGAAGGGAGGGGGCAGGCAGTGGCCCTGGGAAAATAATGGCAGAAGGGGCAGAGGCTGCAGTGGTGGGTATGGGGTTGGGGTCGGGGCTGGGGCCAGGGCCTTTAGCAGCGGTGGCTGGTGCAGCCAGCTCTCCCCCAGGGTGGCTTCACTATGCAGCTGTGAGCAGAGTCCTCCCACAGCTGGTTCTCGCATCCACACGGGCAATGGCAGAGCCTCGCACCCACAGCCTCAATCCACCCGCAGCCACCCTGCCCTGGAGCAGAGGCTCCCCTGACAGCAGGCTGCCCCTTACCCTGCAGCAGCCACTGCCAGCTCTCGCTGCATGTGGACTGGGCGCATGGAGCAAGGCACTACCAGAGCTGGGGCTGGAGCTTGGGGCTTGCTGGAGCCCGGTTGGGTCTGGGGGCTCCCTGGGGCTGGCCACTCTTTCCTGCACCCCCGAGGGCTTGACAGGGGCACATGAGGTCTAGCAGTCGCCTGCCCAGACAGGCTCAGAGCTGGTGGGAAAAGGTGCTCCAGGCCACCTTTCCTGGACCAGGAAGTGGGGTGGAGGAGGGGGAAATAGAAAAGCTGCAGCTTCAGTCCACTAAGCAGCCAGCCAGGGGTACGAGAGCCCACAGAACAAGCGGGTGGGGGAAGGGACACTGCATCCTGGGATACTGGAGAACTTCAACTTGAGTGGCACATCCGTGGGGAGCGACCACACGTTAATGGAACAGGAGCTGGGGTGTGTGGATCAGAGATAATCCTGCCGTGGAGTGGTCTAACTTTGAGCTGCATAATGAATCTTTAAAGCCACTTAAAGGTGTTAAGAGCTCCAGAAGACACCAAAAATTAATGTGTAACAAGGCCCTGAAAGATTTCATAGACATAGATTTCATAGACATTAGGGCTGGAAGGGACCTTGGAAGATCATCGAGTCCAGCCTCCTGCCCCAGGGGTAGGAAGTCAGCTGGGGCCATAGGATCCCAGCAAGATAAGCATGAAAATTTCTCTTGGAGGTGTTCAACGTAGGTGCATGAACCACCTCCGATGGCAGGCTATTCTAGACCTTGGGGGCTCAGACAGTGAAGAAATTCTTCCTTATGTCCAGATGAGAAGAGCCCAAGTCACTTAAGACTCAATGTCATTCATTCGGCTTAGGTGACCCTGGCCTTCAATCAGACTTGGGTCCTTAGTCACTTCGCTGGTGCTAGGGGGCAACATGGACCCCAGCTCCTTCGATTCTCATCGTCACTGGCCGCCAACACAAACAACGCTTCTTGAGTTCTTTAGAAAAGTGGAAGATGAGACCTACCCTAGAGCACTCAGACAGAGATTCGTAGAAGTTTGCATTCTGCAAATCATCATGAAGGCAGATGCAGTCAGCAAAGCTGCTAGCCACACGCTCTGTCCTTAGAGTCACCACATTTCCTGAAAGCTGGGACATTACCCCTGTCTCCACTGGCAAATTGCCTGGGTTTTCCAAGAACCATCCTTGGGAAGGATTTCAGGTAACTCAGTGATTGACTGGGGCGGACAGGGCAGGACACACTTGATTTCAAATGGCTGGGGAATAAACTGAGCAAGCATCTCAAAGAGCTTCAACAAAAGAAATCACAAAAGAAATCAGCCCTTGTGACTGCTGCTGGGCTGTCACTGTTTGTGGGTTGCCTTTTGGCAGGAAAAATCCCTCTGCAACCCTCGGACAGAATCAACACATTGCTAACAAGCCCAGGTAAATTCACAGTAGCCTGTATTGATAAGGACCACTCGGAGCAAGCATTGACAGGGGTTGCAAGGCTTCTGCAAGTTGGCTGGATTGTCAATGCAGAAAAATGCTGGCGTGGCTGAGGTGGCACAATTGGGACTCCAAATAGAAAGAGATTCAAACTCTCTTCAAGGTAAGGAGAGTCTTTTCTTTGACTCGAAGGCACTCTGCATTGGATCCCTACCGAATAATGAATAGGCTTCTGGATGGATTTCAATACCGGTTACCTACCAGCCAACATAATCATGTTACTCAAACTGCTCTTGGAATCTGGCACTATAGCAATGCCTAAGTGGCGAGAGTTGGCTTTATGAACCACTTCAGCTCCCAAGCTAGCCGCTAATGCATTGGGCCAAATCCTCAGCTGGTACAAATCAGCACAGGAGTGATAGCAGCCCTCTATGCTGAACAGAGCTAATCACATTTTCCTTATATACCGTGCACTCTAATCTCTTGTAGCCCAACAGGCAATCACAATATTTTACAGAAGTTATTTAAAAATATCAGGTCTGCATTATAACGGTTTTCTCTCTATTAGCTATTTGGGGGAGAGCAGGGATGGAGAACAGTGGGAGAGGGGAGGGTGAGATTAAATTAATTCTTCCTAGTCCTACTCTGTGTTTAGGACAGCGTTGGAGGGGAAGCGATCGGAGAAGAGACCTGGGTCTAGGCTACATTAAATGATTCCATTACACTCTGATCTGAAGGACTGAATAATAATGGTCTTTTTTGTGACGCTTGAACGTTTGGCTCTATGGCAAATGGAGCCAACTAAAATCTTTTGGATGAAGTGTTTATTCACTGGGAAAACACTGTTATAGTACAACTAAAGCCATTTGAGAATGTTTGCCAAAATTAGGAAGTAGTTTTGCACAGAAAAAAAAATAAAAGAGAAGGAAAAATTCGAATGAAAAAAAAATTGCTTAAGTTTGGGCCTCTTCTGAACAAGCTATTTTGAGTTTTCATTTGAACCAGATACTTTTGTCAATCTGAAACTCATGTTTGGTTTGTTTTCTTACTGCACTGACAAAGCCCTAGAAATTTTCACTTAGGGTCAATCCCCTTCCCTCCCTTCCCCCTCCTCAACCACTCCCCAACCCCAAATGGTTTTGGGTTTTCAGTTCAGTCACAAACTTCTCCAAAGAATCAAATCTTCACACAAGTCTAATAGTGGCGTTTTCTGCATTCCTCCTATTTCTTCTCTGAGCTTTCTCAGGACTGATGTCTACAGTGCTAGACTTGGAACTAAATTGCCCTTTGGGACTTTGATCAAGAGCTACCTTTAGCCAGCCTAACCTCTGGTGAGCAATCTGTCTGAATGATTAGTATAAACGCCTTTTGCACATGTTTCCTCTTAACAGAGGCAGGGTTGTGTTGTCACTCAGTTTTCCCACTCCAAGGTTTCTTTTGCCTTTTTGCTACAAAAAAGGACACAGTCCTTGGAAAGTGTTGCCTAGACTGACATGGCTACCACTTCTTATTTCAGTAACAGGGGAAGGAAAAAGAGATGAGGACAAGGGACCTCTGTTCTTTTGTGCAGAAGCTGGATAGTCTAAGAAGCTAGATTTTCACAAAAGAGAAAAAACACATAAAATAATCTTTTTTCTTTTCCTGCAGCCTGATTAGGACCTTCTTCCATCATGTTAGCTTCACCCTCACTGTCCTAAATTAGTTAACTCCTATTGCATCCATAGGAAAGGAGGAGGGGGGAAAAAAAAAATCAAATCAATGAAGAAAGAGAGGGTCATGATGTCAAAAAGCCAGACAGTGCCCCATTGTGAGAAGACAAGCGCATGAAACAACTCCGTGGTAATCATCATCTTTGTTATACTATTGTGCTATTCATTTTGGGGGAATCATCATTTTACACTTTATTACACAATGCTCTGTCTTTCTCCATTAAAATCAATGGCAGACTTACTAGGCAGCCTGTTTTGTTATGGTCTTCCAGGCAGCTCAGACACTTCTGGGAATCAGGAACAGAAGAATAATGCGTTTCAATAAGCAGCTTATCGACCAAGTAGGAGTTAAGTGAACCTGTGGTGTACTTCTGTAGTCTCGGTCTCTCCTCACATGATTATTGCACTTTACTTGTGCTTTGCCTTTGCTCCTTCTGCAATCAATACCTTACAACGACTCGCCTGATCCAAGGTATATACTGGGAGTAATGGGGGACCACCAGTGATTTATCAACCTGCTAACTGGCAACCCATCCTTCTGACTCCTTTAACTTGAAAAATACTGAGAATCCAAGTACTATCAAATTAACTAGTCAAGTCCAAGATTTTAATTCTAGATAATCAGAGGATATTTGGGTAGCCCTATACATTAGGGTTACAGCCTAATTGATGAGGGGAGGGAGCAAAATATGCTGGTTGTTTCTCCCTGAGTATTAGGACACCTAGTCTGAGGAAGTCTCAGGTTTCAGTGAAATTGTTGCATTTAGCAGGAATTGGCACCTAAATTTAATGGGCATCAGGCACAAAAATCTTTGAGGATCCTTGAACAACATGATCTGAGAAGCCAGGGATAACGTTTCACTCAGCTGACCCCAGGCTCTAGCTCCACATCCTTTTCTAACCGAATTCGTGTTAGACTCAGAAGGATCTACAACATGGTACCGTGCCCATCACAGTTTGACTCCTAATAGGATTATGCTCAACAGGCTGCATGTAGATACTAACCCATAGCAATGTGGAGACATTTTTTTTTCCTGTTAAATGCTTTTAATTGAAACATTTCAGTTCACAGAATCAAAGCTGTCCAGGGATCCGTGAGCTGGGAAGAATGTTAGGTTTAAAAAAAAAAAAAAAAAGATGTGAAGTTGTCAAAACAAAAAGGTCCCTTTTCTTGTTCAAAAGCAAAATCCTCGTCCATGAAAAAAAAATGAATTTAAAGAAAAAAAAATTACAAAGGTTCAAAATGGACAGGAGATAGTTTGAAATGACCAAAAAAAATGTTCTGATTGAGCCAATCTGAATGCTTCATATTTTCTGCTCATGAAAGTTTGCATAATTTTGACATTTCATTCCATTTCAGAGCAAGCAAATGCCTTAAAGAACCTTGCAAGACTGGAAAATCTTTTCCCCACAGGGCAATGCTACTTATCATGCCCAGGGAGAGTTCAGCAAGTTAAGAAGTGATGGCCCCATTTTCTATTCCTTTTAAATTGCAGCACGGATCAATTGTTCCTTCTATGATTGGGTGCTCTGTCACATGAACAAAAGAGCCAGCACTATAGCTGACCTGGACAGGAGCTGAGTAAGATTCCCTCGAAGGACACATGACCCAGCTGTGCACATTTGCTCCTTTATTATGAACATAGCAACCTAACTTGGTAAAACTCTGTCAGACAGATAAAAACAATGCGAATACCAGCACCAGTGGACTTTTGCAGTGGGAGGATGAATTTAGGTTAGCGGGGATACTTAGCAACATTATACAAGGTGATAACCAATAAATCAGATTAACAGAAGCCTATCTGTTGACTGAACTGGTAATTTTCCCAAATCATTTTCCCCATCTGCTTCCCCTTGCCCTATCTTTTTCTTATTTATATGGGACAATATTTGGGGCAAGGACTCTTTCTTTTACTATTTACTTGTGCAGTGTTGCACAGCGGGATCACGATTTTAAATGAGCAGTCGCATGTTAAGGATTAATACTGTTTCTGGCCTGCACTGCTTTGACTCGTCAGTAGAGGGCTTGCAAGCAGGAGCCTGGCTAGGTGTCAGGATACCCGAGCTCTATCTCTGCTCTGGGAGTGGGGACCTAGGAGCAATGCATTCTGGGATGCTGGAGGATGGCAAATCGCTCATTTCATCTCTGAAAAGCAGACTGAAGTTACTCTAACATGAGCTAGGTAGCACAGCCTAGAGTTAACCCCCCCCGAAGTGGTGTAGCTTGAGATTCTCATGTTAATGAGCTTTAACATGTGGATGCTTACATTTTAAGTGCCCCTAATATGGTCCAAGTGTAATGTGTAACTTCACCATAACAGAGGCCTAAAGAGAGTACTATAACACCACTTTTTACTTCTAAATTGTTTTATTATTTTTCTGATCTTGGAATAAAGGAACACATTTATACTGTAACTCCTTATTCTGCTGAATTCTCTTTTTTATTGACTACTGTTAACTTGGGAGCTAACTGTGTAGTTTTGGGAAAGGCTCCCATAACCTTTTAATGGTATTTTTGGAGAGAGGGGGAAGTGGTGACTGGGAAATTTTAGACGCTGGGATAACAACCCCCCCTCCTTGCCCCCCACAAACAATATGACTTCTCTCTAACACTTTGGAGCCTGTCTTATACTCCTTACATGTATTTGCATTACTTGCACAAAGAATAAGGGCCAACATCAAATACATTTCCAGCATTTTTTACTGTCTACTGCTTGATTTGATCTTTTTTTATATCATGATATACTATGGTGTGCTTTAATTTTGTGTAAACTAACAGAATGGATAATCTTATGTTTTCAGCAAAAATGATAAATTATATAAATGCCGTTATTTTATTATATGTAACGTTACTGATCTTTGGGCCCTGCTTTGTGTTCAAATTAAAGCTGGGGGAGGGGAGTACTAGATATGCTGGAGGGTAGGGCTAGGATTCAGAGTGACCTAGACAAATTGGAGGACTGAGCCAAAAGAAATCTTATGAGGTTCAACAAGGACAAGTGCCAAGTCCTGCACTTAGAACAATCCCATGCACTGGTGCAGGCTGGGGACTGAGTGGCTGGGCAGCAGCTCTGCAGAAATGGACCTGAGGGTGACAGTGAACAAGAAGCTGAATATGAGCCAGCAATGTGCCCTTGTTGCAAAGAAGGCTTTTGGCATACTGGACTGCATTGGTAGGTGTGTTGCCAATAGGTCAAGGGAAATGATTATTCCCCGCTATTCGGCACTGGTGAGGCCACACCTGGAGTACTGTGTCCAGTTTTGGGCCCCGCACTACAGAAAGGATATGGACTAATTGGAGAGAGTCTAGCAGAGGGCAACAAAAGTGATGAAGGGACTGGGGGACATAGCTTATGAGGAAACTGGGCTTATTTAGTCTGGAGAAGAGGAGACAGAGAAGAGATTTAATAGCAGCCTTCAACTACCTGAAGGGGGGTTCGAAAGAAGATGGAGCTGGACTGATCTCAATGGTGGCAGATGAGAGAACCAGGAGCAGTGGTCTCAAGTGACAGCAAGGGAAGTTCAGGTTAGATATTAAGAAGAATTTTCTCATCAGGAAGGTGGTAATACACTGGAACAGGTTCATGGCAGAAGCTCCCTCCTTGGAGGTTTTTAAGATCCTGCTAGACAAAGCTTTGGCTGGGATGATCCAGTTGGGGCTGGTCCTGTTTTGAGCAGAGGGCTGGACTAGGTGACCTCCTGAGGTCCCTTCCAACTCTCATCTTCTATGATTCTTTACATGTGTGGCTAGTCTACATTTACTGCTCAGTTAACCAGTTAATTGTGTAACTGTGCAATATGTAGCAGGGGCCATTTTATTGTATTGTTTTGTCAAAAACTATAAACCAGCTACCACTACAGTTCTTCTTATCAGGGGACAATTACCAAAGAGAATCTAGCTAATTTTTACGGCATCACCAACAACAGGGGAGCGTGATCCTGTCAGACCCTAGCAGAGCTCTCCATAGACCGGCACTTATCAGCTTGCATTCTTCAGGTGCCTTTCAGGGACCTCCAGGGACCCTTGCACTCTTCAGTTGCCCCTCTTCAGCAGTCTCTTGCCTTGGCCTCATGGCCACGTTTCCTAGGCACAGGCTGTGGCTGACTTGCACAGAAGTGGTACCTTGAAGAACCCAAGAATCCCTGTTGACCTCCCTTCTCCCTTCCAGACTTCACAGTAACTTAAGTACTCCCTTACCAAGGGCTGCAACAGCATGCTCAACTCATAATTTGATTCTTCACCAATCTGGAAAACTGCCTGGTTATTTAGGATGCCCACGATCTTTCTGCTACAGCTCACCATTTGTCCTCTTTTTATGATGAGGTCTCTCTGCTTCAGGTCACTTTCTTTTCAAATAGTTCTCTCTTATAACCTTCAGCCCTCTTTGTCAGGTGATTCCCTTATTGCTCTCCTGATCCTACTCCTCTCACCTGGTGTATTTACTCACCACCCAACAGGAAGACAGTTGCTTTGACCGAGACTGCAGCAATTTCTTGTCTACTAAGGTAGATGATCAAAGTGAAACCATCTTGTGTTAGTTCTGTGTAATCGCTTGGAGTTTGGTTCAGGATAACAAACTGAAAACAGTCTTCAAAATCAAATGGGAGTTTGCAGTCTGACACATGCTCTCCATAAGAAGGTATAGCCCAAACTCCTGGAATTCACACCTCTGCTCACAGATGGGGAAATGAAGGCAGGGAGAGACGGTGACCTGAGTGGGGAGGGGGTGGGTGGGGAAGGTCACACAGCAAGCCAGCGTGGGAAGCTCAGTTTAACATTAGGTACTGTATGCGTGTCCAATACTAGATTGTAACCAAGAGGCTCCTAGCTTTAATCTCAGTCCTCCAAATCATATTTCTATCCCGAGGAGACGTGCTCCAAAAAAAGAATTATATTTAGCAGTATTTATGCTCTGCCAGCGAGGAAGATGACCCAACATGTTTGGACGAAACACTTGAGGGTAAGGAGACCTGTGAATTGCCATCTTTCCAACACCCCTCTCATTCAGGAAATTGTAAATGTACCCGATTGACAGGCAGCTGCCGAAGTGCGTCTGACACCTGACAAGAGACACGCTTGGCTTCTCTTGTTCTCTAAGGTCTTTTTCTTTAATGCAATTATATGGTGCATTTTACAACAGTTATGAATAATGTACAACATTCCTAAATGTCATTGATTAAACCCTGTGCCCTGCAGCTCCCCCATGCATTTCAAAATTGCATAAAAATATTATTTAAGCTAAAGTCACCAAGCATTTAACTGACTGAGAGTTCGAGGTAAACACCCTGCTCAGCTGCTTCTGTGCACAAATGCTATTCTTGCACGAGCGTGGTATAAAGCATCTGATGTGGGGTGACAAAAAAGGTGTGTGTGTGTGTGTGTGTGTGTGTATGTGAGTGAGTGAGTGGGGGAAGATTTTCATTACACACCATGGCAACCTAAATTAACCTCAATAATCCCCATATTAGAGAGGATTACTCATTCTCTTATTTTCTCATAAGTACTCATGTATTTATTTGTGGAGTTCCCTTGGAGTTGCACTCACAGACCAGGATCTCATTGCACTAAACACTGTGCAAAAGCAAATCACTACAAGACAGAAATGAAAGTCCTGATACAGTAATGCCTTTCCTGGGCCATGATGTGCATTTTGAAAGGCCCGTATCCAAGAAGCAGACCTGAAAGACATCAAAAGGTAGAGAGACCTAATCCAAATTCCATTGGCCTCATTAGGGTTTGCATTAGGTCCATAAACAGCATTCCCATGAGTACAATGACTCTCTACCTGTCGTGACTTTAACAGCCTCCCTATTCTAAATCTAAGAACCAGTTACTGAAGGTCACCAGTGTTGTGCGCATAAATGGTTTTCACAACTAAGGTGAACCAATTTGTGGGGGTCTGGAACTGTTTTAAATCTAAAATGTTGGGAAAATAAATGGTTTCCCCTAAAGTTTGGGTTAATTTAAACCTAAAGCTGATGTCAGTAGATATCAAAATAAAAGTAAAGTTAAAGAAAGTTCTGTGAATTTAAAATGCCTTGACCAATAAAAAAAATAGATAGAATCACACAGTTCTGGCTCAAATCCTTCTGCAGTTCAGCCCTTGTACTTATTCATTAGGAGTGTGCGAAACGTGCCCGCTTCGATTCACATTTGGCCTGAATCAGGGACAGTGATTCGATTCGTTGATTCGGATCACTGTCCCTGATTCGAGTCAGCCGAATCCAAATCTGAAGATTCGACGCTGATTCACAGAATCAGTGTTTCAGACAAAGACACGAGCCGCACCTGCTATCTCGAGGTATGTAGAAAAAACATTTAAAGCTGTATCTACGTTCGCATCACTGAATCTCTCTGAATTGATTCAGAGAAATTAAAGGGTCCTCTGATTCGATTCGGATTCAGAGATTTGGTCACCGAATCTGGCCGAATCGAATCAGGGACCAAAGCTTTGCACAGCCCTATTAATCATAGCATTGTTCACTCAGCTACCCGGCATTGTTGACTCTCTGTTGATAAGATCTGCAGACACCTGCTATCAATGTTGGTTTGGAGATTTCATATAAGCAAAGACCCCGTATTCCAGAATGATATGGAGGAAAGAAAAAAGTTATTATACAGTAAGGAGAAAGTTGCAGGGATCATATCCTACCAGATTCAATATACAGCTACTTTAAGAGACTTTATAATAGAGAGGAAGAAGCAGGCAGAGAGGTTGGTGTATAAAGAATTCATTTGTTCTCCTGGGGAGTGGTACTCCCTTGTTTCTCCAGCAAAGCACTGCCATTTTCATGTTCAGTTAAATGACACCTTTTGATAATAGCCCCACTTGGCCCCAGATACTTAACCAGGAGGCCTCTAACAAGTTTGGCAGGTCTACCTGTGTTAACAGCCCCCAAAACTACAGGCATACTTTTTACTTCAAATTTGTCTTGCAGTGACAAAAGATTCAGGAAAAACTTTAGGGCAATGGGCAACGAACCTAGAGAAGTCAATAGGACTGTAATAATTAGAGCACTTGCAGGTGGGTCTCCAGCACATAATCAGATGTTAATTCTCTAGATCTCAGACGAGTTTTCTTGTGGCAGGAAATTGTGGGGCAATCATTGAACATGACCTCAGATGTTTCTGGCACTTAAATCTCCTCTCTATGCACTTGATCCCATTCTAGTTACATTCCTATTAAATAGCTGGAGCTTCCAGAGCTAGAGTTAGGATGGCAATTAATGGGCTTTATATCATCTCAAACCTGCAGAAAATTGAGAGGAGCATCAAACCTCCTCCATACTTATTGAAACGTACCACTTCAGCTCTTTGCTTCAAGCAA
This sequence comes from Alligator mississippiensis, assembly GCF_030867095.1. Classification (NCBI taxonomy): domain Eukaryota; kingdom Metazoa; phylum Chordata; order Crocodylia; family Alligatoridae; genus Alligator; species Alligator mississippiensis. The sequence continues at coordinate 12,306,880 of NC_081837.1, forward strand.
TGCCTGCCTCATTTCCTGTCTGAAAGATTCATTCATCTTTCAGAGAGACTCTGGTGGGAAAATAATGACAGCAATGTACAGTGGGGATGCAACATTGTCTATCTCAGCACCTTGTGTGACCCTCACTGTTTTACTATGGAAGGAAAAAATAACCTATTTTGTTTATAGTCTTGACACGGCCCTCAGGTTTCCTCCTTATTGTTTCCCCGAGTTCATACTGCTGACACTCCACTAAGCTATTTTCCTTACTGAGACTCTGACAAAGGAGAAGACATTAATTTTAACATCAGACAAAGAAGGTGCATGATAAATAAACACTGAAAACCCCCAATGCATCATGCAGAATTCAATGTCCTTTGTTTCACCTTCCAGCCTCTGAGAAGCAATATCAGGGTAGAGATAGCACTGTTCCTTAAGTCTAGTTGTAGACTTTTTTTTTTATAATAAGGTGACTGACTTTTATTCTCTGAAAGCTTCTGAATGGTAGAATGATAAGCTGTTTTCTGCTCAGGCATTGCCCATTTAGCACCAGAGACCAGAGTGACAGATTTCCCTGGATAATAATTGAGGACTCTTTCCAAATGCTATTTGTGTTATCCCTTTGGTCCAACAGCTGCTGCCCAGCGAGGCTATAAAAATCCTCAGAGATTCACTACTTTGGACAGTTCTTAAGGAGAAATTTACAATCCTCTTCTCCTCATGGCAAACTTCAAATTACTTATGGGTTTCATATGATTGGTTTCAGTGTCTTAAATGGGAATATGGAAGGAAAACTGGGCTTTTCAGTTTGTCATTTCATCCATCTTCATCTCCAGCATGGGCAACTGCCCTGCACGATGCAAGCTCAAGTTTGGTATTTAAAAAGCAACATATTTACTATCTTCAGTGGAGCCCTACTGATTTCCATCCTAGTATTCAACTTTGTAATAACACTGGGTGCATCTACATGTGCATTTAATTTGAAGCAATAAACTCCAGAGCAGTTTGAGCTGGAGTAAATTCCTCCCAGGTGCAGAATCTACATGTGAATCTGAGACAGCAGCAATCTGAGCCAGGGTGGAGCAGTTTATGCATGAGGGCTCAGCCCCAGACCCTGGGCAGTGGCGTCAGGTAGCACAGAGGCTGGATGGGGCATGAGGGTGCTGAAAGTGCAGAGCTGTATGGCTAGGTGGCAGGCAGGAGTCTGGCTCCCTGCTGGTTGGGCTGACCAGGCACCATTTATGCTAGCGGTCAGCGTCTATGTGTGCATTTAATCACAGTAAATTACCCCACTATAAGAGAGTACTGTCCCCGACAGCACTATCTTATGGCGGCATTAGTTGACTGCAGCCTAATAGTATCACATGTGTAGACAGTGATGCTTTACTCTGCAGCTAATTACTCTGCAGTTAAGCACACGTGTAGACATGGTCACTGTGTATAAGAAGAGTGCCTTTTGTCCATAGATCTGAAGTAAATGTTGCAGTGTTCTAGGGAAGGGGTATCTATTAAACCCATTTTACAGATGAGGAGACAGAAGCACAGAAACTTGGGTATTTTAGAGATGGAAATAGGACACGTGTTTCAGAGAGAGATCTTTCTTGTGTGCAGCTCCAGATGCTGGAAGTTGAATTTTTCATCTGCTTATGGAAAAAGCCCCAGGGGCCATTTGCAAAATATGGGTCTTAGAATTTCAAAAACCTATCTGAAGTTGAATGTTCACAGGCACAGTTTTGGCTCGCAGCCCCATCTTTGGCAAAGGGACTTGACCAAAGATAGACGTATCTTGTTTTTGGCTCTGTTGGAAGCCGCGCTCATTGAGTGCCTCTGAACACAGGCAAAAACCCATATATGTCCGTCACAGAAGTTTGTCAGAGAACTCAAATATGAGTCCTGAGCCCTTGCTTACCTGGGCCGAGAACTCCCACGTGTTCGTGGCGTGTACTCCCCTTTCCAGTGTTGTACTGTGGATCCCATATACAATCTGCAAGTTGTCAAGCTCTCATTTTCAATTGGCACAAATTGACATTCAATGTTTCCCCTTCCTCCCTCTGTTAGATTTTTGGCAGATGCCTTTGGTAGGACTGGCAACTGCTGGCTTTCACCCCATTAGTATTCAATTATATTTCCCAGATAAACAGCTGGGGGCCTTCTTTTCAATGACAAATGTGTTTGATTTGACTTAATCACTACCACAAGGCACCTCATTGCTAATGTTCGCTGCAGTGGAGTTTTAATAAGGAGGGTGACTCACCCTGTTCACAGAGAGAGGAAGAGAAGGTGACTGGGAGAGAGAAAGAATGACAGGAAAAGGTGGAAATGAGTAGGGGATGAATAAAGATGCAGAGAAAGTGGTTTAGGCTCTGCCTCCATTTTTGCTGGTCACTATTAATTATGATGATCAATTGGCAGGAGTAGGGAAGGGGCATCTGCTAGCCCCGTGTTAAACGGCTGCCAGCAAACTTGAAAGGAGAGATGGGGTGATTTCCTCACCTCTTGTGGAGTCCATGCACCCCAAGCTAGTGCTTAAGCTCTTCCTGCTAGCAAAGACTTGGTGCTCACAGACACACATGTAGGAATTTACAGGACTAGAGTTTTCAGAACAACTCTGCACCTAAAGATGGAAACAAATCATCCAAAGCCCCCTTTTCTCACGTACTCACCAAAGAACAAAGGGGCACATTTTCATGAGAGCATAGCATGCTGGGCATTGTGTAGTCCTGATTGAAACTCTAAGGAAGAGTTGTTTTGAATGCTTTTCAATATTCTGAGGTTTCAAGGAGAGTATAGGCTAAAAAACATCAAATTATTTTTGATACATAGAGTGTGTCCAGGTCTAATGCTGGTCCCGGCACCCTCCTACAGGAACAATTTCAAGTGTAAATTATCATGTTCCTTAAGTTAATCAAAAACTGAAAGTTTGGGACAAGAACTGACTAGATATATATATATATATATATATATTTTTTACCGATTTGCACTGCCATAACTAATGACAGAATCTGGGTCTTTGTATAGTGACAAAGCATTCCCAGTCTAGTGCAGTAGAGCAAGGCTCTTCCTGCCTATAACGGCACTTGTTTTGTGTGGAATTTATCGTGGGTGACTTAAATACCCTTGACTCATGGAAACCAGATAGATATCAAAGCCATGAAGGGCTGTGAAATTCTAGGGATACAATATTCTTCTCTTCTTCCCTATCCCCATTAGCATTCTTTATTGGTATTGGGGTAAAACCTTTGGGTACCTGTAGACGTGCATGGAGAAGGTTGCTCCAATGTGCTGTAATTATAGTGCATTGGAGAAGACTTGATTAATCAGGTCTGCTAATTAGTGTGCCTCCAACAGCCTCTGCCTCCAATATTCTCTTGTATATCAGCATCCCTGTACTTTGAAATGGTGGTGGGGACACTTTAACTAAATCTCATTCGATGAGTTTTAGTTAAAGCACTCCCGCTGCCATATTGAAGTGTGGGGACACTCATACATGATATGGTGCAGGTACTTTAATTAGAGCGACTTTCAAAGCCGCTCTAATTAAAGCACCTCCCCCCATTCCCAGAGCATGTGTAAAAACTCCCTTTGAGTCCCATTATTCCAATGGCAATAAACTGAGCATGGAAGGAGCTTTTTAGAAGGAATGAGTTGGTACCTGGATCAAAATTTAGCCAGCTAAAGGGTTGACTAATAGTGGCCTAATTCTCAGATCTGCTGAAAACCAAGTGGAAAATCTCTTTGCCTTCAAGGGGAATTGTGGACATTTAATTACAGTCAAAGCTCCATCTCTCTCCTCTGCCAAATTACAAAGGCTTTTGCCTAACACCTACCATGTTCACCTCAGAGAATCTGAATCATGTCTGAATTTGTAGTCCAGTGGTCACAAACTCTTGGAAGACCGTTTTAAGCTGGACATAAGGAAAAACTTCTTTATTGTCTGAGTCTCCAGGGCCTGGAATAGACTCCCCCCAGAGGTGGTGAAGCATCTACTCTGGATACTTTCAAAAAACACTTGGATGCCTATCTTGCTGGGATTATTTTCCCCTTTTGACTTCCTGCCCCTTGGCCAGGGGGCTGGACCCGAGCTCACGAGGTCCCTTCCAGTTTAAAATTGCATTTCTTTCTTTCTTTCTATTTCTTAAATAGGGCAACAGTGCTTGGACTATCAAGAGCTGACCTACTATCCCTAGGAATATCTCTCTGCCCCTACAAAGAGCAAACACAAACTTCAGTTATGGAGATGCTGAGCGTAAGAACAAATCACTTGGAGCAGATGTTAGTCGTGTCACTTAATGCACTACTGGAACATACTCAAGCACCGTGTTGATCAGGGTATACATTATAGTGTGATGTGATGGTACTAGATGTGATGGTACCAGAAGAGTTGCGATTTCACTTAGGAAGAGCAAGAGAAAACACCTGAGATTTGCTTACCTGCTAGGTGAGACTGGAACGGGGTTAAATAAAGGATCATTTGCATCTTTCTCTTGAAACAGAATCTCTCACCTCAGTTAAGTGGAATCTTTTGCAATAATAATAATACAATATTTAGCACTTACATATAACAGCTCTCCTTCCAAAGTGCTCTACAGACATTAAATTGATTCTTCTCCGCCATTCCAGTGTGACTCTGAGTTTGGTCAGCATTCGGCATTAGCGGTTAGGCATAACTCCAGGATCTGGGAAGGGAATTCTGTCTTTAACCTGCAGTTACCTGAGCAAAGCAAGGGATTTTGTTATGGGACAGGGACTTCTGTTCTGGAGTGTGAACAAGAAAGCAAAAAATGAAAAATTCAACCCTTTGCCTGCAATTCTAGCAACCAATGGCCTTCTGAGCCAGGATTTCCAGCAATTAGGCAGGGAATTCTACATTTGACTGCTGTGTAGCTTTAAGGAAAAAAAAGAGGCATTTTAGCTGATTTTAGGTTAGATTATTTTTCCCTTTTAGAAAAACTCACATGAGAATGACAAATTATATGTGGAGCATAAGCCCAACACAAATTAAAAGATCCACGTTATAAACCTCTGAAAAATGGAGTTTATGAGGGAAATGGCAACTGCTCATTAACTCTAGTGGTGCTATCGGGGGCTGCTATAATTCTCAAAGCAATTTCTTTACAACTCAGTAGATTGCTGTAGGGCAAGGGATTTCTGGCGTGCGTGTATTTTTTAAGCAATGTAAGATGCAATACTATTTATTTTGGCAAGACTCGACATTATTAATATTATGATTATATCTGTACTGGCTATTGAAATAGATGCCCTGGAGAATAATTATAGGTGTTTTGCAAGTCTCGTGAAAACAGCCAATGAAAAAACTAGTTCCCATTTCCGATTTGAAATACCTGACTGAGCTGCCTTCGGTATTGTAGTCCACCGCATGCAACCCTGCTCGACAGATACCAAGGTAACGAGGAGCTACGCTGTTATATCATTTCAGAGGACAGTCACACAGTTCAGATTACCAGCACAAATTATATTTGACATGTCATTTAAAGCCAAAAGAAACCTTGTTAGAAAACCCTAGTGCTGTGACAGAGGTGTGGCAGGCGGCAGCAAGGAACTCTCTTCATTTCAATGGACAGCTTTTCTTCCCTCTGCACTATTCCCTTGCTTCCTTTGCAATGGGGAGGGGAACAGCTGCTTTTTTTTTTTTTTTTAAGTACAAAAAAAATCTGATACTATATCTTTGAGACCATGGTGTGATGCACTGTAGGTTGATTCAATGATGAGACATGTATGTATAACCTGAAGTTAATTGTAACTGCAGGGAATGGCAAGCAAGCGTGGGACTTCCTGTCACACAGGACATAGGAACTTTCCAGCTTGACTAAAAAAAGAGACCGGGTCAAAGTCATCTTTGGTATCAGCGCAGAGAAGTCAACAAAGTTACACCCATGGATGAAGGTGGCTCCTGTCCTCTTAAACCATGGGCTGCTAGGGGGAATCAGACCTTTTTAAGTAATTGCCATGATGAACTCATGAAAATGGTGACCGGACTGCATCATAATCTCATTCTGAATTCCTTCCCCCACCCCTTGGTTCTGCTTTGCATGAGTTAAGATGCTGCAGGTGAGGCTGAGGTATGATAGAGGAGGAAAGGAACATGTCTGTAGATGAAGGGATTAGGTATTGCAAATATATATTTTAAAAAGTCCCATGATCACATAGCACTCCACAGTTCATTCTTTAAATGCCAGTGCTTTTTCAGTTCTGGGCATCCATGGCTTAGATGCTTTTAAATGGGAAGAGCTTTTCCTCCCTTATAAATAACAAAACTTAGGTTATAAGCGTTAGATAATGCCACACACACCAAAGCAAAGAGAAAATAGTTTGGAGAAAGAGAAGTATTACTTAAATTAAATGGAGAGAGCAGAACTAACATCATGAGCATACTTAACGTATGGTCTAACGGGGGGGATAGAAATGAAATGGGAGGAAGAAGAGAGCACAGAAAAGGTTAGAAAAGGTTTCTCTTCAGTTGTTGCCTCATCAGCTAATGTGTAATAAGTAACAAGCTAAAACCCCAGTGAAGACAAGGCCATTTATAGAATTAACACAAGTTACCAGGGAGAGGCAAACCCTCCATGCTGCTTTGTCTTAACTAGGATTTTACCTTGCACTTGTTAGCCTGAACCAATAATGCCCCTTCCTTCCTTCTAGTGAAAAGGGGGCTGAAATAACAGGAAGGGCATTAGAGGTGAAGTGAGAGCAGAGGAAAGATGTGTGGAGGGAAAAGAAGCATCGATGTGTCTAGAAGCATAACGAATGCTGACAACCTAAAGAAAGGACACAGTTTACTAGGGCTAGGGACTGAAGTTACACATAAACCAGTTTAAGTGATCAGAAGCTGGTTTAAACCTGTAACAGAACAGAAGCTCAGTGCACACAAACCAGTTTCAAAATGGCTCAAACTGGTTCAAGATAAACCAGGTTGAATGTAGTATCAGACTTAACTGATTTGGGTCAAACTGGTTTATGAAACTTCTGTCCCAGATCCTTTCCTGGTTCAAGTTAAATCACAGTCCCCCAGCATGCTTGTCAACGCCGGGCTGGGCTGTGCTGTCTGCTTCAGAGAGCAGGGCTGGCCTCACCCCTCTGCTCCCTAGCTGGAGTCATGTGTGCTGGCTGAGAAAGGGAGGAGAGTGGAAGGGAGCAAGCCCAGCTGGGGATACAGGCTAGTCTACAAGGGGGAGATGCCCCCCCTCGGCAAACCCTGGTTGGGGTCTGGGGCCAGGGAAGGGGGTTAAACAAACTTACTGCTGGCTACAATTGTGGACTTCAAATCCCAGAGGCACCTGGAAGCACAAAGAGAAAGTGATGAGAAACCCTGCAGAGTCCTGCTGCTGTAATTCTGGACTGCAAATCCCAGAGACCTCAGGGGCAGCAGGAAGAGGAAATGAACACACAGCCAGAGAGCTGTGCTCTAGCACCCCCAGCTTCTGGTTTGAGCCACTGCAGGCATGTGGCTACATTTCCCAAATCAAAGGTAAATGTCTGTTTACTTCCATTTCAATTTAATTTGTGCAGTTTAGACTAACCTGCAAAGACTGAAATGATTCAGTCTCGGGCTTTTTGACTGTCTGAACCTAGCTGAGGAGGCAGGTGATGGTGCTCTTCCTCTTCCAACAAGCCATACCAGCTTACTTTACAAACACAAGGAAGGTCTAGCCCTCCATATCCTCTTGAAATAAACAGCTCTTCAGATCCAGCACCATGATGGAAGAGCGGGCTGTATTTCCAGTCAGCCTCAGGTCCTGGTAGCACAGATTCCAGAACAGCAGTTGATAAATGTATAGACTGAGTACAATTTGTTCTGGACAGAGAGAGCCCCATGACACCACTACAATCCTTGTATTATAGGATTGCAAGGCGTATGGATGTTAAAGGCATTTAACTTCACAATTCTTGTGTGATGTGGGGCAGTGCTATCACCATCTTATAGACATGGAATGAGGCACAGAGAGAAACCCAGAGATCCTACCTACAGTGGCATCTTTTTGCCAGTTTAACTTTCTGATAAAGAAGCATTTCCAGTTTTGATCCTGGACAGTCAGGTTGTCTTTTCCTCCAGAGACTAGAGAAAGAAGAGAAGCTGAGAGGGGTGTGATTTTAACCACTTTGACTTGACATTTTGTACAAGGGGCAAGCTGGGGATAATGACTTGGTTTAGCAGCATTTGAACAGCCCCGTGGATGTGTGGTATAAGAGCAGCATGAGATTCAGGGCAATGAGGTGAGGAGAGAAAAAATGAAATGTGTGTGTTCAAGTTAACACTTTTAGAGCACTGCAGCAGATGACTTCCCAGATATACTGAAATATAAGCCCACTTTCTCAGCAATGGTGGCACCAAGTGTCCCATTAGTCACTATGGGGAAAAAAGAAGGCAAGAGTACTCCAGCTTATGAAAGGGGGAAAAAACCAAGAAGAAAAAAAGAAAGAAAATATAGTAAAAGAAGCAAGGAAAACTGATGAGTGTTTCTGCAGCAATAGTACAAGATGTATTTGAAGCAGCTATAGGGAAATCAGTTGAAGACATGTACAAGGTAATGTAGATTAGAAAAGAAGTGTTGAAGGGAGAAATCAGGCCTGGGTTGGGTTTTTTTCCTATAGTGAGGCTGCACTAAGCCTATGGCATAGGTCATCAGCCATGTTACAGAAGGTGTACAATTCATATGACATGCCACACATGCATAGTACATACTCTGATGATTTATCTTCTTCTTCTATAATATCTCTAGTAGCTGCATTACTTGTAAGAATCCATATCCAGCCAATGCTGATGAAAAACTTGATGTTCCACATCCTTTGATTAAATGAAACTATGATGGTTGAACCCCTGCCCACTGGGAACTTTGTGCAATTCATTTTTCTTGTCAGACAGAGCCTACAACCAATGGGTATCAGTTCCCAGTTACCTAGTCTCCAAGCATGAAGAGCCCCCCAAAGCTCAGTCCTCGCTCCTCTCATAGGATTGCTACAAAAAGGATAGGTCAGTGGTTCGTATCCTTGCCAAAAACTTGAGACCAGCGTTCAGCTCCCCACTCTGCCATAGATTTCCTGGGTACCCATTTGGTAAGTCACATAGCCTTCCAGAATTTCAGTTCTCTATTGGTAAACTGGGAGTAATAGCACTATCCTTAAAGGGGTGTTATAAGGGTAAATGCATTAGAGTTGGAGGCACTTTGAGGTTGTGCTGATGGTAAGACAGGTACCTAAACCAGACTTGTAAACTGAGATATACCCCAGGTCTTCCTGGTGTCAAACTATTGGCTCAAATTCAGTCTAGGAGAAGCAGATGCAATGAGTGAGGGAAGGAAGGACCCTCTTTGAGGATGTTTAATGCCTTAATTTTACTGCAGCCTCAAGGCAAAAGAACCTTGATGGAGGTGGTGGTGAAAAGCCTCATGCCTCAGGATGGCCTGAATCTACACTAGTAGGGCATGCCCCTCTTTTGTTTTAGATTGGCCAAGATGGTTAATCTCTCTGTGCTTCAGATCCCCAACTGAAATGGAGAGAATAATGCAGCCTCTCTTTTAACCCTTGTCCCTCTTCACCATTTAAGATGTAAGAGATTTGGGTAGGAATTGTTTCTGACTGTCTATGGAGACCACACCTAGCATAAATGGAGTCTTAATTTTGATTGAGGTCCCTAGATCATAGCATAATAAAATCAATAACCTCTAAATTAGACTATTATGATTCACTCTCTCTGGAGGTGAATGTAATTGCCATGTTTCGGTTCCAACACCCTATCTCCTGAGCAACAGAAGCTACCATGAATATAGCACAAATTCTACTGGGTCCCAGTTTGCATTCTGATTTAATTGAAAATCTCAGTTCCAGTCTACAAGGCTCTGACCGGTTTAGGCATGGAGCTGCTTTGTCACCCATGAAGGGGAGACAACACCACAGAGGGTGTGCCTACATGAGATCCTAACTGCTCAGTAGCCTAATAACACTGCACAGTACTGCATCACAGCACAAACAGTGCTAATCCTTTACCGTGCAGTATTATTAGGCCACTGCACAGTAGCATGGGTGACTGGTGCCTCCTGAGACTGGGGGGGCACAGTTTGTGGGCAGCAGCGTTGGCGGCGGGGTGCCAAGCAGCGACCACCTGCAGAAGCCGCTGGTGTTGGTGGGGGTGGGGTGGGGTGGTGACTACCTGCAGAAGCTGGTGGTAGCCAATCTCGGGGGGGGGGGGCATGTGCCCCCCCCGTGCCCTCCCTACTAGTTGTCTATGCACAGTAACATAACTTAAAACGCATTTGCCAGCACTACTGCACAGTAAATCCAGTTACTGAGCGTTTATTTAGTACTTGATTATACAAGTACTAAATTAAATACACAGTAACCACTGTGCATTAATGAATGTACAGATGTGCCCAGAGGGCTACAACACAGAACCCAAGACCCCAGAGTGTGGGGCTCAATGCACTCAATGGCAGCACCTTGGCTGTGGAACTGCAACTGCAATAATCCCGCTGAGCCTAGACTTGATTGCGTGCTTTGCATTTTGGTCTTCATATCTCAACTTGATTTTTACCTTCTACAGTGATCCCTCTATAGAGACATCAATGCTCCCTAGAATCTGGAAGAAGAGGAGAGGAAAACAAGCACTCCAAATGGAATTTACACCTTTTCCCCCCCCACCAAAGATTTTAACATTCAGGTATGAAGGTGACAGGTGGCTCAAAAGAGAGACCAGTGGATAGTCTCAGCTGCCATGGTTGATAGACTTAGTCTGAAAAATAAATGCTGTCTCCATCCACATACATTGATTCCCAACCTCGGGGTATGACCCAAATCAGTGTCACAGGGGATCCTGAGTAGGGCCACGAAGGGCCTGTGCACACATGGACACGCATACTCAGGCCTGGGAGTGGCAGGGCCACCACACACAAAGGAGGCAATTGCGGTTCCCCCACCCTGGGCTGCCGCCGCCACCCTCCGCTGCCAGCAGCCCCTGCGGCACTGGGTCAGGAGGTCCTGTTGGTGGCCAATTTAGGGTCGCGGCAAAAAAAGCTGAGAACCACACTGGCTTAGATTATAACCCTTTGGGGGCTGGCATCTTTTTTGGTATGCTTGTACAGCATCTGGCACAATGGAAACAATGTCCAGGTTACCTTGGTGCTATTATAATCCTCATATAAAAATCCATTGAAAACAGTGGAAAGATTCTGACTTCAGTGGGTTTTGGATCGGGTCCCATCACCCTTTAACCAAACCAACATGTTACGTCAAGTATTTAAGTCTCTTTTAAAGTCTTTTCAACAGCGGAATAAATTAAAGGCCTTTGCTTTGGGTCACCTGACTAAGCCTCCTTATAAAACTGAGGACACTCACAACACTGGCTGGTGCCTACGTAGATTTGCTGCTGGAAGCTGTAATTTATAACAACATTCAGAGCAATAAATCACAGTATTTGCTCCACCAGAAGGAAGGGGGAGAAGAAGAAGAAGAAAAAAAGCAGCTTATCTAAATCTATTTACACGGAATGATTATTCAATTAATTTTTTCATTACACTTGCCAAAAAGAATTGCCTGCATCTCTAATGCTGCTCTGTGAGATTTCATTAATAATTAACAACGGCGGTTTATGCTCCTCTGTGTAGCAAGCACAATCCTTTGTCTTTGCAGGTCACACCCACTCCTGGCACTGATTGGCTACAGACGGTAAGTGGTAAGGCCTAATCTGATGTCAGCCAAGGCTTCGGTAGGTATGGGGGCATCTCACCATTCGGGGCTATTAGAAAGTTATTAATTCTATTCATATTTTGCATGGCTCTCTTGTTACACATGGAAATGCTACAGGAAACGGCCAGTGTTAAGGTTATGAAGTCAAGTCCTCGTATGGTAGGAAGTGATAGAGTTGGGGCTATTTAGGCATGTGTATTATGCATTTACGACACACTTTTTAGTCACATGATCACAGGATACTTCTTCCACTGGAACTTATGTTTCATCTGTTGCATAGAAAGGATGATGCTCATTTCACGTGTATAAACTTCTTGGCTGTTTTTTGGGGGTTTTTTTTTTTAAGCAAACAGAATTTCTCCATGTGGAACTGGAATGGCTCCGATGTGTGATGTGAAGATGCAGCTTTAACTTGGGCGTCTGGGCTTTTTGGAGAGGAAAATGTAAAGAGCTGAGTTCTAACCCTGCTGTTTTTACACATCCCTGATGTTGTTCTGAAATTATGAACACTTTGGAGCATGGGCCACCTTTTTGTTCTGTTTTGATTGGGTCCTGCTCCATGAGAGAACAACACTGCTACTCCAATGAAAAATCATCATCATCATCATCACACTTAGCTGAAGTCACATTGGCCGCATCCCTGCAAGGACACATGTGCAGTTTGCAGCACCGCATGCCCATGTGTGGCACTGCAAACTGCATGCGCCGCACATGCATGTGCAATTAGCAGCACAGTGGGGGTTTTTTACATTGGTGGAAAAACTCCCGCAAAAATAAAGAGCAGCAGGGCGCATGCCGCTGCAATGTGCACCACTCAAAACCAGAGCTTGGCTGGCCAGAGTCATGCTCCAGCTGCCAGCCAGGGTCTGCATGCCAAGAGCACTGCCACTGCAGCCCCGGGAGGCCCCCAGGACACCAGATAAGGCTGCTGGGACAAGCCCAGGTGCTGGCCCCAGCCTCCCCTCCCCTACCTGGGGGAATTTGCCACATGCCAGAGCATGCAGGGGTGTTCCCCAGGGACAAATACAAGTATTGCTTTTTGTTCTTGATGAACCCCATATTCCCACTAGTGGGGATGCGCCCATTCAGACCCCGTGGAAACACTTGAAGGGCACAAATATGATGATAATCCCATCAATTCCCAACTGCCTCAAGGATGACATTGCTCTTTACTGGGAGAGCTTAAATTCTCTGAGATTTAAAATGCATCTTCCTTTACAGCACCCACTGTCAGAAGCATAAGAGCCAGGGGAAACAGTAGTGGCAGTGGCTAGGCTGACAGCATTAGTGGCTGCAATTCATACACCCCTTTTAAGTGGATGCCCAGGGCTAGTGCCCTGGTCTCCCACCACTCGCTACGCTACATCCCACTGCATATTGTATCGTGATTAACTGAACTGCAGGACAGCAACAGTTTCATGCTAGTGCGGTGACCTTAAAGTTTCTGGTAGGATTCATGTAACTACTAGGTCAGTCCAAAGCAAAGAATGAATATCAATGACAAAAGAGGGAGCATAAAGGCCTATTATAAATCACTCTTTCCCCATTGCAAGCATAACATTTGTAAGAGAGCCTGGGGTTCTTATAAATATTTAAGTCAAATTTCAGCTGTTTACATCTTACATTTGTTGTTATCAGTCTATAATCATTTCTCCATTTGCATCCCACACTATCACTTATTAATATAACCTAGCTGCTTTCTCTGCAAATGTGTTTTCTCACCTAGGCTTGGACAGCAATGATTTGAATTCTTCTAACTTGCTATTCTCTTTGAATAAGCTTTACCCTTAATGGAGCAACTGATCATGTAGAGGGGAGAGAAAAAGTAGCCGAGCCTGGAGATTTAATGATAACTCAACCAAATCAATTAAAATAGATATTATACTTTTCTCCAGTAGCATGGATTATAATGCATCTCTGTGCGTGCCTGTTCATTTGAATGCTTCTCTGTTCCTGTCAGTAGAACAGAAGTTACTTATTCAAATTTCCACCCGTCTTCTCTTTTCCTGAAGGCTGAACATGATTTTATATTGGGGAAAGGTACAAAATAGGCAGACCTGAAGACCAAAGTTTCAACTTACTGATGGAACAGCCATGGCTTGTCTAACAAGAGCTGATCATAATTTTCCAAACTGAAAATATGCCATAGGAAAACAAATCTCAAGTGCCTCAAGTCAAAAGGCTATATTTTACTTTTTTTTTTTTTTAAGTTTTGCCCACCCATTGGGCTGCGGAAAGGGTGGGCTGAGTTCCCATCCCCATCCCCAGGATCTCTCCAGGGGTGGGGAGTCAGCCCAGTGATCTAGTGCGGGGATGGGGAGTCAGCCCAGCCGAACTGACTTCCCATCCCCAGCGCTATGGTTGAAACGTTTCGACTAACCTCGTTTTGTTTCAAGGCTATTTTAACGCCCTTTGTTTCGCTTCGATTTTGCTGTTTTGACCTCAAAATGAGTCGAAACAGTGTCGAAACAAAACGGCTGGTGAAATTTCGCACAGCCCTTCTGCACAGTAGCATCGCGTCATGCTTCCTGCCATGCGACACTGCTGCTCAGTAGTAACGAGCTACTGCTCAGTCAATGTCTCACGTAGATGTGACCTTAGATGCTGAAATTTTGATCAGAGGTAGAGGAAAAAAGAAATAAGTCTGTACAAACTATTTCAACGTTTTTTTCAACCAGCACTGCTAGTCATGTTACAAATTTGGCCTTTGCCACTTCTCTATTAGTGTGGGCCTGCCCTCTTCAGGGTGGACCTGCAGTACAGATAAGAGGATACATTACTTTCCATGGTGATCATGAGAGGTCAGCGTGTGTTCTTGAAATTACAGGATGAAGGTTCTGCTCCAGTACCCTTTGAAATCAATTAGAAATTCTTCAGTGGGTGCTAGGTCAGGTATGAAGCTGCCTGCTATTGTCCTCATTTCTTTGTCCATCAGTGAGGGAGATTGCCCTTTCTGGCAGGGGCAGCTTCTGTGATGTGAATATTAGAGTGAGACTACCAATTCTTTTCACAATCATGTGATCATTGCAGTTTACACTTCCAGGTCCAGCTATTCCCTGCAGAACTGGCAGGAGTCAACAGTCCTTTTAAATCTTATTCCTTTGTTGACCAGCCTGGTTACTCATAGCCTTATTTTGAAAACAATTATGTGTTTTTAATTTGGATATATCAATGGCTGCCATTACCAGAGCATGAGTGTCTTTCAGTCTCTAGGGTGTTTATCCTCACAATGGCTCTGGGGGATAGGGAAGTTCCCTTGTCCTTGTTTTGCATATGGAGATGAAGTCCATACAGACTAAGCCCTTGGTACAGCCATTCAGTTTCCCCTGGGAGAGTCACTGCTGTTCCAGAAAAAACCACAAGTTTACAGATGCTCAGGCTTTCTCTCTAAGGTAAAAATGGCCACTCCAGGAGAAAAATAACCTGGGAACAGCCAGGGTTAAATCGCTCCCAGGAGAGTTTCTCCTGGGACAGTGAATGTCTGCATATGCCATGGCTTCTCTCAGAAGAGAATGTAGTCTTCCAGCTTCTCCTGCAGGGAGACAGCATGTTGCTCAGTGCACTCCGCTGCTCCACACTACTCCCCCTGTGCAATCCCCACATTGTATTGCAGAGAAACACAGGCTGACAATAGGTAATCGGGTCAACCAGTTGGAGCTATGCTACTGTCACCAGGCCAACTAAGGAAACCTTTAGAGCATGCAGAAAGGTGTGCACAGCTCCCCACCTCCAGCTGCGCAGTATCAGCACTGCAAGCTTCTGACCCATCGAGGCCTCAGCAATTGAGTGGCAAGTTTGACTTGAGTGCATTGGTCTAGTGTAGTTGTGGTCTGTACATGTGGCTTTGGGTAAGTTTCTCTACCCGGAGAGCAAACCTGAGAGAATTTTCCCAGATTATTTGAATGCGTACACAGCCCAAGTCACATGCTCAAGGAAAACAGTGAAGCATGGACCTGAACATAGGTTTCTCAAGTCTCACCTTCTTTTCTGAGGCCTTATTTCATTAAAAAAAAAACAAGATTCCTCTGGGTTAGGCTGTATTATGTGGTGTCTTCAACAGATTGAAACGGGCTTCTAGGTTATATCTGCAGGAAGCAGATTGCCAGCAAGCCAAGCTCCAGGAGTCTTTGAAGCTCACAGGAGAATAACCTCCTGAATTCATTCCTCTTCACTGTCTCCTACAGCTCTCCTGATTGCCTGTAATGTCCCAAAGGAAGAGAACAGCAATGAATATATAGGCTTCTCTCTGTGATCCTCAAAGTCTGACTTGCTGCTGCCCGGTTTCCTGCAGCTCAGGCTGTCAGTCTGTGAGATATACTTAACCTCACAACATCCCTGTAAGATAGGCCAACGTGCAATTATCTTCCTGATACAGCTGGGGAGCTGAGGCAACAGAAAGGCCATGTGACTTGCCCAGGGTGACACAGGAAGTCTGTGATGGAGCAGGGATTTCCTTCAAGCCTTCTTCTCAGTGGTCTTAATGTAATAGCTTCTCTGGGTTAACTTAAAAATGTAAGTATGTCCCTCTGGGTCTTATAAGGTTTTCCAGGGGGTGGGAAAGTAAGAAGAGCTGGGTATGTTGTGGGTCATAAATGCTCTCACATCCTTCCCCCCACCACACCAGCAGACATCATCCTCGTATTGAGGGATAGCCAAATAATAATACATGTTCTCTTACAGTTACTTTCATGGACTGGGATGTAGGGTCCACAACACAGTCCAGAGTCAGTATCTAGTATCCAGTATCTCAGCCTGCATGCCCCTGTCCAGGGTGCACGGGCAGCGGAGCACAGTTCTGACACTGTTGCAAGACCCTAGTCCTGGCTCAGGAGCAGTTCCCCGCCAAGCCACATGCCCTGACAGCGCTGCAAGGGGTCAGTTTACATGGAAACCCTGGCCCCACGCTGTCACAGCCCCGCTGCTGCTGGGGTCTCCATATACACTGGCTGCATCAATGCAGGCAGGGGCTGCAGGGAAAAGGAGACATCTGTGGGTCTGATTCGACCCGTGGGCCAGACTTTGCCCACCCCTGTTCTACAGGCTACAGAAATTGGCATACCACAACCACGCTAACACCACAGACTCAGGTCAAACTTGCCCCTTGATTGCTTACTTGCATTCAAGTTCTGCCTCAAGTCATTGCAATGACGCAGGACCCATCATTTCACTGGTGTGAGTGCAGAATTGATGGCAGCAAGTTATCAGTTGAAACTAATGCTAATATTTCCCATGGTACTCACAGCTTCAGGTGGCATTTACGGTTAAGGTACTGGGCTGGGATATAGAAAATCTGGATTCTGTATCCAGCTCTACTGTACATTTTCAGAGTCATCTTGGGCAAGTCAGTGAATCTTTGTGTTTCTGCAAGATGAGATGTTGCATCCTTCCCCCCTACCCAGTGCTTTCATTTGTCTAGCTTGGGTCTCTTGGAGGAAGGGGTTGTCTTACTCTGTGCATGTGTAAGCATCAGGCATAATAATGCTCTAATCTTGGTAATACCAGCAGGAACCCACTATGATACAAATGACAAATACTGTTGCCACTCTGACATAGAGTAGCATAAGCCTGGGATCTTGCAGGACAGGTTCTCAGTGGAGAGCGGGGAAGGAAATCAGTGAAGTAGAGTCTGGCAATATTTTAAATGTGATTTGTTTTCATCTCATGCACGCACCAGCCCTGGTCACAAACAGCAAGCAGAGCAACCCCCTCCTTGTAAGAATTGTAGCACAGCAATTGGATCCAATTAGATGGTAAACTCACCTATCGCTCACACCGCTGCTTCCACGTAGGCCTTTGCATAAGCAAAACCACCACCACTGCATGTCTTCACTGCATGCCTTTCCAGAATCATGGAAAATTAGGGTTGGAAGGGACCTCAGGAGGTCATCTACTCAAGCCCCCTGCTCAAAGCAGGACCAGCCCCACTTAGATCATCCCAGCCAAGACTTTGTCTAGCCAGGTCTTAAAAACTTCCAAGATTGGAGACTCTACAACCTCTCTGGGTAACCCATTCTAGTGCTTCACTACCCTCCTAGTGATAAAGTTTGTCCTAATGTTAGTCTTCCTAAGGCTGAACATTTACTCACACACTATTTGCAAGTCTCACGTTTTGATGCATGTTATCGTAGTGATGAAGACATAGGAGAGCAGAGGCAAAGTGCTCTGGACAGAGCTGGGATGGTCAGGGTGGTTATTGTGCTGAATGCAGAAATAGAAGGGGTATGCATTAGGGGAAGGGTCTTAACTGCTACAGCATGGGGTCACCATGCTCTTGCTGTGGTGGCTACTGTGATAGTGGCCCAGGCTGTGGCTCCCTGCATGCTGGCTGAAGCAGTAGGTTCCCTAGGGACCACCATACTGGTGCCATTTTTAAATTGGCACCCAGAGCTGATTCTCCCCTCACCCACCTTTAGTTACATTATGGTAGAGGAGACATACAGAGCATCTGCCCTCCCACTTCTTTGCCCATAAGTCAGGTCCTGCTTCATTCCCCCTACTTCCAGCTCACCTTCTCTTATGGAAGGACATGTCTGAACTTTTAAAAACACACAAGTGCATCAAGTTCAGTTGCTAACGTGAAGCCGGCTCTCATGTAAAGGGCATTTCGATGTTAAGTCGCACCATGATGCAGCGGTCCATCTCTGTGTTCACGGCAAACAGATAAACCTCTCTGCACTTGGCGAGAGGAGCAAACAAAACACGCCACCATGATTGTTAGAGGGTAAAGAGGAAGCAATAGGGATTATGGACATGGCTTTGATTTTATTTTTGAAGGCTTTAATATTTGGAGCCGTATTGATTTGATTCATCTTTGCGTTCTAGTGTACCACCGGTAGCTAGGCAACACAGTTCCTCTCTGTATTCTGGGAAGCTCCCGGGAGTTTGCCTATGAACACTATTACTTTGTGTATATGGAACTAAACGGACCATCGGCACCATTTGTAAGTGGAGGAGAATATATATATGTTGCTGGGTCGTCTTAGGCCCGCGCTTTCCAACACATCACTGTAATTGCAGCTTGGGCTGCAGAACAATGGAATGATTCAGAGGCACTTTCCTCCAGGAGCTGCCAAAAGGGAACTATTTACCATGAAGTTGTGCAGAAGCATAAAAAGAGGATATGGTGCGGTCCTGTTATTCCCTCATCCCAAGGGGTCAAAGCCTGCACTCGGGATTACTGAGCCATTCCGAGTAATGGAAGAAAGTGGTGTAGTCAGAGGGCAAAAGGCTGATTTTTGTTTTCACTCTCCCAACCAAGCATGATGTCCTAAACTGCTGCATTTTTAACCAGCCCTTCTTCATGCAGAGCTCCCAATAGGACTCAAGACCTCAGACTTTGCTCCTTTGTGCAGGGTTCCTCCCCCACCCAAGCCTTTCATATGCAACTAGTTCAGTGATTGCTGGCACTAGTCGCCTCATGTTGTTTCTTTAAGAAGACTGAGTCTGTGTGGTCAGAGTCAGCAGGCAAAAGAGGCACTGTCAGCTCACACTATATGGTTCAGTGGTTTGGCGTTAATTATGTTTGTTTTGGAGCCTGCCTGCTGCTCTGACCCATTTAGGATCCTCGCTGTAGCGAAAGCTCCCCTTTCAGCTAGCGAGAGAGGCAGGAGGGGTCTTTAAAATGAAATCCGAGTGCGTGAAGTCTGAGGCTGCCAAACATTTACAATGGCAAACTGACTCCTTACGATCACGTATCTTTGCTGCTGTGCAAGGCAAGTGGCATCAATGCTTTCATGCAGCCGAGCGGGGAGGAAGGTATGCAAAGCTGCTCTTTGGGTTAGAGCCTATTCAGTCCTGTCACCAGCTTCTCAAATGCAGACCACCTCAGGTAAGACCTAGAATTATGAGCAGCGTGGCCAAAATAACATCACTGAGAGGGAATGGACCTTAACTGGAGAGGGAGGAATGAAATATTGGTTTTCCGGGGAGCGGGGGTGAGCTCAGAGGCACATGGCCCAATAACCCACATTAGCTAGAGGTGAGAATGAAAAACACATGCCATGTATGAATGTGAATGGTGACCTAAGGAGAGCTGGGTAATTGCTTTGAAGAAAGGTATACTCGAAACAAGAGGAGAGGAGAGCAGTGGATTGATAGGCACATAGAAAAGCAGGGCGAGTTGTGACTAATGACTCTTGCCAGCTCCCTGGAACATTTCAGATGGATTTGGCTGGCTCCGTAGCTCTGTGCTCTGGGTCAGCTTTGCTGATGCTGGCACAAGCAGGGGTATTTTGCAGCTGCCAGAACCACTGAGGCCTTTCTTCCTACATAAGTGGGGAGGGATTTGCCATGGGCCTTGTCAGTGGAACAGCTACTGGCACATGCTCAAACAAGGTACTTACTCAGCCCTCTTTGCAAATCAGAGTTGTCTCCTTGCAGGGTGCTTCTAGTCACCCAGAATGGAAGGAAGGTACAAGGACCTTTTGATTCTTGGGCCTTCTGCCAGGGTAAATCACCAGGAACCCAAACGCTGTCTGCCCTGCACTGTAGCCATGCTCGAGCTGAAGGTTACACTGGGGGATAAACCTGAAGAGCTAAGAGGCAGAATGAAAGCACGCATTACCAAACTGCTGGTCGTCTCACACCAGAGCCTACCCAAGCTCCCAGATCTGGAGCCTAGTCTATCCATTCCCTTGCCTCATCATATCCCATAACAGCAAGCTCTGCAAGGATTTCCTCTTGAGCCCACTATTTTTTTTCCTTTATAGGAAAGGTTGAACAACCCTGCCTTCACACATACATACACCCATGCCTGTTATAGGAACTGCAGGAAGAAACCTCATCCAAGCTGACCCTATGGCACAAGTTGTAGCCAGGCTACCAGGGCACCTCTTGTTTCAGCTGCACCCTGTAAAGAATACAGTTCGATGCTATAGCATTTCTTTCAAGGCTCCTCCCTGGCCCACTCTGTCCTCATACACCAACTATGGACACACCACTTTTCAGTTTAGCATGGGTCTTAATACTTTGCAGACAGCGTGACCTGCATTTTGTTGCATCTGTCTAGTACTGAGCACCTGGTAGAATTAAACAATTCTTTATTTTAATCCTATTTTTTAGAACCCCCCCCCCCCCAATTTATTAAAAATAACGTTGAATATAAACTTCAGCTTCATAGAGAATATGCAGTGGTTTAAATATCATTCTAAATCAATATTCTTTACTATATGTATGTATAGGCACAGTAAAAACCTAGCATCTTAGTAGGCTCTTCTAGGCCAGTGGTTCTCAGCCTTTTTAGATGAAGAACCCTAGATCAAAATTGACCATGCTAGGCACTGCTGTGAGAGATATAACTCTAGAGATTAAAGGTACCTGTTATCCACATAATGGATCCAATAGAGGAAGCTGAGGGAGTCCCATGATGCACCATAACGCTCTAAGTTGAAAGGACAGCATACTCTCCAAACCCTTTAAACTCCCTGGTCTCTCTGCTGAGTGAGCACCTTCATATAGCGCTAATCAGGATGGTGGGTCCAAGTGAAGTATACAACCAGCTGTTGGTTGATACCAGAATTAATGTCACCTATGCCACCGAGGGACCATTACATGATAACATTTTCCAGCTGTGACCAATGTGGGCTGGATTAGAACTGGCTATTTAGAGGCAACGGTTCTGAAAATTCATCAAGGTCCTCATGATCATTAAAAAAAAGACCAGAAAGAAGTCAAACCTCTAAAAAACTATGACACCAGATATAGAGGGGGAAAAAAATTAGAACGCTCAATAAAATAAAATCGGAGGATGCCACTTAATTTTTTGTTTTAAATCAGTGAACTCCATTTTGTCAGTGGAAGGAAAAACAAAACTCTATAATAAGGTCTAGGATATTGGGGGAAAAATGTTAAATTACACTTACAAAAATGTTTCTCTTTCTCAAAATCTTGGCAGGGGATAAATGGATTGTGCCAAGTTATAAATCAATCGTCGGGTTTCTTTTAACGCCCAGCTCTTCTGATTTATGATGCCATCACAGCCACTCGATTGATTCATGACTCAGTAATCCATCTTCTTCTCTTGGTAGTTGCCCATTATAACGCCTTTTCCTCTACAGTCAGCATATTTTGCTTCCCAGAAAGGCCTTATAAAGAAGGAGGGTCATGAAAAGGAATCTATTTGCTAGCAGAAAATAACTTTAAGGCGAAGGGAATTTTAATAGGAGAGAGGTTAAAAAGAGGCCATTTAGAGACTTGAAGACCCGCTCTTCTGAGTTGCCTCACTGAGGGATACAGGCTTGGCCCCACAGACAACATTTCCTTGACATCACGCTGCAATGACCCACATGCTGTTATTGCATGAACTTTTATGAGCTTCATGAAGTAAAGGAGCAAGTCTTCCCCCAGGTACAGCTCCTGTACCAGGCTCCAGAGGTGTGATAGCACTTGAATTAAAGAGGAACTAAAATGATAAGTGCCTTGGGAGCTAAAGAATCAGAGCCGTGTCCCCATCTTGTGCAGCCTGAGATCACTGAGAAGGTCACAGGTGGCTGTGAGTTTGCTAACTGTTTTGACAATGCTCTTTCTGTCCCACCTGAAACCAAGGGACATGGGCAGAATGTGGAAAAAGGCTAAATAAAGCCAAGAAGTGAACTGAACTTTGCAAATAGCTTGCCCGTTTGTCTCCCAAATGGGGCAATTTCTCCTGGTACTGACTCTAGGGCCTCAAGTTAAATGCTTATCTTGACAGGGAATTATAGGGAAGAGTGAAATACGGAAAGGCAGCATCTTACAGCTCAAGTTCAGCATGTGACAGGGTGGAGCAGCTAGACTCTCCTGCAGCACACAGAGAGTTAAATTCCTACCTGGTCCTTCTGCCTTCCCTCGCTGGAGCATTTGGGAATGCTATTATTCCTAATCACGGCTCCTGATTAAAGGTTAACCACAGAACAGCTGACAAAAAGCCTGAAGGAAAGTACACCTACAAAACAAGGCTTTTTTTTTTTTTTTCCTCCAAGGCTGCTTTTATTGAGCCTGACTGAACATTTGATTCGATTTCCGCGTGGAAATTTTGTTTGAAACCTGGCTTCTTTACAATGAACGACGTCGGGGAAGCACCTCCGATTGCAACCGGGGCTGCGTGGAGCACGGAGGAACCTGCAGGGTTCAGATCACAAGGGCTTCCAGCTCTCGGGGCTGGTGTGGACCACCAACACTCATGCATTTGAAACAAGATTCACGTTAAAACAAATCTGCTATTAGAAAACAAAGTTAAAACAAATCTCCCCTAATAGAAACCAAGTGGAAGTTGGCCATCAACAAGAAGCCGACTTCTTGCCCCTTGCTTTTCTCTGTGTTATGCCTATGAGTGGTTATAGGGATAGCCTGGGTCTTGGATTAGAGTTCAATTCCTTGCTCTTCCAGAGTCTTGCTCTATGATCTTGGCTGTAAATGAGTCTTAGATGGCTCAGACAATGTGGTGGCTGGGGAGTAGGAAGAGACTGCATCCATTTTGTAGGTACCAAACATCTACTTGTGGGAGAGATCCAAAGCTTACGGACATCCCTGTGTCTGCTGACTTCCAAAGGCTTCCAAAGGATTAGGCCCAGCGTTCAAGAAATCAAGTCTTCAGACTGATTGAGGGGACTGAGGGCGGCCATGCATGTCTGGGTGCTCAGTTACTGAATTGCTGCTGGAACATCTGCCCCCTTAGCAGGGGTTATATTTCTTCATCTAAGGCATGGTAGGATGTCACATATAAACATTTTCCTGGGGAGTCCAAAAGCAGTCTGTCCACTTGGATTGTGCCTTTTTAACTTCCAAGATGGATTGGGCTTTTTTATGTCACTATAAAGCATTATTTATAGTGGAAAGGGCTTGTGAATGGTGCATGCTGTCAGTACAGTATGTAAATGATGTCAGCGCTTCTTGCTACATCTCATCAATTATTTTCATACACTTTTCTTTGTCTTCATCTGTCAGAGGAAAAGTCACCTTGATGCCAGGAGTGGTTTCCTTTCCTCCACTCCCCTAGGTACGTGTCTTCACTGCAATGGCCCTGGGAAGCAGCAGGCAAGAACAGGATTTTCAAGAGCACCTAAATGTCTTAGGATAACAAGTGCCACTGGCTTTTGAAAATCCCAGCCCCAAAGCAGCTAAATATGATTGATTTTAAAGGATAAAGATTAGAAAGCATTTCTTCTTGGGGATTTCTAAATAGATGCCTTAAAGATCAGATGCCTGCTCTGTGCAGAGCTAAGCCCTTTTCACTTTACACGAAGAGCTCAGTGGCAGTATACGTGTGAGCAGAGCAAGCAGTATTAGACCCTCAGGCTCATCGAACAAATTTCCTACACGCAGAAGCTCGCCCCTGGCCAGGATTGCCCTGTCGCCCCATGTAGGGAGTGCCCCTGACTCTCCTCACCCATAGGTTTCCTTGGGGAGGAATGGAAACTCCACTGAATGTTATGACCTGCCATTGCCTTTGCCTTACTCAGCCATGCAGGACAGAAAGGGAATTTAAGGCCCATCAACCTCTGTTTAGCTGTGCCAGGTTGTGTCTTTAAGACAGCTGGGAGGTGCAACAGTAGCACAAGTTGCTCTCCTAGTTCTAGCTTTAATCCAGCTAGGTTGGTGACAGTAACAGTGAAGACAGGGCAGCAGAGGCTTCAGTGTGGACCTCACAAACCCACCAGAATCTCTTGAGTTTTTATGTAGGAGGCTAGACTGTGCTGAAGCTGCTCCATCTTCAGTTCAACAGATACCTGAGTCAGTGAGATTAATGCTAGGCCAGATATGCTTACACAGCTGCAACTGCACTTTGGTTTAAAGCTTCAGCCCCACTGGATCTTTGGTCTGAATAGGGAGCAGAGCATAGCCCCAGCTCCCTAGAGGTGGCTGTACAAGAACAAGGCAGGGCAGAGAGGGAAGGAATAAGCAGAGCTTTGGCTAACGGCAGTGTGACGAAGCCATCAGAAAAGCCAACGGCACTTTATCGTGCATCAGCAGATGCATGACAAATAGGTCCAGGGAGGTGATACTTCCCCTCTATCGGGCGTTGGTCAGACCGCAGTTGGAGTACTGCGTGCAATTCTGGGCGCCACACTTCAAGAAGGATGCGGATAACCTGGAGAGGGTACAGCGAAGGGCAACTTGTATGGTCAAGGGCCTGCAGACCAAGCCCTACGAGGAGAGACTAGAGAAACTGGACCTTTTCAGCCTCCGCAAGAGAAGGTTGAGAGGCGACCTTGTGGCTGCCTGTAAGTTCATCACGGGGGCACAGAAGGGAATTGGTGAGGATTTATTCACCAAGGCGCCCCCGGGGGTTACAAGAAACAATGGCCACAAGCTAGTAGAGAGCAGATTTAGACTGGACATAAGGAAGAACTTCTTCACAGTTCGAGTGGCCAAGGTCTGGAACGGGCTCCCAAGGGAGGTGGTGCTCTCCCTACCCCGGGGGTCTTCAAGAGGAGGTTAGATGAGCATCTATCTGGGGTCATCTAGACCCAGCACTCTTTCCTGCCTATGCAGGGGGTCGGACTTGATGATCTATTGAGGTCCCTTCCGACCCTAACACCTATGAATCTATGAATCTATAACTGCTTCCTGATGGTAGGTAGGGTAGGGTTACGCTCAAGGGCAGGCAAAGTTCGACCTGTGGGCCGGATCTGGGTGGCAGTGGTCTCCATTTCCTAGCAGCCCCTGCCTGCGTGGCTGGGGCTGATTTCCATGGAGACCCCAGCTGCAGCTACTCTGTGACAGTGCAGGGCTGGGGTTTCTGTGTAGACTGGTGCTGGCAGGGTGGGGAGCTGCTCTGGTGCCAGGCTGGGATTTTGCAGGGGTGACAGTGTGGTTTGAAGCTAGGGCAGAGCCACGATTTGCAGCCTGCATGCTCCGAGCAGGGCTGTGCAGGCAGCGGGTCGTGGCTTTGCCCTAGTTTCTTGCAGCGGTGGCAGCACAGCACAGAGCTGTGATCTGCTGCCTGCACGCTCCTGCCCATAGCATGCAGGCAGCAGATCTCAGTTCTGCACTGCTCTGGACCACGGTGTCACTGCTACAAGATCCCAGCCCAGCCCTGGAGCAGCTCCCCACACTGCTGCATGCCGTGCTAGCGCTGCTGGGGCTGGTTTCCGTGGAAACCCCGGCTCCGCACTGTCACGGTGCAGCTGCTGCTGGGGTCTCCATGGAAACTGGCCCTAGCCACCCATGCCGGGAAATGGAGTCTGGCCACTGGCCAGATCTGCCATTTTGCCCGCCCCTAGGTTACACTTTATAAAATGAATTGGAAAGAATAGGCTTATTCAACAGCTCTTAGTCTATAAGGTGCAACTCTACCCAGTCTTCTGCCTGGCTTCTGATTAACATGGCTAACTACCTCTCTTGCCCCCTGATAAGCAGGTCTGACCTGGGAAGTCAGAAGCATCCTTTCTAGGATCCTAGTACATGGAGGACAGAGAAGACAACGTGTTGCTGTATCTTCCGCAGGCTCCTTCCAGCACAACATGGATTAATACTGCCCCTTGCTTATCCCACTATATACCCCCTTGGTCCATGTCAATGAACTTAATTGGAGCAAGGCAAATTGATACCAGTTGAGGGTCTGGCACTGTGTACCCTTGGAGATGCTCCTGATTTATAGAGATTGAGGCAGAGAATCCAACCCCAGGAGGATTTAAAAGCAAAAATGATCATTATAATTCTCTCTCTCATTAATAACAACATGGCACTTTTCTCCCAGCATGACACAACTTCAGTTTCTTATTGCCCATCACACAGTTTCCTCACTGGCAGGAGCATGCATGTTCCAAGGTGCTACATTTCTCTCCTGGTTTGGAGAGAAGGGAAAAAATATCAAACAAACCCATAAATCATAAAGCTAGCAAATGAAAATAAATACACTTAACAATATTTCCATGCTGCTTTTTATTATTATTATTTATAATGGTATTACAGAATTTTGTAAAATTAAAGTAAATGTCAAGCAGAATGTAATAATTTTCCTTGGGGTTTGGCACATTTGTGTGCCTGACAGTTTCACATTTTTCTTTATATCCGCAAAGACAGGAGCCTGACAGGGCTATATTTTGTTACCCACTTTGTTCAATTTTGTCATAAATTGGAGCGAGCGAAACAGTGAAAATAGAGACACCAAATTAATCAAATAAATTACATTTCTAAAGCACCCTTCATGCCAACATGTATGAAATAATCATAACATGCCAGACAGATTACATGAAAAAACATTTATAGACATGCGTGTGCTTGTGCGCATGCACACACATGCACGCATGGACACACACAGACACACAGACACACACGAAAGGGCAGAAAACTCAGACAGGTGAACTGAGGGTTGAGTGCGGATGCCTTCCTGCTGTCCTAGCATTTCTGGCATCACAGAATGGCCTTGTTCCTACATGCTCAATGCTTGTGCCTGCCCTCTTGACGGGAGGGGCTATCATTTATTATGAAACTATGGGGAAAAAGAGTACACTGAAAAGTAATCTCCAAATCCAGCCATTGGTGTGAAGCAAATACTGTCTTCTCCACTACATGGGTGAGAAGACTCTGGCATGCAGAGATTTGGTGATTTGCCCAAGGGAGACTGCAGCAGAGTTGGGAAAAAACTCAAAGGTCATTAGCCAGACTAAATTCAAGCCCAGGCATACAACCTGGACAAAACTCTGTGGGGTTAGAAAGTCACCTGAATGAGGGGGTCTTACAATCGTGTCATACTGGTGGGAGACTGGATGTGACTTGGGAAGGCATCGCTTCATTACATCCCATGAGCAGCATCCATTGACAGGGCTGCCAAAGTTGTCATTACCTGTAGGAACGCCCAAAAAGGGGGGCAGGTGTGTATTATATAAATCAGGGTGAATCTGGCCCCAGGTCCTTTCTCTGCCAGACCTGTGGTTGGACAACGGGTCCATCCTTCTTCCATGTTGTTGGGACAGTGGATAGCCCATAGGTTTCCCACTACCTCACTGTGAGGCACTATTACTTGTTTCTCATTTCAGACAGTGTTAGATGTCTGGCATGGGGCTGTTTGTTTAGGAGGAAGCGGCAGGTGAAACGTTTCATCAAACCCGTGTAATGCCCACCTCCTCAGTCTCCTGCAGCATCTCTTAGTGCTGCCCTGTGCACAGAGGCCGTGGTCCTCCCTTGCCCTGAAGAGGCTAGCTGCTGCTCTGTGATTTATAGGGAACACTGGCCTCTTCATTAAGCGAGGTGGCTGTTAGCGCTGTTTAAACAGAGACGTCCTGCTAGGCAGAGGAAGAATAGCCATGCTAATAAAGAATTGCAAATTTACATGAGAATGACAAGGAGAAATGTGAAGAGAGTGATAGGCCTATCCACAGCCAAAGCCTTTCTGCCTGAGTAAATTCGATTTGAATTCCTCTTGAAACACCAGCTCCACAGCACTTGGACTATATTGAAAAGGTCACCGAAGGCAATGTCAGACATAATCTCTAGCTGCACTACAAGTGCACTGATAGAGATTCATAACAATATATTACTGCAGCTGGAGATCCAAAGTGACTCTCTGAGGTGCGTTCTCTATTTATCTGGCAGTAACAGACTATTTTTCTATTCTCCTTTAATATCTAGGTGCAGCCAGCTAATAAGGGCTTCTCCTCCATCTTCCCAAGCTTACAAGAATATTTTTTATCCTGTTACCAGTCGCAAAGGCTGTTAGGTGATGTTTGCGGACTCAACGTTTCAGGGAACAATTCAGGCCAAATTGTGACCAGCCTCACTCCCTGCCAACCCTCTGCACAGTGTGGGGAAATTGTAACCGAGCATTGAATGTCCTACCACTGCAGCCAAGCGGTCTATCACTTCCAGTATCCCATTTCTAAACAGTGGCCAATACCATCTGCTTTGAAGGAGGAGGAGTTAAAAGTGAAATGAGGAATTAGGGCAACACATATCCTTTGGAAAAGCATCTTCTGAACTCTGCAGACAAGGTTCCTTGGGTGAACCTGATATCTTTTATTAGACCAACCCAAATAGTTGGCAAATAGTTATTAGGCAAGCTTTTAGGCAAACTCTTCAGCTTGTACCTAAAGAAAGAGGAGCATCCTTTCCTTCCAAATATTTTGCTCTTCTAGTTTTATGCTTATATGGCCAATTGCATTGTGCTTGCAAGATGTCCGGTGCTTACAAGATGTCCAATGTTTTGGCTTCAGGATATCTTGTAGCAATGAGTTCCAGCTGCTAATTGATCCAACCCAGTTTAAGAGAAGAAGCAATACGCCGGAGTATAATTTATCACTGTAGAGCAACAGTGGGATAATAGAAACCCTGTGTGGAGCTGTCACATTCTATCCCAGATGTGGCTCCAGTTCATTTTGGATGACGTGATTCCTGTATGCAGCCTATGCACCCCCGTGCATTTTAAGCTTATTTGTGCATTAGCTCTGATTGTGTTGCTAAATGCCATAATGGTCCCCAGCTGGATAACAGGAGGGCCCATTCAATGAAATTTTATTGTTTCTTTTATTTATTTATTTATTTTGCTTTCACTCTGGTATTATTCACATACATCTTCCGGGATTGCCTTGCGACTCTGGAATGCTTGGTTTACATCTTATAATCACACCTGTTTTCTATTAGTTGTCATCCATTATTTTAAACTCCCAATCTATTGTGCAGTCTGGAAACTGTCTGATAAATCTCATCCTTTATTCAGAGACAAGCCCATGAGAAGGTTTTAAATAAATGAAATTTGTTGGGTTGTTTTTTTTTCCACATTGTGTGTAATGAAGGCTTCCAGTGAATAACCTCTGATTGTCAGGTATACACATCCAAGTCATCTGAGCTGTGGGATAATTAGCAGACAAGCGAAGGTTTGTAATTCTGCAAATATCTCAGACAGACCATTTGGCTGTTTGGACAGTGTGAGGCTATTTTTAAAACTGTCATTTGAGACGTACTTGAATCGCTAATTAAATGAGAATTTCTAAAAAAATAACCTGAAAAAAAAAATCTCTGCTAATTGGAGAATGATAGCGAACAGAATTGCTAAACAGAGGCATAAACGTCAAACAATTGAAGGGGGATAATAAAGTGCTATGTTATCGTGTAATACCAGGCAGCTTTCCTAGTTCTATTTGAAGTTTTAACTTTTAGCTTTCTTTCTTTTTCTTTTTATGAATGGCATCCAAAAAATGTGCTTTGCAATCATAATTTCCAGAACTTCAATTCAGTTTTAGCAATGCATGGGTAACAGTGACTATCGCATTAACAGCATCCTTGCCTTAAGACTTTTTGCATTCTATTAGCAGCTTTTGTGTTCTGCAATGAATATAATGGGGGAAATGCATTAATATTGTATGGATGTTATTCATGTAAGATAGAAACCTTATTGAATTAACGGTTCTTTGCAATAATAATGACTTCCAATATTACATTGTACAGCGCAGTACAAGCCATGGAGGAACTCTTCAGCCTAATGAAAGGCTCAGATATGGAATTTTGTCAGTACGATTTAGCATTTAATTCTCATCCGTTCTGTAGGCCCAGGGAACAGAATGTGCTTTTCTTCCCCCTGATATAATAATAGAGGTCTCTAATGTACTTAGAGGGGCAGATTTTACAACCTCCCAGGTGCAGTAAAGATGGGAGAGTCTCCTGGGAGCTATGATCCTCAGTCAGCACAAGTGGCAATAATCTGTGCCACTGGCAAAAGGTCCTTGATTTACACTGGTGAAGAATTGGGTTGCAACTCCATTCTTCCACAGTCCTCACACGTCTCCAGATTGGCCTTCAAGCCTTTCATTACACCTTCTCAGACCTCTCAAGCTTTCATTACACACCTTTTAACTGGAGAAATGCAGCCACCTCTGGGCTGGAGGCCAGCAGCCAGGAATGCAACCATGGAGAGGAAGGGAAAGGGCCATTTTGGAGAGGAATTTTCTTTTCCGACGTTGTTTCAGCTGAATTGCTTTCTTGTGCTGCTTTGTCTGGGTTCAGATGTTTTTCTGGAAGGTTATTTACTTTGGTAGGCACCTGGCTCATTACCCAATTTAAGTCCTTAAGTCCTATTGAAATGAACTCATGTTAAGCACATGCTGCTTATATTTCCTGAACTGATAGAGTAAAGCTGCAAGGTCAGATCCTCAGCTGGCTTAAAGGGTTGTAGCCACATTCATTTCAACAGTGCTGTGCTTATTTACATCAGATGGGACTTTGAGCCCTCCTCTTTCTCTGTACAGACTACAACAGCACCACTGAACATAGGATATGTATCCTGCTCCACATAACCAAATGCAAATGATGCTTCTGCAGAGAACAGCAATAGACAAAGCTCATCACAGAAGGCTCTCTATTGAAGGAGACTTCATCGGTCTGTCTGTCTAGATTTACTGCTATTCTATTACTCCCGAGTAAGCTGAGAGGAAGAAATCAGGCAGGGTGAGTGCGGCATGAGGAATGCATCAAACTTTCTGTATGAATTTATGTCTTCAACATGCCCAGGCAGGGAAAAAAAATCTGCATTGGTAATAATTTGCGAAAGACATAAATTAACATTATTACTGCATATGTTCAAGCAAATTACCACACATGCTTTTGCCTATTAGCACACAAAATGTGCGGTGCTTCACACTAGTCCACGCTCCTGCCAAACTGGCAGGATTCCAGCGGGTTGGAGAGACCAGCTTGCCTGCCCTACTTTGTTCTTGCCTGTATGGCTCAGTTATGCACAGACTGACAGCAATAGAGACCTGGAAAGCAAAGTCCTCTTACTGCAGTCTTTGCGCTGTCAAACTTGGGTCTGGCTTTCTAAATCAAAAGAGCACAATTGGTTCAATCCTCTTCTAAGCCTGCAGACAGGATTCTTTTAGCATTGTAGGTTTTATCCACAACCCACTAAAGCACTTGAGAGCCTCTGGCCAGATTTATGCTAGAAACTTATGCCATTATAGTCATGTCACTTAGGGGTCTGAATTTTTATGGCGTTTTATACGGCAAAGCCCTGAATGTAGATGCAATTATACTTGCAAACAAAAAAAAAAAAAAAAAAAGAAAAAAAATGTAACTTCTAATTTGCTTGATAACTTTTAAAAACACATTTCTGATTAAAAAAAATTAAGCAATATGTTTGCCAGCATAATTTGCATACACTTTAGGATGGTTTGCTGGTAATGTACAGCTCATGTTACTTAGATGAATTGTTTCTAATGTAGATGAAGCCCTGCCAATAATTCAATGGACTATGGATCCATGACCCATGTATGATTTTGTCTATACATAAATGTTGTCCCTATGTGAGTGTTCAACTGGTACAATCCCTTCCTCTCTTAGGTGGATATAATGGTGCTTATACCAGCACAGCTGCCCACACTGCCCATGCGTGCCCTACCCCCAAATTCCCAGGCCTTCAAAGAGCCCTGTGAGCTGGATGACACAGTGCCAAGGACTGGATCTGGCATAATAAATTATGCTAGTGTGAGGCATCTTAATATTGGTACAAGTGCATCTAAATGTTATTGATTTAAGGGTATATATCAATTCACACACACACATTCAAATGGTTTTCCTTGCACGCACCATGTTTAAGGCATGACAAACATCTTCGCTCACAGTTAGTAATATTTTACTGTGGGACAAATCCTGCTGATGTCAGGAGCCTAGATCATGACTCAAGGCCTTGCTCTTCACCAGGAGTACCATCAGGAATAGCTGCAGGACATCCCAGAGTCACACTTCCTCCCTTGCTTTCCCTTGCCATGCCAGTGCCAACTACTCAGTACATCTCTGACTGCACTTTTCTTGTGAAAAGGAGGGAGTGGGAAAAGGCTCATTGGGAATGCTTATGTGCATATATGACTTCTAACCCCTGCAGGCCTAGCACCAAGGATCAGGTAAGCAAGGGACACAAATAAGTCCTTACTCCCATAGCTGCATGTGCCAGAAACAGAACCAAGATAAGATGGGCGCTGAGCTGGGATAGTTTAGTCAGGGATGATCCTGAGCAGGGGGTCGGACTATACAACCTCATGAGTTCCCTTCCAGCCTTACTTTTCTATTAACCTATGGTGAACTGGACCACAAGGGCAAAGGCTTTCAGTGAGTTGTTTTCCAGCTGAGCAGAGACTTTTCTGTGCCAGACAGAGAATGGAATGTGGGCAGTCATGCTGTTATTTATGGCATCATATCCCTAACATTTTCTTTTGCTATTGTCTGAGGAGCTCATATGGACATTTAAAAAAAAAAAATTGGTGCACGGCAATTCAAGGCACAAACCATGTTTGCAGTTAATTGGATTTGTGTCCCTAACTTCCACGTACATCTTTAAAATGTACCCCTAGGAGATCATGAAAGGCAGGGACTGAGAGAAGTAGTGAGAGGAAAGTATAATGTGGAGAGGACCCCTTTGTTAATCCTTTTCTGCCTATCTTCCATTATCACACCTTATTATGACATCCTATAGATTTGCTGCTTCTGCTCCACTGGCGAGAGGCAAACGATGTCTTAATGAATGATGTAGCCTAGTGCTGATAAAGAAGTGCTCCTCTCTCCTACTGAAAAGAGATTGTGTTAAGCACAGTATGTCCAACTGCACTTAACATAATTGGATGAAACTTGTAATAGTTTATTCACTCCAGGTGGGGATAAAAAGTCATCACAAAAAATCCCAGTGATAAAGTATCAAATGCTGTCTCTTGCTTAAGGGCATCATTGTAGTTAATGGCACTTGTAGAATTTAACTGAGGGCTGATTTAAGTGGGTGCAGCTTGTGTGAGTGGAGTTGCATCTACTAGGACTGAAATCCCTTTGGGACAAGGCCCAACTACCTGCTCTGTGTCTGTACAGCACCTAGTGCATTTGGGTCCTGTTTCATGGCTGGTCCTGGTGTCTTCTAGGTACAAATACATAATAATACTGATAATCTGCTTTAACAAGGGAGGAATTCATAGGTTCATAGATGTAGGGTCAGAAGGGACCTGAGCAGATCATCAAGTCCGACCCCCTGCCCTGGGCAGGAATGAATACCGGGCTTATATGACCCCTGGTAAATTTAAGCTCATATGACTCCAGCTAGGAAATTATCCAGCCTCCTTTTAAAGACCACCAGGGTAGGAGCCAGCACCACTTCTTTTGGAAGCTGGTTCCAGATCCTAGCTGCCCTGACAGTGAAGTAGAGCCTCTTGCTGTCTAGTCTGAACCTACTCTCAATCAACTTGTAGCCATTATTCCTTGTTACTCCGGGCGGTGCTTGGGGGAACAGGGTCTCACCCATTCCCCTCTGGTCCCCCCTGGTAAGTTTATAGACAGCCACCAGATCCCCTCTCAGCCTTCTCTCGTGAAGGCTGAACAGGTTCAGGTCCCATAGCCTCTCCTCGTAGGGCCTGCCCTGCTGCCCCCTGATCATGCGAGTGGACCATCTCGATGCTGTCCAAATCCCTCTTGAAGTGCAGCGCCCAGAACTGGACGCAGTACTCCAACTGTGGCCTGACCAGTGCTGCATAGAGGGGAAGGATCACCTCCTTGGACCTGCATGTGATGCATCTGCCGATACATAACAGGGTGCAATTAGCCCAACAGGATTTAACTACAGGAATTCAGCCCAATAGGATTCAACTGGTGCATATTAGAACATTTTTCCATATCACTTATTACTGCTACCTGAAGCAATCTATTTGCTTAGCATAAACACAATGTTAAAAATACAGCTATTAGCTCGTTTATGTTCATGATCCCTGGCAGATCAATGGTTTCCATTCCCCCTTGCCCTGTCTAGACCAGTCCATTTCTTCTAAGGGTCATAAGAGCTGCTCCCTCCTGTCTTGAAGTCTGAGAAATCACAATTCGCTAATACACAACAGACTGCACTTTGAGTTCCTGCCTTCCTACAGAAACAATTACACTGAAAGAAATCCACCAAAGCGGCAGATCACACCTTTTCTTTCTCAATTCACAGCAGGTGCAAATGATGTGTATCAACAGTACAGTCAACATATGCAGGCCTCTCCTTTGAGGTTTCAGATGTCACATTATGTTACAGTGGATATTGCTTTCCATTGTGTTGCACTGAATCGTGCCACATAGGAAAATGCAGAGAGGCTAAACAAGCCTGTTAATGGGCAAACATAATAATTAGCAGACAACCTGCATTATCTTGAACCAGTGTGACATGAAGAAATCCTGTATGTTAAAACATGACGGAGAACAAGATACAAACCCAGGTGCAAAATGGCCAGGCTGAACCCATCAAGGTCTTTTGTATTCCACAGTTAATAGAGATGTTGTTGACTCAGAACAACGAGTGATTGACAAGAGGAAACATCCATATCAGTCATGCACGACGGCTGCAGATTTCCAGCAGAAATGCCAGGCTGATTCAATCACACAAATACAGGGCCAATTTCTGAACACCTTGCTCAGGCAAAACTCCTACAGGCTTCAGTGAGAGTTTTCCCTGGTTGGAGGCCAGAGCTACGGGTCCAATTACCTTGAGAACAGGCATTACAAAAAAGAAAATTAAAACAGTGTGGTCTAACGGAGCAGATATTAGCCTATGAATCAGAAGACCTGCATTTTACTCCTAGTGCTGCCACTCACGTGCTGCATGACATTGGATGAGTCACTTTAGCTCTTTGGGTCTGTTTGGCCAACCCTCCCATTCCTCTTCCTTGTCGACTTCAACTAGGAGTCCTTTTGGGGAAGAGATTCACCCTTTCTGGCACCGTGTACGTACCGCACGTAAATGGGTTGCCTAGCCTGCTGGATTCTACGGATGGGTTTTACTCCTCAGCCGGTCTTGGAGCAACAAGCAAGCAAGCAAACAAAACCAAGCTCTTCCGCCGTGTCCCGGGCACCAGGAGGAGAGTCCTTTGGCTCTGGTCCCAGCACAGCAGTGTGGCTTCTTGTTGTAGCAAGCTATTCTGCTCCCCTGCTTTCTCTTCAGGGAGCTTTTTAAAGCTCTTAGTGGGATACTCTCAGCTTATCCGAACACCCTGCAGCTGGGCCCACTCAAAAAGGGACAGGCTGCCCTGTTACAAACACCTAGCAAAACAAGACCCTGATCTCAGGTGAGGCCTTTCGGTTCCAAGACAAGCCAAAGAATAATAAAAACCAGAAGCTTTGTAGCATCTCTTGGAAGAAAGGTTTCATTTACTTAGCCACCTTTTTATTTTAGTTTTTCAGTAAAATGCCAGGAGAGATTCAGAGCAACTAGAGGATGAACATAAAAGAAAAGCAATATTTTCAAGCTGAAGTTTCCAGTCCTCTAGCTCTTTTTAGAGACTGAGTAGAGTCTACCGTACTGTGTACTGATAAGCCAAGAAAAATCATTCTTATTGGGTCACAGACCAAGGACATCTTTGTCTGTTCACTTTGTGGAAAATAAATATGGACCGAGAAAACAGAGCTGAAACATTTGAGACCGTCTGATCCCGTGCTCAGCAATTACTCCTATTGTCACCTGGAGGAAAGCACGCAGCATCGACCATTTCAAGGTATTTAGAACGGAGCACGTATTTGCAAAACGCAGCCTCGTCCAATGGACGCTGCACACATCTGGTGACACAGGCAATTTCATATTAAAGAGGGTCTTCTGAAGTATTAGTATGCAAGATACCACGCGCAGCAGCCCGTGCACCCTTTTAGCAGCTTGAAGCACTATTTATAACTTCTTCCTTGGAGCATCAGTGTCTTGGTTCTGATCCTGAAATCTAACCAAACTCCATTCTGGGTAGGACCCAAGGCAGTTATCGCTTTGGGCGCTTGCTCTTTCCCTCTGTGATCTAAATTACAGCTCTAATTTACACTTGCTCATAACTGCTTGCCCAGGCCAGTGAGCACCAGAGCTCAGGCTTCCTCTTGCCCTTAGCCTGCCTTGGGCATTGGGAAATACTTAGCTACCTGCATAGGGCAGTGTGACAGCATTTTTGTGCTAGCAGGCTGGTGCAGAAGGGATATAGTAAGAGGCAAGGATTTGTCCTCTGAATTTTGCTGTGAGGAAAAAGAAGTACAATAAAGAGAAAATATAAAGATGTGTATGCTTGAGACATCATCCCTCAGCTGCTTTAAATATATATTTCTACTAAATTGCCATGTAATGCCATGCTTCTGTCTGCGGGTAATGTATTTCCTCATTACAATAAACATTTACATGGCATTTGTGATCCAATTTCTAGGGTGACATTGTGCAAAGTTGGTTATAGTCAGGTAATAAAATCAGCCTCTGATCTAAGAGAGCACAAGGCACAAGACAAATACAGTCTGTAAACAGCACTGCACTTCAAGATGTTTTATGAGCAGGACAATCGTTTACTTAAGGCTAAACCTGAAGAAGTTCATTTCATATCTTGAAAAAGGCACAGTGACTTCCAGTAAAAGCCAGCCAATATGTCTGGAAGGGCAGGTGTGGTATAGACAGCACTAAGATCACTGGATCCCAAATTTGAACTACCTTTTCCCTTTGCTGTTTGTCAAGTCTGTGTCCGCCTTACATATTTTTTCCCTCAACTGTGCATTCTTCCATGCTCTTTGGAAAGAGAAATAAATGTCAGCAAACCCTCAAAAGCCCACGGGGCCATCAAGGGTATTTTTAAGGGACTGTGACTCTCTCACATTAGCAAAGATAAACTCAGGAGTCTGAGCCAAGCTCTATTATTGATCTGGTGCCCAAGGATAAGGGAGGAAACCACAACTGTCATGGAGACAGACTTTAGTTTCAAGTTTCTAGAGAGTAGTAAATATAGCAGAGGGAAAAATATATGCACAATAACAAGGATCTTGGCAATAACCTTTTCATTTTGCAATATGGTGATGTTGCTAACAGAGCCGTGTTGCATATTAGGAATAGGAAATATTTTCCCAGATTTTTCTAAGATCAGGATCCAGACTACACCACTCATGCAGTGATAGCAGTTACTTCAGTTATTTCTTCAGCGACCCGAGAGTATCTTCCATGATGCTGATGGTATAGCATCACAACTCCTTTCCATATCACCCCTTTTGTTAGTTATCCATAGGATCTTCGAGTTAAGTGGATATAGGAGAATTCTCTTGGAAAGGCTTCTCCCTTGACCGAATCCACGCGAGCTTTATTCTATGCTCTTGCAACATGTCCCTGAATGTAACTGCTCCTTTCGTTTGAACTTGACTTTACTACTGTGTTTTTAAGCGCTCATCAGCTATTCTGAAATAGAAACACAGCAAAGACAAGGCACTTCAATCTTGCTATCAGATAAACAAGCTGAGGCCAAGCTCATGTAGGGGTATGGGTTTACCTTCATGGGTTCACCTCATGGCAAAACTAAAGTGTCTTGTCTTCCTTGTGTGTTTTTCTCCAGATAGCTAATACTTTATGAACCCTGGGGTAAAAAAATGCTGCTTTTTTTTTAATGCAGTGAAGAAAAAGCCTTAGTGAGAGTGAAAGGAATCCCCTTAGGGACTGTTGCAGACCAGTTTAGAGAAAGCAAAGGGATTTGGGAGCGAGGTGTGTGAGAAAGGGAGAAAGAAAAAGCAGGGGAAGGGAGATCAATGAAGACCTCAGCTCAGTCACTTAACTGGAGAAAGCCCTTTGTGCCCCATGTCCCATTTTATTGAGCTCTGAAGAACATGCCAAGTCTAGTGCTCTGAGAGCAAAGCTTATTGATAACAAAGCTGTAGGACTCCACGGGTCTACCTCTGCCTTATATCAATCCCTTCTTGGCCCTCAGGTGGTGGGAGCAATGTGTATTCTTGTACAGCAGAATTTGGTCATTAAACTCTAGTAATACTGGGTGCTCCCCCAGTCCCCAACCTAAGATACCTTGAAGGTTGCAAATGGTATCTTACAGGAAGTGCCCTGAAAAATCAGACCTGTTTAAAAGTGTTATAAAAGTTGGACAGCCAAAAGTTGAAGCACCTAAAATGTATCAGTGTCTTTGGGAAATCTTAACACACAGACAACCATGGCCCTATTCCAGCAAGAACATGTTGGCCTAGATCAAGACCTTTGGCTGAGCCAGCAGAGATCTTTGTCTGGAAAGCTCAGGCTGATGAAAGCCTGTGCGACAACTGCGTATCAAGCATTACTAGCATCATTGGGATGGGAGGAAAATATAAAATACATTTCATTCCCCAATGGTCATGCTGTAATGGCATGAAATTAGAAACTCTAATCAATAGTTCTTTACACAGCATGGCACTCACGTCAAAAAGCGTCTAGGTTGGTTTTTGGTTTTTTTTAAAGAGGAGTCACAAATAAATATGAAAATTGAGGCTGTGAAGCATCAGTAATGAAGTATAATTTCATCAAGAAAGCAACCGTGTCCAGTGAGTCTTTAAACAAAAGTTCACCTACCAAATCCTTTTCTCTCCACACCTCTCTAAACTCCCATCTCCATGTAATTCTCTTCTATTTATTTGCCCTTCACATGAGAAATGTCACTGATTTGCATGTTAGTGGCAAAAGGATAGGATGGGAGGGGTATGAAACACTTTGGTTCAAGCCTTGATTCCAACACCGATTCATTATGTGGCCTTAAAGTCACTGTGGGCCTCAGTTTCCCCAAATATAACATGGGAATAATGTTATTTAACTCCCTCCTGGGAACTATGTGCACTAGAAATCGGTACTGCTTTAATTATGCTAGGTAAATTGGTGTGTGCCCCTTCCCTCTCAGTCTGGGTGCACGTTTGCTTCCATATGGGAAGGGAAATAACTTGACCAGTTCAAATTGCCTTTATACCAGTCAGAATATAGCTACACTAGGGTTTTGACCAGTTTAATTGTTTTGCCAAAAAACACCCCTACCTCCCCAACCAATATAGCTACACTAGAAAAACATGATTATAGACCAGGGATACTCAACTTGTTGCCTGCAAAGGCTCTGGATATAGCCCACAGGGCTCCTCACAGGCCAGGAAATTTGGTGGCAGGGAAGCAGTAGTCGCTAATACCCCCTCCCTGCTTCCAAATCCCAAGCCACATGTGGTGGGTCTCAGCTGGGCCATGACCCTCTCCTTGCAGGAACAGGTTGGGGCTGAGCCATGCCACCTTCCCTTTGCACATTGGGTTTGGGGCCAGCCCATGTCCCCTTCTCCCCTCCACCGCCATGAATCCAGGCCATGCCCCCTTACCTCTACCTGGCCAAGTTGGGGCTGGGTCACACTCCCTTCCTTCTGTGGGCTTGGGCAACGCGGTCTTCCTGCTTGGGGCTGGATTGGGGCCAGACCATACCCCCTTGTCTCCCATGGCTGGAACGGGACTGGACCACCTCCTGTGCCTGTCCTGGGTGCTGGGTTGGGTCCACTGGCTGGGTCTGGCCTGTGGAGGGGCTGGGCACTGCCCACAGCCTGCTGGATGAAGAGGTTGAACACCACCACTGCTATAGACCAAGCCATAGTGAACTTGCTAGGATTAATTAAATTCCAAACAGGATTTTGAAGATGAGCAGTGCTATATAAGTTTGCAGCAGTGTCAATATTAGGTCAAATCATGGTCTCACTGAACTCACTACTGACTTCAGTGAATTCAGAATCTGATTTATTGCTCTTAAATGCAAAGCTATCTAGCTGCATAAAACAGTTTGCAGCACTTCTGTTCCAAATTGTATTCCTTTCCCTAACTCTCTTGTTTGTGAGAAGAGTGAGCCAAGTTCCTCCCTTTCTTTGCTCCTCCATTTTCATTCATTTGAACTGGGCCCTGGTACGTTTTATGAACCTAGGGCATGATGATGATAACAACAACAATGATGATAAAGAATGATGCCCAGACCTATCAAAGAATAAAGACTGTTGCATCAAAATTAAGACTCCTGTTGTAGATTTGTTCTGAGGATAGTTTGGCAGAAAAAAAACCCATTGAAGCACCCATTTTTAAAAATAACAACATGCAAAACTCAAAAGGCCATTTAAAATTGACAGCAGTTGTCAGCTTTTTATACAGGCCTTTAGGGAACTGGTTACATTTTGTTCAGGGACTTAAAAAATGTTTTTTAAAGACACTCAATTTGAAACTCCACTTGATGCGTGCTGCTAACATTAGTACAGCTTGGCAGGAGGATAAAAAATGCCCTGAAAATAGCAAATTCTTGGAGTGTAGACTGTTAATTAGACCCTCTTCATGCACACGGTCCCAGCTCTCCATAATTCCTGTGGCTGAGATATGTGAGGATCGATGGAGTGCTGGTCGTTTTGGTATGTGAAGAAGAGAAGGCTGATTTATAATCATGTATAAATAACAGTTCAGAGCCAATGACATCTGCTGCCTGATCCAAACACCTCACCATGGTCCCCACGTGAGGTATAACAAATGTTCACGACCTTCCAATGGTGTCTGCTCTCCACAAGGGTGATTTCCCCCTACCCCCATCGAGAAACAAAACCCAGAAGGAATTAGCACTAACAAAATAAAGTGTTCTATATTATCTTTAATATATATTATAAAGTAAAATAAAGTGTTATATATTATCTTTAAAGTGTTATATATCTTTAATTTTTCCCTATTGTATTTACTCAGCTCCATTGCTGATAAAACGGAAAGATGGCCAACTCAAAATTGATGATTAGAAACACTTGAGGCCTATGGAGCTCATGACCATAACATACCGCCAAGGCTGAGAACTTCGTAAAAGTCAAAGGAGTATCTAAAGTTATAACAGAAAATCATTTAAATATTAGCAGGAACCTTGTAAGAGATCCAAATCCTCATGTTTTACAGCTTAAACCAACCTCTGACTAGGGAAGGGATGATGGGGGAATAAAGACCTTTTCCCTAGGGGACACACAATTCCACATGGTGAATACCTTTCTGTGCTGTCCTCTAAAGCTGTTGCTACTAACTATTGACAGACGCAAGACGCTGAACGAGCTGGGTCACTGGCCTGATCTGCCGGGATGTTCCCCCATTCTGATGAAGCAACCTATCTACCAAGACTCATTGCCCTTTATTTAAAAATGGGGGGATCTACGACATGGGCGCAAGTGCCTCAGAAGTCAGACAATATGCATCCACCAAAGCCCTCTGTAAAATCAGTGACTAGAACAATACAGGCAAAGCTGTAACTTAAAGAACTTCGCAGGCGCAAAGCATTCGTTAATCAGAAATATGTCAGTCTCGGTGGAGACTGTGGAGAAGTGAAAAGGTTACTCTTCTTTCCCGAATATTATATTGCCAAGCTCCATTACACACAACCAGAGTGTGATTTTATGAATGGCACAAGAGTGTTTTTGATTCTTACAGGGTATTATTTGAGATGTGGAAGCTCAACCATGGAATGCCGCTCTTCAGCTCTAAGACAGATCTGGAGGCCAGCAATTCTTATGCTCTTAATGAAGATAATCCTGGCCTGTCATTGACTGCTTTCTAGAAATAGCAGGAGAGGGATTTTCAAATCCTTTAAGATTTGCCAAAAGTTATCTCTCTCTATTCCCTTAATCTGTTGATGCTGAGAGATGGATCTTTTTCTCATACGGCTGAATGTACTTCTACACCTCAGCAGCAAACCGTGAAAGGGAATCATGTAAAAAAAAGAACTCACTGTGTTAACATTTAATTTGGCTCATCTAGAATATCTGGAGGCTGGATTCCAAGGTGATTTATAAGGCCGTATATCAAACCAAGATAAACCACACACCTAGTTGTAAACCTCTACGCTGAAAGGTAGCATTTTCATTTCACTGGTATAAGAAAGAAATTGCACAATTTTCATTTCAGTGCATCTTTATTGTTCACTTATACTTAACAGCGGCAAGGACAACATAGCTGCTTAGCCAGTGTAAATCAGCATAACTATTAGCTTCACTGGAACGATGCTGATTTAACCAGTTGAAGAGCCTCCTTTGTATTTTTAAAGGTATTCTCAGAATTTTAGTACCTTTTTTGTACTTTCCACCAAAACACCATATAGTTTTATAACAAGCATGCGAATGCACCCACAGAGTCCAAGGATGTTAAAGTTTTGAAAGGTGCAAGGTTTTGAAGGATACAGGCATGATGCATTTACAACACAGTAAATTGAATTCACTACGTAGTAAAAGTGGCGCTGATACACGCGGCACAACCCTACAGTGTAGTAAATCAATCGAATCCAGGGTAAAGTCACCCCTTGAAAAAAGTGTAGTAACTTTATTCCGTAGGGATGTAGGTGGAACATGTGCGCTGGTGAGGTGCATCCTGGGATAGCCAGCTGCTCAACATTAATCGGGTCCCCTGCTACCTAATGGCCAAGTGCTGTAATAGCACCTCCAGCAGGCCACTGTCTGGGGCTCTCCCTGCTAAATTTATTATAGATTCATAGATGTTAGGGTCGGAAGGGACCTCAGTAGATCATCGAGTCCGGCCCCCTGCATAAGCAGGAAAGAGTGCTGGGTCTAGATGACCCCAGCTAGATACTCATCTAACCTCCTCTTGAAGACCCCCAGAGTAGGGGAGAGCACCACCTCCCTTGGGAGCCCGTTCCAGACCCTGGCCACTCGAACTGTGAAGAAGTTCTTCCTAATGTCCAATCTAAATCTGCTCTCTGCTAGCTTGTGGCCATTGTTTCTTGTAACCCCCGGGGGCGCCTTGGTGAATAAATCCTCACCAATTCCCTTCTGTGCCCCCGTGATGAACTTATAGGCAGCCACAAGGTCGCCTATGGAGTAACATTTGGGATGAATCACTGTGTTACGTTTCCCACAGGCCTGCACCTACCGTCAAGTAATCAAAAGTTAGGAATAATAAGAATGAACGTTGCCAGTACCAAATATTTGTGAGTGTGCACCATGATTTGGTCTTCATGAACAAAGTCACATACTATTTCTCCAGAAGACCTTTGTCCCATTCAGTTCTCTGGATGGCCATAGCTCGGAGCTTCTTTTGGAAGTCTGTTATATTCTCATCATTGTGGCTCCTGTCTTTTCTACTAACACATCATATGCACCCTGCTCTGTGTTCATTTCTATATGGGCTTTTCTAAGCATTTCTCTATTAACTGAATACTTCACAGTCATTAACAAATTTAGTTAAACTCCCTTCTAATCTCTTTCAGAATCTCGGTGACCAAAAAAAATAAATCTGTTTTAAGGAGTTTTTGCTACCAATTGCAGCAAAAGAGCAATTAAATGATACTGTTTCAAGGAAAGGGAACAAATTTGTAATTGTAACTGTACATTTAAGATGGTAACTGTCCACCCCTATCCTGTGAAGTGAAGCTAATCTGGGACAATTTACACCTGAATGAAACAAGATTAAGTTACTGCAGTTTAGCTTCTTTTACGGTGGGATAGGAATGGACAGATCCCGGTTAGAAAGGATTAGCTGATGCATATTCACAAACAGTAAAGGTTGCCTCCCCCCTTTAAACCAATATAATTGTTTTTTTGTGGAGTCACTTGAACTTTTGTTAACTGTTCATCTTTCCTCCCTGGGAAATTTCCCTTTTCATCCTTCGAGAACATGTGGCTGTTGACATGAAATAGACTTTAATTTGCTGCCTTTCACACTTGCAAAAGACACTATTTGAACTGATAGCAGTGTTACCCGTTGAACATGGCTGTATGTAATTGAACTGAAAAGCCTAGCGAAGACATGCAGTCACTGGACTTTTGATCTCATTTGTCAGAGAGCCTCGGGGAGTGAGTAATTTCAACACCACAATTTTTGAAAACTGGTAATAGTTACCTAAATGGAATAAAAGGAATCCCAGAGCAAGTGTCCCTTCTCGAGGCTGGAACTGACAATTGCAGCCAGAGAACACGTTTCCTCTGCAATAGTGCTATATCAAGTGGAAAAAAAAAAAAGTCAGATAGTCAGGGTAATGCTCTTCATGAATGTTCCCAGTGTGATATTCTTTTTGACATCCTGACTCCATAGGGGCAACTGTTGCACTCCTTCAGTAACTAGTGCTGGAGCATGTGCAGACTAAAACTATTTATTGTCACAACATAACCATGCTGTTTACCTCTTAGATAATGATGGGGTGGGGGGCAGACTTTCTAAAGAGGCTCAAACCCCTGTTTTTGGTTACTTTCTACAACTGCAGCTGGGGACAGATGCTCAGAAGGCAGCGCATATGCCTTCCCTTATGACAAGAGCTGAGCGCCTGTGCTGCCAGGCTCTTCTGAAATGTGGCCACTTATTTTGGTGCCTGCAAGGCAGATGAGTCTTTGTAAAAATTAGATTTTGGTTGTAGGTACCGAGCCCTTGAATCCTTGTCTGAAAATCTGACTAGCAGCTCAATGTAATGATATTTTACACT
Source organism: Alligator mississippiensis (assembly GCF_030867095.1). Taxonomy (NCBI): domain Eukaryota; kingdom Metazoa; phylum Chordata; order Crocodylia; family Alligatoridae; genus Alligator; species Alligator mississippiensis. The sequence goes on from NC_081837.1 coordinate 12,351,678, forward strand.
GACAGTCACAGGTTGTACTTTGGGCTCCTTAGCAGTAAATAGGTTTATAAATATCACCCACTTATATTTAGGTGTGTAAATGTCAGCGGAGTTGGATTTACATGCAGGTATGATCCACTTCATTTGCCATTGAAATGCAGGCACATGAACTATCCCACTGTCATCAACTTCATTGCAGCTCACACCTTTGCATACTGGCCGGATTTTGCATATTTGGCGACAGAATATATCAGTATATCAGAAGAGCTGCCTCTAGGAACAAAGGGCCAGACTGCCTTAAAGGCCACCCACCCTCCATTGCTGCAGCCTCTCTGTGGAATATCACCATTATGGGAATGGTGCTACATTAGGGGGAAGATTTTGGTAGGCCAGGAGAGGGAGCAAAAAAGCCTGAGTGGAAAAGAGACACAACAGTGACGGTTCTGCATCCCTGCACCTCTGGGCTAGGGACAGAAATTACACATAAACTGGATAAGTGACCAGAAACCAGTTCAAATCTGTAATATAACAGGGTTAGGGATGGACATTACACATATACCGGTTTAAATGATCAGAAACTGGCTTAAACCTGTAACAGAACAGATGCTCGGTGCACATAAACCAGTTTGAAAATGGCTGAAACTGGTTTGAGATACACCTGGTTGAATATAGTATCAGACTTAACTGATTTGCCTCAAACCAGTTTATGCAATGTCTGTCCCAGACCCCTTGGTGGTTTAAATTAAATCAGATGCCCCCAGCATCCCGGCATGCTCTCTGGGCTGGGTGGGGCTCTCTGATCCACAGCAGGGCTGGCTGCTCCCTGGCTGCAGCTCTGGCAGTCTCTGCAGGCATCTGCCTGGCTTTTGCTACCCCCATCCCCTCCCCACTCTCCGCTAAGCAGGTATTCCCCATCCCTCACTGACACCTTTCAGCATTAGCTAGCTGACCACATGCTGGCTACCTCTGAGCTATGGCACACAGGATAAAGGCAGAATCGACAGGTAGCTGGTAATGTCTCTCTGTTGTTTTCTTAATGGGCTGATAAACACTGAGTTAGGGGCGATAAACATTCCCTGCTGGGCTGATCAGGGGTGGGGGTTGGCGGGGGAGGGCCCTCCCTAATCATAGCATCCTGCTGGGGCCTGACCTTGCCTACCCTCAGCTCAGCCCTGTGGAAGGGAAGGGAGGGCTGCTCTAACGCCCCCCTGGCTTTTAGCCTGAGTCACTGCAGGCATGTGCCTGCATGTCTGGGATGTCTGTACAGTTACAAACTGATTTAGCCTAGCCAGGTTGGACTAACTTGCAAAGATTGAATCAATTCAGGCTTAAGCTTTCTGAATGTCTGTCGTTAGCCCTTAAGTTCAGTGCACATAAACCACTTTTTAAACAGCCAAACCCAGTTTAACATAAACTTGGATGGATGTAGTATCAGGATGCTTTGCTTTTCCCCCACAAACTTCCCCTCGCAGGGTGGGTGGGTTAGCTTTGGCCCAAGCTGTCTGCTCCAGCTGAGCAGGGAACTGTGCTTCCAGCTTGTGGCCTGGGCCATTGTAGGCACGTGGCTGCATTTCTGGAATCAAAAGTGAATGTTTGTTCACTTGCTTATCAGTTTAATCTACACAGCTTAGACTAACCTGCAAGGATTGAATCAATTCAGCCTTGGGCTTTTTGATAGTCTGTACTTAGCCCTGGGGACTACTTCAGGAAGAGCCAAAGGCAAAGAGAGCATCATTGCTGCCTTAGTGGCTAAACTGGGCCCTGAATAGAACAGCTAGTAAAAGAGTGGGTTGACCTCAGTGACAACTACTGCTGCAGTAATGAGTGCACATTTCCTAGTGGCTATGCTAATGTGTTCTGCGAGGGACACCATGCCAGGGTCATTCTGGGTCAGGAAGAGAGTCCTGTGCATGAGCTTTTCTAACACTGATCAGAGAGAGACAATCAGATCAAGGAATTGGTCCAAAAACTGATCATGGTTATGAAAGCAGCTGCCAGCCTGAGACATTTCTTTTCAAGCTCTAATGCTGATTCATTATCCAAAGCAGCTTAATGAGGGAGAGGAATTTCCTTTGCGTAACACTGCTCATAGAGGCTGAAATTCCTGTGCTGGCCGGCTGTAAAGACATGACCTGTACATCCCTCAGAACAGGGCATGAGTGGTATGTCAGCACAGGGTGTATTCACTCATACTGGTTAATCTAAAGATTTGGGGACAAAAATCAGACAAGCATGTTCAAAAGGGCCCAGGAGAGTTGGGCACCTAGCTCTCAGTAAAGTTCAAGTGAAAAAGGGTGCCTTGAAAATACTACCCTTTGTTACTAAAGAAGGCACTCCGGCATTACTGCGCAGCTGACATGTTGGCTGCATGGGACATGTGGGGGCACATGTGCAGGGGTGCACACGTACAGTGGCAAAAGCAGTAGCAGCACAAAGTTGTGCCGCTACTTTTTGCCGCAGTGCACACCTCTGCACATGCACTTTGTTGAGGGACAAATTGTCCCGCTTTGGGTAAACTGCCCTTTCCCAGTTCCTCCTGGCTCCCAGGGTGCTGGAGAAGCCGAGACACAACTGAAGGTGTGGAGACGCTTTGGCCAGGAGGACAGCAAGGTCCCATCGCTCACGCAGGTTTCTAACTTGTGTACAGGACCTCCACCTGACACAGGAGGTTCATGGTCCCACTAGGGGGAATGCCATACTGGATCTGGTATTGGCAACGGGAGATGACATGATAGGGGACCTCCAGATCGGTAGCCATCTGGGAGACAGTGATCACCTTATAATAGAATTCAACATAAGACGGCGAGTGGGTAAGGTAACTAGTAGGGTGAAAGTGCTAGACTTTAGGAAAGCTGATCTCATTGCACTCAGGTGATTAGTCAAGGAAGCACTGCAGAGTAGGAGTTTTGAAGGGATGGGAGCCCAAGAAGGGTGGCTGTGCCTAAAGGAAACGATCCTTCGGGCACAAAGCAAGACGATCCCCGAGCGAGGCAAAAGAGGGGAAGGGGCCAGGAGGCTTCCATGGCTGACCAGAGAAATCCAGGGCAGCCTAAGGGCCAAAAGGGGAGCACATAAAAAGTGGAAACAGGGAGAGATCACCAAAGATGAATATACCTCCTCTTCTCGTGCTTGTAGGGAGGCAGTTAGGTGGGCCAAAGCTACCATGGAGCTGAGGATGGCAACCCAAGTAAAAGACAACAAGAAATTGTTTTTTTAGATATATTGGGAGTAAAAGGAAGGCCCAGGGAGGAATAGGACCGCTGCTAAATGGGCAGAAACAATTGGTGACAGATAGGGGGGACAAGGCTGAACTCCTCAACGAGTTCTTTGCCTCAGTGTTCCTAAGTGAGGGGCACGACAAGTCTCTCACTGGGGTTGTAGAGAGGCAGCAGCAAGGCGCCAGACTTCCATACGTAGATCCTGAGGTGGTGCAGAGTCACTTGGAAGAACTGGATGCCTTTAAGTCGGCAGGCCCAGATGGGCTCCATCTGAGGGTGCTGAAGGCACTGGCCGACGTCATTGCAGAGCCACTGGCGGGAATATTCGAATGCTCGTGGCGCACGGGCCAAGTCCCGGAGGACTGGAAAAGGGCTAACGTGGTCCCCATTTTCAAAAAGGGGAGGAAGGAGGACCCGGGCAACTGTAGGCCAGTCAGTCTCACCTCCATCCTTGGTAAAGTATTTGAAAAAATTATCAAGGCTCACATTTGTGAGAGCCCGGCAGGACAAATTATGCTGAGGGGAAACCAGCATGGGTTTGTGGCGGGCAGATCGTGCCTGACCAACCTAGTCTCTTTCTATGACCAGGTTACAAAGCGCCTGGACACAGGAGGAGGGGTGGATGTCGTATACTTAGACTTCAGGAAGGCCTTCGATAGGGTATCCCACCCCATACTGGTGAACAAGTTAAGAGACTGTGACTTGGATGACTGCACAGTCCGGTGGGTGGCGAATTGGCTAGAGGGTCGCACCCAAAGAGTCGTGGTAGATGGGTCGGTCTCGACCTGGAAGGGTGTGGGCAGTGGGGTCCCGCAGGGTTCGGTCCTTGGACCGATACTCTTTAATGTCTTCATCAGCGACTTGGACGAGGGAGTGAAATGTACTCTGTCCAAGTTTGCAGATGACACAAAGCTATGGGGAGAAGTGGACACGCCGGAGGGCAGGGAACAGCTGCAGGCAGACTTGAATAGGTTGGACAAGTGGGCAGAAAACAACAGGATGCAGTTCAACAAGGAGAAATGCAAAGTGCTGCACCTAGGGAGGAAAAATGTCCAGCACACCTACAGCCTAGGGAATGACCTGCTGGGTGGCACAGAGGTGGAAAGGGATCTTGAAGTCCTAGTGGACTCCAAGATGAACATGAGCCGGCAGTGTGACGAAGCCATCAGAAAAACCAATGGCACTTTATCGTGCATCAGCAGATGCATGACAAATAGGTCCAGGGAGGTGATACTTCCCCTCTATCGGGCGTTTGTCAGACCGCAGTTGGAGTACTGCGTGCAATTCTGGGCGCCACACTTCAAGAAGGATGCGGATAACCTGGAGAGGGTCCAGAGAAGGGCCACTCGTATGGTTAAGGGCCTGCAGACCAAGCCCTACAAGGAGAGACTAGAGAAACTGGACCTTTTCAGCCTCCGCAAGAGAAGGTTGAGAGGCGACCTTGTAGCTGCCTATAAGTTCATCACGGGGGCACAGAAGGGAATTGGTGAGGATTTATTCACCAAGGCGCCCCCGGGGGTTACAAGAAACAATGGCCACAAGCTAGCAGAGAGCAGATTTAGACTGGACATTAGGAAGAACTTCTTCACAGTTCGAGTGGCCAAGGTCTGGAACGGGCTCCCAAGGGAGGTGGTGCTCTCCCCTACCCTGGGGGTCTTCAAGAGGAGGTTAGACGAGTATCTAGCTGGGGTCATCTAGACCCAGCACTCTTTCCTGCTTATGCAGGGGGTCGGACTCGATGATCTATTGAGGTCCCTTCCGACCCTAACATCTATGAATCTATGAATCTATGAAAAACCTCTGTGTCTGCCAGCGCATGCTCCTGTTACATGCACTGCACCACTTTTTTTCTTGCTTTTTTGGCTACCAGGATTTCCCAGTAGCAAATTTTGGCCCTGCATTGCAAATCTGCAGTGCAGGGCACGTTTTAACGTTCCCCATGTGTAGTTTGAGGCACCACAAACAGCACACCCCTGCTTGTCTGGGTGCAGCCGTTGGGTCCAAATCTTAGCTTCAGAGCTTGCTCACCACTTTGCCACATCTAAGCCTGTCGTTCAAACAGGGTGAGTCCAAAGATCTTGAGCCTTGGCCATATTTTGTGGGAACAATGCAAAACAACTCAGTGAGGACAGGCAGTCGGAGGGCAGTTCCTATTGAACACGCAAGGGACCCTAATTAAGAGCAATTGATGAAAATGCTTAGGACTGCCCAGGCCAATGGCTGGGAGTGGCAATGGCAGTGGCACTGTAGCCAAATCACCTCTAGCTATAGTATGATGGTGCAAGGCTGGCATTAGCCAAGAATAATCACAGTCCATATACTCAAGGTGTCAGGGACTCTACTCCCTTGGGACTACAAATGAGCTCTGGCCCATTCTGCATCGACCCTTCCCCTCCTCCTGGAAGATTCCACCCTCTTTTCCAACAAGCCGGTTGAGGGCCTGAGCAGAGAGAACGGGCATGTGGTACATCATCTGAAAGGATGGTGCAGCGCATACATTCCTTCAATATGCCTTCACTCCCTCCAGAAGTGTGTGCCCCCCTCCCTCCGGGATGCTAGCCCTCCACAATCCCCCTCTCCACAGTGCTACGCTGAAAGCCACAATCTACCTCCTGCTGGGAGGAATAAATTCATATCTGAAAGAGCTGAAACTATATTTAACGGAGACAGGTCACAGTTAATCCAATGCTGAAATGATTACAGCTGGGGAGTGTGGGAGGATGTCTCAGACTGCAAATCCAATGTAACACACACACAAAAAGATCAAATAGACTGAAATGATGTTGGGTCTGCTCCAAAGCCCACTGAAGCTAATGGGAGCCTTTACATTCCTTTTCAATGGTCTCATCTGATCCCTTAAATCTGCACATGTTCATGGACTTGGTTCTGGTTCTTATCACTGATCCTTTTGTGGCCATCTGCTAACAATGTTGCTCTCGATGATGCTAGACAACGCTTAGTCTGGATAGAGCACTGGATTAGAACCTCAAACACCCGGGTTTCATTTTCATCCCCGTCACTGGATGACCTGGGGATTTAATTTCCCTGCTCCATGCCTCTGTTTCTTCATCTGGAAAATGGGAGTAATGATACTGAGTTCCATTGGAAAGTGCTCCCACGTCTACAGAGAGAAAGTGGCATAGAAGAACTTGGTACTATTTATTACTCCTCCACTGTAAAAGCATAGACTGATCATTTTTGTATTGGAGTATGAGGTTTTAAAATGAATTACATTGGAATTCTTTATAAAACTTCAGTCCCTAGGGTGCCAATTAATTGAGCTATATATTTTCAACTTGGTTTGCCTTTGTTCATGATGGCTTTATTTGGGGGGCTAGTGTTGTAGTAAATAATAATCCTAATTAATTTCTGTTTTCACAGGAAAAAATGCATCAGGGCTTAACAGACCTCATAGAATCATAGAAATAGGGCTGGAAGGGACCTCAGAGGTCATCTCTTCTAACCTCCTGATGTCCCTGTCCACAGCATCCCAGACAAATGTTTGCTTAACTCGCACTGCCGATGCCAGACTGCATAGTCTCACTAAGTCATCTGCCTCAGTCCAAAATAAACTGGTGACATCCAGTGATGAGATGATGGTGGTGTCCATCAGGGCCGCCAAATATCCTAGTCAGATCGGGGTTGGGCTAGCTTCAAAAGAATCCTGCTCCAACGTCTTCTGTTCTAAATATCTGGAGGGTTTATTTGCAAGGAACTTTCTTATGCTTTTCAAGCCCATGAGTGAATGTTAGCGCTTATGGAGGCCGATACCCCCATGGCTTTGCTCGGAGCATAGTGGCAGGTTGTCACAATGCAGGTGTTCTTCACTCGGCCCCGTTAGTGAATTCCTCCCTTCCTTTCTTAGAGCCTGCCCCCACCTGTAAAGACTATCAAGAGATCGAAATGGAACCAGACCCCGCTGACCCCATCCCTGTCTAAAAGCAGTGGAGAATGAAGCCCCAAATACATAGGCTAGCATACCAGGCAGTTAAGTAGAAAAAACGGGTTATTGACTTCTTCTTGGGATTCTTCCACTAGACACCAGAAAGGACTGAGCTCTCCATCCAGAGTTCAGTCCTTGGGTGCACCTAACATGATCTTAGTGCATTTGGGGACTTAAGAGGCAGAGGCGCCACAGTTCTGTCCCCTTAACTCAAGGGTGGGCAAAATACGGCCCTTGGGCCAGATCTGGCCCACCAGGCACTTTCACCGGGCCCACAGCACCCTGCCAACGAACTGAGCACCACCAAGGCTTGGCTCCTGTGGCTTATCGAAATCCTATCCAGGCTGCCTTACATTAGAGCAGTCTCAGGGTTGGTCTTGCTTCATAGCTCCAGACATACCCTCTGCCACTCCAAAATGCCCTCTGTGATAAAGCTGTGCCAAGTGACCTCTCAAGGAGTGGGGAAGGAAGTGTGTGTGTGTGTGTGTGTGTGTGTGTGTGTGTGAAGGGAGCAAGGGAACAGCAATGAGAATCCAGTCCTTGTGTCAAAGAGCAGCTGTCACAGCTGATAACATGCTACTGGGTAAAAGCAGTGACATGGATTTATGAAATCCATCCAAGCTGCACATTTCTTAATTATCAGTATTCTTTTCTTGTACCAAGAGATTTTGCATAATTTCCCAGCAGCAGAAAGAAGCAAAATCAAAACAATAACTGAATGAAACACCAACTCATCACTGAAGTGTATGCATGTTTGCTGACAATGTTCATTTTCCTGACACATTGAACCGATCAAGGCTCAGGAAGCCTAGATCCGCTCCCATTAGCTCTGATGGAACCCTGCTGATTACTGAGGTTCTGGCCCTGGGTGAATATGCTTATCCCTTTCAAGGACACTGAATGCCCATGATGGAAAAAAGACTTGGGCATTGACTCTACAAATATTGGAGCACCGGTGGCTTTCCTCATATGGGCAAGATTCTGCCTCGCTTGCAGTCTTTTCATTAACTATAGGCTGAATTGCAAATCAAGGAGATTACAATTAACTTCCACATCAACATCTGGCTAAAATTTACAAGGAGCTGAGAAATTACCCAAAACAAAGCAGAGAAGCAGGAAGCTCTTTCTTGGAGTGCAATGACCTTGTGAGGGTGTTTAAATATTTCCCCACCCCCATTAGCTACAATTTTGGTATAGCAAGAAGCATAAAAACCATAGAAATGCAGGGCTGAAGGTGACCTGAAGAGGTCTTCTACTGTAGCCTCCCACTTGGCTGCAGAATTGAATACACCCAGACCATTTGTGACAGGCATTTGCCTGTCCTGATCTTAAAAACTAATGATGGGGACTATAAAACCCATCTTGTTAACCTGATTATTAGGGCTGTGCAAAGCTTCAGGTGGGGATTCAATTCGGAGGAGATTCGACCCAATTCAGTGGCCAAATCTCCAAATCTGAATCGAAGCAGGGGACCAATTAAAAGGTTCGCATGAATTCAAAGCTCTGCGAATCTTTGGAAAAGATTCGGAGAGCTTTGATGATTTGGGCAGTGCCTGGTGGCTGCAGCAGGGAGCTGCAGTTGACTCCTAGCTGGTAAGTAGTGGGGGAGGGGGAAAGGGCTGGGGAGGGGACCATGGGGGGACCCCTGACAGGCTCCATTCCCTGCCTGCTCTCCCAGCCCCCCCCCACAGGTGCCCCGCCTGCCCCAGCTCCCAGTGCTTTATAAAAAGGCCCCAGTCACCAGGTGCTGTCAGGCAGGCGGGGTGATCCCCGCTGCCCCCGATTGCCCCATGCTGCATGGGAGGCTCTGCATGAGCCCCCTGCCTCCCCTGCTCCCACAGGCGTCCTACCTGGGCCAGCTCCGGCCCTTTATGAAAAGAAAACCCCTGGGACTCACCATTCCTGCAGCAGCCTCGTGCAGAGTCTGCCACGTAGCATGGGGCAGTGGGAATGGCCCCCCTGCCAGCAGGAATGGTGAGTTTGGGGTTTTGGGGGGTTTTTTTCTCTTAAAGGGCTGGAGCCACAGTGGGCAGGGAGCCATGGGGAGGGGAGGGGTTTGAACAGCTGGAGGGAGGGGGCGGGGGACTCGTGCAGAGTGCCCCCATGCAGTGTGGGGAAGTGGGGGGCAGTGGGGATTGCCCCCCCTGCCCAGCAGCACCCGCCGAGTTGGGGCTTTTTTAAAAACAAGTGCCAGGAGCTGGGGCAGCCATTGCTGGGCTGGGAGAGCGGGCAGGAATGAGCCTGGTTGATTTGGCCAAATCAATTCGGGACAGTGATTTCAATCACCGAATCGAATCACTGTCCCCTGAATCGGCCGAATCTGAATCTGAAGCGAATACTAGCTGCTTCGCACCGGCCTACTGATTATGTATTCAACTCTCTTCCTAGCTAAAACATTTTTGCTATGTATAAATATTACTTCCTCCACATTAAGGCAATTACTTCTTGTCTTACCCTCCACGGGCATGGAGAATCACTCCTCTTTTAATAGCAACCTTTTACATACTTGAACATTATTGGTGTCCAACCTTAGCTTTCCCTTTTCTAGACTAACCAAACCTAATTCTTTCAGTCTTTCCTAATGAATCATTTCAAACAAATTAACTTTAGTTTCATTCTTTATAACATTTCACACTGAGATTTTTCACAGTACTGACAGTTGCTAAGAAGCCTCTTTTTAGTTTGATCCTTCATATGTGCTTCTAATAGTTTCTCTTTCTAAGAAACCTGAGGAAAAACAGCAGCAATAAGAAGTCTGGAGATAGCATCTCAGATTTCCAGTATCTCCAGAACAGTTCAGTGGACCTATTTGTAGTGGACTAACAGGAGCTTGCAAGATCAAATTGCACTGATGTAACTGAAAGCACAACCTCATTGACACTGATTTGGTCAAGGAGCAGAAAGGCTTGCGTTGTTGCTTTCCTTAATCTAAGACATCTGAAGAAGACATGAGGAAGAAAGCTGCTTGTGAAATCTCACTCAAGTGCCCCTAGAGAACCACAGATTTGACCAGGAGCTGTATAGATAACAAAGCTACTAGAGACTTTTGTGATTTTTGACCTTTTGTTTCAATTTGGGTCGGGAAACAATTTTGAAATCTTGAAGATTTGTGCAGCCTGGAACATTGCCCTGCTTAGCTCTACTAGCTAGTGTTTTATCTAAGCAGTCACCTGTGATTTCTAAACATGTGAAGCCATGGGTTGTTACAAGAACTATCCACTTCCAATTGAACCGAGTCTTCAAGTCCTTTTTGCAAACCTAAGTTGCTTCTGAAATTTTTATGCAGAGTCAGTGAATTCTTAAATTAAGATTCATTTAAACCAAGTTTTACTTGCTCTCCTGCCAGTCCAGTGGTCTAAATAAAAAGCAAGGATATTCTTTGACCCTGTCGTGTCTACATTTGTGAGCAGTTCAAATCCTGGCAGTTCAGGCACCATATAATTCAAAGTGCCATTATCCCAGCGATAGATTTTGAAGCGAGACCATTCCCATGCTGTGCTACATCATGGGAGTGACAGCTCTTTGTGGTATACATCACCACAAGGATGACACTCAGCTTTTGTATTTTAAAGTCTCCATGATATATCACCGAAAGTGCTGTCTCATTCCAGAAGCCTGAACACAGACAGGGGGTGTTGTCTTCAACGCCAACAGAGAAGCTCAAGCGGAGTTTATTTTCTGCTGAGTATCCTGGGAAGATATTAACGGGAGAGATTTCATGGAAGCATTTTCTCATGGACAAGGAACATGATCATCCCTCACTCTACGGGCTTCAGTTCTTCAAAGCACTTAAGTTCTTGCATCTATTCCTAATCAATACAAGAGTCAGTCATGTGCTTAACTTTAGGCACATACTTAAGCTCTACTGACTTAAGTGGGATTTCATTTTAAACACATGCTTAATTGCCATGCTGTTTAGGACTGTCAGTCCAACTTTGAGAACGCTATGTTTCGTTCTGCACACTCAGAAGGGAGGGTGGAGAAACAGGAAATAATTTGTTAAGGGCTCCAAAAAATGACTGAGAGGCTGGAGGGTCTGTGCCCAGAGGAGAAGGCTTGACTGTCCTGCCCCTAGCCCCACTTCAGCACCAGTGATTTGGTGCTCCCTGTATTTATAACAGCACAAACAAGAGAAGTGGCACTACAAAGAGCTGCTTCCATGTTAAGAAACCATCTTTCCATAAGATAGGCTGAGATGGATTCATTTGCACCCCGTCAGGAGAATGCAAAGGAGCTGGTGACAGAACATGTAACTTGGTGTTTCAAGGTAGGCACTACGAACAGACTAGGAGGCTTCACAATATTGCTTTTACACTGGGAAAATAGGGGACTCCATGAAGGTGTAGCATGGTAAATACCCACAGCTGCAAAGCCATATTTCATACTTCAGAGTAACTGCTAGGCACCATGCCAGGGAGACAAACTCAGGGAGATTATGGTTACCCAAGGTTGCATGGAGTCACTAACATTGCCAAAAAAAAAAAAGGAACCCTGGATTCCTGAAAGGGTCCATTTGACCAGACTACATCTTAGATCTGATTTAAGCATTAAATACGTTTTTGGACGGTCCAATATAAAGCTTGATTATTGCACCCAGCAGATGGTGGCAAATGAAGTTGTTGTCATGTGCCAATATTGAATCCACATAACTCTTTTCTTCAGTAAAGGATAGTCCCTGAACATGTACCAGCAGCGTCAAATGTAACTAGATTTAATTTCATGCTGAAGAGTCTGTGAATATTCATTTTAAAATGGTCACCAAGAGCCTAATTTTAATTTGTGTGATGTTTCTGCTAATACCAATGCCTACTTAATGCATCCGGTAAAAATCCTTAAGAATATTAACTGGGAATCCTTACAGAAGTGCAATAGAATTTTATGTTTTGAATTACCATTACAGGCTTTTAGTTTTAACTCACGTTAAATAGATTTCATTATTAACAAGCATGTGTGCAAATTAAAACAAGCCCATTCGAATTTAAAATTCCAGGCTAAAAAGATTAGAGATATTTGAGTTATTTTACGTCTGAAGGAATAACTGTAATAAAAAGCAATCAGAAATAAAAATCCACAGACAATACTGAATTGCTCTTGGTTGTAGCTCCTCCATGTCAAAGTAACCTTCTTCACGTAAGCATTCTCCTACCATAAATGTTTCCCACCCAATAACTCCTATGAAGCCTCTTTCATCAGAACTCTTTAATTGCTGCTAAGGGGGAACCACTTCTGTGATGACACACGGGATCACAAAATAACAATGCACATGTGTCTAGGGCAGGAACTCTGCCCTTCGGGGGAAAAAAAAAATGAGAAATGCTCCTTGGATCAGCCCTGTATATAAGTGCAGAGGCATAAAGTCTCCCTTCTGCTAAGGGCTAGCACAGACCACGTATTCTAAGAGCTTCTGGGAGATGCAAGTGGCATCTAGACCCTTTATCTGCAAAGGCACATATTTTACCAAGCACTAAGGAACGACGAGCTATCGCTTCTCCCTAGTTGCTTTTGCATGTTATGGCTCCCAGTGTTTACAGCAATCCCTCTTGCTTTTGGTGTGTGATAGCATATAAGCCCCCAATTCAATAAGATTTTCAAGGAAGGGTCCCCCCCCACTGTAATAACTCATGAGACTGTTTACATTGAATTTGGTTAAATCTCTCTCTCCCTTTTTACCTGTTATATTCCTACTCTGTGCCCAGTTGTCTATACCCTCTCCTTTTCCTACTACATTTTGGGAGAGTAGCTGACCTTTCCCTCAACTCCAGAGAGCTAAAGTAAATTATCTATGCTAAAAGCTCGCTTCTGTCCAATTGCCAAATCTTTTCCATTAATCCTGAAAATTACAGTTAATGAGTGCTAAGAGGATCTTTCCCCCCACCTTTTGTATATGGCTCTGTTTAGCTGTACTGACCCCCACTTCTGCACCAGGATGTGAGAGCCACTTGAGGTCATCTCCCAGGCAGGACAATTTACTTAGCAGAAAGGTAGTGGAGCTTATGGAAGCCGATCCTTTTTGCCCTCCCATTGCTTGGCATCTTGGCATGGATCACGGTGCCCCCTAGCAATGGGGTAAAGTCAATAAATGAAAGCCTATGGCTACCATAAAGGAGACATTCACCCATGTGCAATGGGCCTCAACAACCTGCAAGATAATTTTAAGCCTTGTTATCTGGATTCGCTATGCTTTGTTCGGAAGTATTGTGAGTCAGGACACCTGGGCTCTGTTCCTGTCTGTGCCACTGACTCACTTGAAGGCCCTGAGCAAGTCAGCTGATGCTCAGGGATGCAGTTTCCCTGTTCTGCAAATGAGCACTTTGAGCTTTTTAATGTTTCTCAGGTGGTGTGCAAGTATTTTCACACCCGGGAATGCTGCCACCCTTCCCTGGGAACCACGTCTCAGTGTAAGCTGAAAAACAGATCTAGGGATCCCCTTTTTCTTGCATGACCAGCAGGAAAGCAGGGTGTCTGTAGCACCTGAGAGAACATTTTTGATCTACTGATCCACAATCGACAGCTCTGGGCAATCCAGGGTTTGGCTGGAAATGGTGAATCTTTCCGTCACCGCACATCACCCACGTCTGTGTTCCTAGCTGTGTGTCCCTTGCCGGCTGGCATGAGCTTTTCAAAACTCTCTTTGAAAGAAAAAAAACCGTTTTAGCTAGTTAAAATATGTGTTAGGTTATCTTGGATCTGAGTCTATGGAAACCGCTTCCTTGTTAAGGTAGACATTCTTCATTTCCAGTTTTAAATTCAAAGGACTCATTTCTTCTCCAGCATAACTTCTTGGAGATCAGTGCAGTTTCACTGGGGTAAAGGTTGTGGGGCATTCAGAGAAAAACCAGGCCTGTGCTCTTTATTCCCACAATTAGGGCCTGTCTACATATTGCAAGTCAGGGATGTGTGGGGAGACCTGCTAGCTCTGGGTCTACAAGCTCTTGAAGCAATAGATGTGCTCTGCAAATGCAGGCATACTACATCCAGGTTGGGAGCTAATGGACATAGGGGAAAGCTATCTCCAGAATCTCTGCCTCATGTCATGTAGATATACCTCAGGGGCTAAGCTCACAACCAGCTTCAATGGGTATAACACTACTGATTACAATAATGTTACAGGAGTGAACGTAACTTGGAATTCATATTTTACCACAGGCGATTTGGTCTTGTTTTTCAGTTTCCCAGCTGACTTCAGTTCATCTTGCCCACCTAAGCTGCAAGCGCTTCAGGGCAGGGATACTATACATGGGTGTTTCTACAGTGCCAGGCATACAACAGGGCTCCAATCTCAGCAGGGGCTTTAGGTACTAAGGGTACTTTAAGGTACAGGGGCTTTAAAATACTACGAAAAAGATTGCAAGCCAAAGAGATAGTATTACACATGCCATGCCAAAGTACATAGGCAACTTGTGCCTCGATCAATTCGCCAGGACTCTCGGAAGTCTCAAGCACCAGGAAGTAGGAAGAAGAGACTGGGAGACATTCAGCAATGAGCCATGTGATGGTTTGAAGCTGCTGAATAAGCTCCTCAGAGCTTCCAGTTCATCTGAAACAGAGATTTCCACCGGCATATGGCACTGATGAGATCCCATTAGCCAAGTCATCTGTTAGGGTCAGGACTGCATGCTGGGATAGCTGAATGGCTGTAGGGAAAGGGCAGGGAGTGGGAATGAGTGTGACAAGGTTTGTTTTGTGAACACCTATGGGGAAAAAAAAATGTGTGTGAAGTGGGGAGAAGAGAAGCAGGTTAGGATGAGGAGGAGGAGATGGGATTGTGAAAGGCAAAAAAAGGGGGCAGCTAGAGTGTTAAAGAAGTGTCTTGCTTACAGGAACTAGGGATTTTTATGTCAAGGAATTAAAATCAATCATTCACTTCCCTCTCCCTATAATACAGGCTTAATGCAAAACAGTCCCAGGACACGTTGAAATCCTGCCATTTCTATGGGGAGAGTGCAGCAGCTGCTGAAGAGCTCGTCTCTGTGCAAACCAGGTTAGGACAGGAAGGAAGACTACTGGATCCATCTGGCACTGTTTGGGGTAGTGAAGGAGATTGGGAATTTGACCAACCTACGATCACAGTTCAGGACCATGGTTTTAAGGCATCCTGTTGCAGCACACAGCATTATACCACCAAGCTAGTCTAGTTGCTCAAGGGCACACCCTACTGCATCACTAACCTCAGCCAATTCCCATCATTAATGGGGTAAGTTCAAGGGGAATTCTGTAGATGACAGGCAAATCACTCTTTGTGCTAAAACACAATGGAAACACATTTGGAGACAGGGGTGGACTAGGGGTGCTGAGGAAAGCACAATGGAGTCAGTGGCAGTTGTCACTGGGAAGGGAAGAGAAGCATTTGTAATCTCGGGTAGATGCCTGCCGCTGCTTTGACGATGCACTGAAGCCAGAGTAAGGGCATGATTTCAATTTCCAATAATTCAAGTTTCTGTTTAAGCTTCTGAGCCTGGCAGAGTGCTCAGAAACAGAGGAGATCTTGCTCCCGGGGTTGGCTTTCCCAGGCTCCTGCAGCTTTGCTCAGAATGCTATTTAAATATCAATTATTGTAATTCTCTGCAGAAATATTACAAGCATTCAGATTTTTTTTTAACAGCCAAAGGGAAACATTTCCAGCATCTATCAACCCTCTTGTATTTGAATCCACATTAAAGCCTCTTTCCTGAAACACTGGGCAACAAAGCATAATTTATCATTTTATTTTAAGGATTTGCTGTGCCAAAAGCAGACTGCCCCATGCCAAGACAACCTGCCTAGAATAACCTTTGGCTACAGTGGAGTTGGCTGGAGAAAAAATGGGTATTGATACTGACAGATCAGTAATAGGGATTAGGTGGACAGGAGGAACAAATGGCAATACACTTTATTTTATTGAAATAAAGAAGTGAATCCCTCTTAGCTGTCTGTTCTTCCCTCTACTTAGAGCCTTACAGCTTGTCTCTAGTGATTTCCAAAGCTTCGGTCCTCACTGGCCAGGAGCAGATTTTCAAAATAATTCAGCAGCCAATGCGCTGAGCTGTTTTATAAACTAGGCCACCCACATGAATGCATAAATGGGCATTCACCTGTACCAATTATGGGTGCTGAACCTACCTGCATTGACTAGAGAAGATCAGCTTTTAAAAAAATGCTGATATTCAGAATTAAAAAAAAAATTAATTTAGGATTTTAAAAAATATTGGCAAAAATCCTCCCTTGACAGCTTTTATTTTTGGGGTAGGGGGTGGATTTCTCTCCCTGCGTTTCAATGATAGTGGGTCAAAATGCTTCAGGATTTCAGATTTCAAAAGATGCTCAAGTTTTTGAGGAAAAAAAAATGGTTTTTGTTTTGCAAAGTCACCCTCTATCTTTTTTTTTTTTTTCTTAGATCAGCTGTAATAATGGATTGCTGAAAATCTCTGAGTGGCTCCATCAATAGAGAGTACTAAAAGAGAGCTTTGAGATCCTCTGATAAAATGAGACGTGTGATATTATTACAGTGGATAAATATTCACGTGTTCTCAGAATTTTAATGACTAAGAGATGCCCAATAAAAAAAAAAAAAACCCCAAACGTGACTCGTCTCTGATCAGAATGACAGCTACGTATTTTGAAAGACCTTTCTACCCTGCCTTAAAGCAACACTAGTGGTCAACCCCATCCATGAAAATATTAAAAGACATTTGGTCCCTCTTCTAAATTCCAGTTGCACAATATTGTAATAATGATTACATTTCACACATGGGATTAAAAAGAATCAAACCTACTCGATTCCAGTAGAAGAGCCCATGGAAACCCTAGTGCTTTGAGGAGAGTTCAAGACGATTTTACGGAAGCACGCCTTGGGGAAATTGAAATGTCAAGCATAATTTGGCACTTGAAAGATGAAGGAGAGAGTCTTTTCATTTATTGTAATCTGCATTTCCCCCTCCTTTGAACTATGTATGCTCCAGCTCCCCCTTTTGCCTTAGCCTTCATTAGGCAATGATGAAACCTGGAGATCTTGAGAAATCCCCAAAGATAAGCAAGTATTTGGCATTAAACTTAGCAACCCAAGTCAGTTCACTGTCTTTTAACGCTCCCATCATTCTTGTCTGGGTGCCTAGATCAAAACAAAGTTTCCCTTTGTAATAAAGCAGGTAAAATATGGACCTGATTTTTCATACAAGATGCCAATTCATTACATAGACTTTTCCATGACCAGCCTCACTGTTGTGCCTGCTACATTTACATGTACCATACTGTACCCAGTGAAAAACTACAAAAGGCTGGGGAGCCTATAGTTTTTAAAATGAAACAGCCTCTCTCGTGTAAGAGAAGTAGCAACACTATTAGACAAACAAACTCAAGTGCATGTCGTGCATTAACATTGTCTCAGGAAACCACACAGCTGGATAATTTCAGTCAAGATGGAGTGAGACTGACTAGAACTGGCCAGGAGATTTCCGACTAAATGTTTGTCCATTGAAAAATGCCAAGTCACTGATTGTAAAACATTCTGTAGAATCATGATGATTTTTACTAAAGTACAGTTTTAAAGAAATGTGAAAAAAATACAATAAGGTTGAAGCATTTTGATATTCTATATAGAACTGACTTTTCAAATTTCGGATTTTAATAAAACAAATATTAAAATGCCAATTCAATAATTTTTTTTACTTTATCCGAACAATTGTATTAATTTCATTTTGCAGGAGAGTTTAAATATTTTGTTTTCATTTTATTTTGTAATTGAAAAAAAAAAAAACAACTCATAGAATGTGCTGTGGCAAGGCTAATACTATTAGAGGCAAGGCTAATACTTGGCTGTAAAGATGACCTTGGTAGGAGCATGGGAATACACACTATGGCTAGAGACTGACATTACACACAAAACCGGTTTAAGTGATCAGAAACTAGTTTAAACCTGTAACAGAACAGATGTTCAGTGCACGTAAACCAGTTTGAAAATGGCTGGAACTGGTTTATGATAAACCTGGTTGAGTGTAGTATCAGACTTAACTGATTTGGGTCAAACTGGTTTATGCAATGTCTGTCCCAGACCCCTTCCTGGTTTAAGTTAAATCAGAGTGCTCCAGTATCCCAGATGCTTGCATCTCTGGGTGGGGCTTTGTTCTCTAATCCACCCCAGCAGGGCTGGCCTCTCCCCTCTGCTCCCTGGCTGCAGCTCTGACAGAGACTGCAGGTACAGCTGGGTCAGCTTGGCTTCCTCCTGTTCTCCCCCTTCCCACTCCCTGCTCAAGCAGTGATTCCCCCCTCCCCTCTGCTTTACACAGACACCTCTCAGCATTAGCTAGCACATGCTGGCTATGGTTCGTGCTGTAGGAAACAGGACAAAAGCAGACAGTAGGCTTAGGGCTTTTGAGAGCTAATCAACAGGTAGCTGGTAATGTCCCTCCATTCCTTCCTTGGAAAAGATTGTTTAAGAAGAGCTTGAACTAATGAGAGAAGCTTTTGTTTTGTTGATAGACTGATAAATGCTGTGTAACTCCCTGCTGTGCAAGTAAATCCTGTGCAACTCCCTGCTGGCTCAGAGGAACAGCATGGGGAGGGAGGGGGTGAATCCCTCCCTAATCAGAGAATCCTGCTGGTGCCTGGCCATGCCCCTCTGCCCTCTAAGCACTGTAGAAGGGAAGGGAGGGCTGCTCTAGTGCTCCCCAGCTATTAGCCTGAGCCACTGCAGGCATGTGCCTGCATTTCTTCAGTCCAGAGGAAATGTCTGTACAAATACAAACAGGTTCAGCCTAGCCAGGTTAAACTAACCTGCAAAGATTGAATCAATTCAGGTTCAGATTTTTGAATGTCTGTCCATAGCCCACAGGTTGAAATTGGAAAGTATTTGCCTCTGTAGCAGTCCAACTCATGTCAAAGATAAAAAATTTGGAGTGAAATTCTAATCTCTAGTCTTGGAGCAATGGCTTCAAAGGATTTCATTTTTGTTCTTCAGAATTATTTTCATTCATCCAAAGGATAACCCACCACATGAAAGGGAGATTTAAACCCATCTAGAGAGGAGGGAAAATCTCTCTGAATCAGTAACATCAGTCACAGCTTTCCATTAACTATGTAGCAAATATAAGCAAGGGTATCCCAGAAGTACACGTGGAAATTCCCTTCAGGCATATCATTAATAGATTAATCCATCTGTATGTGTTTTCTTTAATACATGGCCTGTGGGCTTTGTGTGGCATTGGCTACTTCAATGAATTATTTCAGGGCTATCCTGTGTCACTGGATGTATGGGCTTTGGAACAAGTTTTACACTGATGACTAATTTGTGTCAGGGAGAGTGGATTGGATTTGAACCAAAACCCATTCATTTTACATCATTACTTTATCTCATCTCTGTCAGTAGAATTAATGCACAATAAATGAAACTGTATCACCTCAATCCTCCTTTGGCATGGGAACAAGACAAGAAAGCCTTTGATTCCCTTTTACTTATGTACTAAGCCAATTATCAACATAAAAAACCCTTCAAGACAGGGTGGTCCTCCTGGCCAGGGACTAGACAAGTACCCTGACCCCATTGCTTTCCTACCTCCCCTTCCCAGAGACTTCTAGTGCAATGCAGGCAAATCACTTGGATGCCAACTTGGAAAAGCACTTGGGCATGAGCTTAGCAGTAAATCCAGTAGGACTTTAAGTATGTTCCTAAATAGTGATGGACTCCAACCCATGTTTATGAATTTCACTACTTCTCAGTTCTCCATTTGTAAAATGGGGATAATACTTCCCCTTTTGTTTTTAGTTTATAAAAACCTCTCTCCTCCTTTGCGCTTGTAGTCTAAAACAACCCCTCTTTCTGCTGGAACCTTTATAGCTATGGGGAGACCCACTGAAGGCTTTATTGTTTTGTATTATAGTAGCATCTAAAGGCTTACTCATAAGACTCCTTTTGCAGGACAGGGTTAAATAGATAGAGAACTTCCAGGTGCGGTTGTTTGGAGTAACTTAGCAAGCAGTACTGCATGACTATCGTGTGAGAGGGAAAAAAATATAACCCACTGGTTAAGAAGTGGATAAAGGTATCTCTTATGTAAAGGACTCTCATATTTATTATGTCAGATTACAACCCTTAAGTTACTGGCTCCCATTTTAACACAACTGGAAAAAACAACTGCTTATTAGATATTAATTTTATCTTACGACAGCTATTGTAAGAAGAGATCTAGGCCCCTATATACACTGCAATCTTTGGAATAGCTCCATCTAAATGCAAATGTGGACCTTCTGCCTAACAGAGAGCTGAAAGCTTTCCCATTTACAAGGCAAGAGATAGGAGAATTAATTTAATGCTAAAAAATTCCCATGGACAAGAGGAATTTCCCCTGTTCACATCTGGCATCATTTTCTCTTCATGACCATAGTGCCCATAATATGATAATTTTTACCTTTTTCAACTTTACTGAAGGGAAAAGCAGAATAATCTATCTCTGGAAATGACTTTACTGCCTGCATTTTATTGACTAAAATGCAGATATTTGTATACTTGGTGAAAGAATGCCCTGAGAAAGATGAAAGATGAAGATGGCTTCAGTGCAGAAAGGTATGTTGGGATTCAATTACTTGCCTTTGCAAACTAATAAACAGCAGGAATAGTGGTTGATAGTATTCATTTCTCACTGGTGCCTTTCTCTACTTGCTGCATTGAACTATTCGAACAGGGCATTTCGTTTTGTATCCACTGTATGTACAGACACCTACACATCAAAACTAAAGAGGAGATATTCATTTCTATCTCATTTTAATGATCACTCAGGTTCTGATGCATCTGCTCATGCTGAATCTGCTGGCCCACCTGGGCAGGAAAATCCCTGGCATAAGCAGCCCAAGGCCACCTTCCCTTATATTCCCAGCTTGAGCTGGGTGGAGATAGGAAGGGCTGTATTCAACCTATTCTCTGCCACCTGACTACAAATTCATGCATCCTCACTCTAATCCCCCAGGGCTATACTTCTGCTGACAAAAACAGGGTTAGCCACAGTCCAGAATCAAGAGCAATGTAACTCCAGTGACTCCACTCCTGGGCTGTGTGTAGACAAAACGAAAGGTGTGCGTGCATGACACTTTAAAGTGGGCTAAATGCTTTTGCACTGCTTTAATGGTGTTTGCACACATCGGCAGCAAGCTGTGCATTAATTACAGCTGCTGTAGGAAATTTGGTGACGTAATTGCGTCTTAAATGACTTGGGGCACAGCAAACTAAAACTCCTTTGAGGAGTGTTTGAACACCCATTGCAAAAACTGATCTAGGAAGCTGTCCAATCAGGGGAGAAACACCCTTATGTGAAAAGTAAGACTAATGAATGACTCGTTCTTGAAGCAATCATCACAGTGAAGAAGTTCCAAGAGATCTATACTCTGACCTGTGTCCTTTTAAACCAGCCCCTAAATAATTTCAAATAAAAAAAAACCCAACCTCATAACAAGGTTCTGTTGATCAGTATGGGGGTTGGAGGGACCGATACTACAGCGACTGGAAAACATTGGGCATATGTTTTATATCCTGGTGGATTGAATTCTGCTTCAGAAGAGCTGGGCTGAGTTGATTAAAGGAAAAATTGCTGGCCACTTGAAACACAAAGTTGCTACATCACTCTGGGAAATGAGTAGATTTTACTTCATGCACTACTTTCTGCACCTTTTTCCGCAGTTTTGTTTTTGTTTTTTTGCCCGAAGCAACATTTGCATGGCAGGGCTGAAAGCGAGTGGCTACAGAATCAGTCCTAAAGTTACAACCTTTTGCTACTAGCATCCCTAAAAGGATGTCACAGCTATCTTTTCTCTCATAAATATGCAAGTATTTAAAGGTAATGGACAAATATCCCCAGCTTGCTGTGTGACCAGTCCTGCCAGTGTTAACATTTCCTGTGCAGGAATTCACTACGATCCAAATATTCAGTCCCTTGCAAGATCAGTCCCTTGCAAGATCCAATCTTAAATGGCATCAGTGCAAGATATAACTGTTCATATCATATTTGTACATGTGATGGGTTAGCTTAGGGTACACTAGGAGTTTAGATTTAATACTGCTCTGAATGGAGTTTCATTTGGCCAACTTAATGGCTCTGGCCTAGCCTTTGATCCTCAAACAACATATAATAGTGATTTAAAGAGACTTATGAAATTTGGGGAATGAAAGACTCAGCACAGCTGTAAACTGATGAAGAGACCAGTGCAGCCTGAAAAGATGGTGTAAAATTTTGCACATAAGTCAGCAACATAAAAATATCATTTTCCAAAACAGCTTTTGTTACTCTATGAAATACAGCACTTGACAATGATTTCCTGTAATCTATAAACGCGTTATGAAATATTGACATAACTGGAGCTACTGTTGTTCCCTAACAGCAATTATCTTTCATAATAATTAAACAATATGGCACAAAATCTGCCTGGGTTTGCTGGGATTACTGACCTTTAATACTTCATTTACATTTCGCTCTAACAGAAACAGAATTCGCGTTCATTGTGCTGTAAGAATAGCTGCTGTTCAAACTGTTTGGGGGATGTTTTATCATCAATAACATTAAAATTAAACTGGGTCTTTGTTTCCTAGGAGCTTGGAGTATTTTTTTTTTTTTTTTTTACTATTCATTCTTTTATAAATTTTGACGTCAGGACCTCAGCTGAGCATAGTTGCCTTGAAATCAAGTTACTGACTGAATTTGGTGGAGTTACATCAGTTTACATCTTCCGTGAAATATCATCCTAACCCTTTGCATGTACAAAAAAATACTGCACAACTTTCAGAAATCTATTTCCTACACCTCTTCCTTGGCTCCAGGGCTCACAGGGCTCCTTGGTCAGGCTCAGAGTAGCTGAATATGAAAACGTAGCCTGAAACCTTTCAATAAACTTCTATAATAATTACAAAGTAATTCAGCTCCACTAACAGTACTACTGCTATTTATACCAAAGACCTAAGCTTGAAGGCATCTTGAAACATGAAAGGTGGTAGAGGAGTGCTTGGGACCTTTTCAGCAAGCTTTAGAAGATAAGGGAAGATCTAGGGAAGCCACAGAATGAAAGGATGAAGGTGAGAAGTAATCCCTAAACCATTACTGTCTGAAGTGACCATTTTGCTATGCTAAGCACATTGCTTAGCCTGGCAAAATGGCAGTGGGGGAATATTTTAACACAGACTTTATGAACAAAATTCCTCCCCAGCTTTTAAATCATCCCAACTATTGGCTTTTTTTACTTAAGAAGAAAAACAAAACATTACCACATTACCCGGTAGAAAAATGCAAAAGAGCAATGACAGGAAATATAGGGCTTTCTTGAGGTACTGTCTGTCCAGGAGCCAGATTAATGTTCAGTCATTAACAAACAAGAAAATCCGTAGGTGTCACCCCTCCAACAGTGAAGTGCCAACATCCATGGTTGGTGAGTGGATGGGGTGTAGGGGAGGCAGAGCCCTGAGTCAGTGGTGGCAGTATCATGAGCACCCCTACAGGGGCTCATCACATACACCATTGAATCCCCCCTTTTTTGAAGTACCATCAAGATGTGGCTGGTGAGTTAGGGGGGGCCAGCCCAGGTACTTGCATGATTACTCCAGCCAAGCCATGGCATGACACCAACCAACATACATATATGAGGCCCTTACCCAGTAAAGAGCCTTACTTTAAGCATGAGACGAGTCTCATTAGCCTCAATAGGAGGGGACCCTACTATAAAGGCATTATTGATTTCGAGGAGCCTTTACTGTGATGTAGAGGATGTTAGGGTGATTGTGCAGGTTGCCAATACAGTTTCAAGCTGACTGGAGAAGCACCAAGAACTCAACTAAGGCTGTTTAAACAGAATCCTGACAATACAGCTACACTTTCCTTGTCACTTTGTCATTCATTTTTCCTTGCTATCCTTTTGCTTTCCTCCCATAGTCTGTTCACCCACTCTTTTTTTCTTCTCACACACCCCCATACCCACTGACACACGCATACAGAGCAAGTCCTTGAGATTAACCACAATATGATTACATTTTAATTGAGGCCAGATTAGTGTGGGGACATCCTTTTAACTCAGGAGGCCTCAATTCCACAGAACCATAATGAACTAATAATGAATGTGCTAAAGTCATTAAATCAAAATTCATAAAAGGGTGAATATTGCTTTCTTTTATAATAAAGCAATTAAAATCCCATATACTATAATAGATACTACTGAGGTGAACCAAGTGTTATTTAAGGAGGTTAGTGTTTCATGCCACATCAAATGAATTTGGGAAACTTTGCAAAATAGGACTGCTATACAATTAACAGATGATCAGAACCCCTTTCATGTCAACTGTGGTTTAGCATTATTGCCCACTGTAAGAAACACTGACATTATTTGATTAGTAAGGTTGTAAAATTAGCTCATTTTAATGAATGAAGATTTATAGTGTGAGCAACTCACTTGCAGTTACTGTAGCACTGTATCATTAGAGACGCACATCCCCCTATTCTACTTAAGTTCTTAGATGTGTCCCTTCATTATCATGTCACCTAGATGGCTCACATGCACTGTTCCTTCCTGCCTAATAATCCTAAATTGTAGCTATACCAAACTAATCTTATTCAGTGTTTGGACAAGAGACATTCAAGGAAAAAAAAAAAATGAAAATCCTTATATTCTAGGGTAAAAACAGATGTTAGATCTCTCCTGGGGCAAAGACTTTTATCCTGAGAACCATAAAGACTTAGGAGCCCATTGTTCCAGACAGTCAAAAAGCCTGAGGCTGAATCTATTAATTCTCTGCAGGTTAGTTTAAACTGTGTAGATTGAATTGATAAGCAAGTGAACAGACATTTATTTTGATTCTGGAAATGCAGTCACATGCCTGCAGTGGCCCAGGGCAGAAGCTGGGGAGTGCTAAACTAGCCCTCTGCTCAGCTGAAGCAGACACTTTGGGCCAAGTCTAGCCCACACACCCTGTGAGGGGTGGTTTGCGGGTGGAGCGGGGTGCAAAGCATCCCGAGATCCTGGGGGACTGAGTTAACTTGAATCTGGAGGTGGTCTAGGACAGCAGCTCAATAAACTGATTTAACCTAAATCAGTTAAGTGTGATACTACTTCCATGCAGATTTATCTTAAAACAGTTTCAGCCATTTTGAAAGTGGTTTGTGTGCGCTAAACTTTTGTTGTGTTACAGATTTCTTATCGTTACTGGTTTCTTATCGCTTATGCCAGCTTGTGTATAAATTCTGTCCCTAGCCTTTAAGTATCTTTAAGGTATCCGAGATTATACTTTTTATCCGAGACAATTTAAGCTAATTCAAGTTAATTGCCAGGGACAAGGGACAAGGTTAATTCCAGGGACAAGGTATATGTGAAAAGGGCTATCACTTGCTCCCAAGCTTTGATTCAGATCAGTCAGAAGTTGCATTCAAAGCATTTCTGTTTTTACCCCTGCTATTCCTGCTCCTTGTATAGCATTTTCCTTGCGCATAGAGTGCAAAATATGCAAGAGAGTAGAAAACCAGTCTTGGCAGATGCCGGAGAAAGAGGCACAGGGGACTCAATGGGTGGCCTTCTTTGGTCTGATGTTCTGCTCTTAGCAGGGTCTGTGGAATGCTATTAGGAGTAGCTGGCTACTGATGAGGGATAAAATGAAGATCCTGACTTCTTGGGTCAGACCAAAGTTTGCATAGTTCTTTGGACAACAAGAGTTTTTTGGCCCAGACTCATGGTGAAGTTGCAATGTGGGTAATAGAATTTTATGTTTCATCTGGCAGCACATAGAAGCCACTTCATCCAGCAATATATTGCTGTTATTTTAATTCTAGAGACACTTTCCTGTTCTAACATGTTAAGCATTGTACAATCACATAACAAGAGGAAATCCCTGCCATGAAAAATCTGATAGTCTACACAGGTAAAGGTTAATGATACTATTAGAAATACAGAGAGACTAAGTGATTTTCCCAAGGTCAGACAAGTTATCAGCAGCAGAGGCAAAAGTGTTAACCATTTCAGTTCACTGCCTGATGTCCCACTCTGTGGGCGCATCTGCACATGTAATTAATACACATGAATAAACACTGGAGCTTATTGCTCCAGAGTTTATCGCTCCCAAGTGCACTATTTGAATGTGTGCCCAAGACCACAGCATGTTGAGCTAGGTCAGAGCAGCCTTGGCTGGCAGGGAGCCTGTGGGGCAGCCTGCCAGCCCAGGGCTGCTTACCCCCAGCTCAGTGTGCTGTGGAGGGGCTGGCTGGGGCATGAGGGTGCTACAGTGTGGAGCTAGCTGGCAGGGACCCCCCGCACTGAAGCACCCTTGTGCCCCAGGCAGCCGGGGCAGCATCTACATGTGTGTTGCTATGAACAAAAAAAACCCCACAGCAGGATAGTACTTACGTTTATAAGTACTATCATGCTGCAGAGTTAATTAATTTACTCCAGCCTAATAGGGGTGCACATGTAAACGTGCGATGTTTACTGCACAGCTAAACAGTCTACTGTATAGTAAACATCCTGTGTAGACACTCCCTATGCTACCTTCTTTGGGCTTCTCTTAGATTTGACAATGCACCAAAATATTGGGATCTAATGCAATTCAATGCCATGCATATATTTCACTTCATCAACAAACATTTCTCTTTTAAAAAGAGAAATTACAAAAAATAAATACTAGAAAGTTTAACTCTGGAATAGGGGGAAAAAAGAATGAATGGAGGAGCCATTTCAAGGATGTATGCCTGTGTTTGCTTACATGTGTAAGAGACTGACAGAAAAAGAACTGTTAAATAGTACGTGATGGAGTAGGGGATTATATGGAGAACATGATATAAGAACAAGCAGATTAAAGGAATGCTAAATATTTATAATAAAGTCCTTCATGCCATATGTAATAATACATACTGTAGCGGCCACTAAATAATACAAGGAAGGAATTCAACTGCAAGCTCACTGAGATTGCTCTATGAATTGGATAAAATAGAATTAGAGGCTTTTATCCACTGGGGACCACGCGTTGCTATTCATAATAATCAGAATAGGAGAGGAAATAGCACAACCATCATTGTAACTGCACAAGTTGAGATACATTATAAGGTCCAGTTTTTCTGTTGGCTTTCTGCCAACACACAAATGGGTAGAGATGTGTCGAACAAAACTGCAGCCCCTCAATACTCAGAATCTAAGTGCTACTTTAATGGCTGAATACACCCCCCCACCTTCCCACTCCAATCGACTGTCTTTTCACTGATCTCAATGTACCTTTTTGCATCATCTCCCTCTAGTGGCTGGGTCAAATAGTAAAAAAATGGTCTGCCTGCTACAGTTGGTTGATAGAGCTTGCAGA
Organism: Alligator mississippiensis; assembly: GCF_030867095.1. Lineage (NCBI taxonomy): Eukaryota > Metazoa > Chordata > Crocodylia > Alligatoridae > Alligator > Alligator mississippiensis. The sequence goes on from NC_081837.1 coordinate 12,379,096, forward strand.
GGGCAAGTACGCTGAGCTGAAGGACTAGGGTTCTGAGCTCAGCTCTGCAAAAGCATGTGGATGTGGATGTGGATGTGCAGGAGAGACTAGACAGATACTTGGATCTGTTGGCCATAGAGCAGGGTTCTTTCCAAATGACATCCTCAGAGGGAGCAAAATGCTGATGCTGAAAACTAGTGCCATAAATAAAGGCAGCTCTGGCCCTGGAGGTAGAACTCCTGGCACAGCATGGCAAATTCTGGTCCCCTTTACAAGGATGAGACTCAGATTGCAATAGCATTAGTTTAGATTTCCACCAGTCATCAGCAATGTGAGCCAGAGCCACACTGAAGCTCTTAAGCTTTTGTGGCTCTTCAACTTCCACCTATGTATCCAGGCTGCTTTCTGCCCCCATCAACCCAATATCTAAGCATCCTTGTCCTGAGACAAGTCGGCCCTGTATTCAGTATTCTTACCTGTGAACAACATTGAGTCTTTTACTCTGCCTTGCTGTGGCCACACTCATACCGCCTCCCTCTCACAGAGGCCTCTCACTCAGGCTCTTTCATCCCGCCCTTCCTGGGCCTCACTTGTACTGGAGGGTCCTCAGGCTTGCTATGCTTCGCTCCCCAGCCAGCAAGCATGCAGGCTTTTGGGCATCTCCTCCTATCCTCATCCGAGTGAGCACTGGGCGGTTCATAAAATGCTGTGCTAACTCTGCCCCTGGTCTTGTAGCTGGGTAACTTCCCCTGCTGCTCCCCATCAAGGAATTGATGGCTCACCACTTGCTCTCCTCACAGCTCCTCTTCTGCTGCCCTCCAGTTGGCCTCCAGCCCACCTGTAGCCTCAGGCACCCAAAGGCTTACCTGGACCTAACTCAGGCCCCCATGCTAGAAGAGCCCCCACTCAAGCCCCAGCCCTCAGGGCCCCATATCATGCCCCTCACTCACTGGGTTTCACCACTGCCACTCTCTACTCCACCCCAGACTCGAGGGTCTGGAGTTGAACACTCCCTGCAGACTCAGGTACCACAACTTGCTCCCTCTCATTAGGGCCTGAACTGCTGGTGCCCTCTCATGGCTCTAACTACTCCTCTCATGGGGGCTTCCACCCTTTCAGGCTCAGTCCTGCACCCCCTAATGGGCTCAGGTGTCCCCTATGTACATCCCTGGCCCCACTACTCCATCTCTAATTGTATCATGTAACCCACCAGGTGGTCGGGGCAGGGGTTATTAAGGTGCTCCACCCCACCTTTCACCAGGATGGTCCTTGAACCTGGCATTTCCTGGCCCTGCCCCACCACAGGGAAGACTACCAGGCCTCCCTATCCCAACAGGCTGCAGTTTTATATCATGCTTAGGACCAGGAGCCTCTAAGCCATCCCCTTAAGCTCCTGCCCTTACCTTGTAGTTGTACTCGGAGCAGCCACTTCTCCAGGAGATGTTACTTCCATGAAGTCTGGCAGCCAAATGCGGCCTCCAGCCCTGCTGGCCTAGGACTTAAGATGACTATTTGTCAGGACTGGGCTACATCTGCCTGCTGCCTGATCCAGATCTTGAAGTTGCAGAGCACTTAAGGTGTTCTGCCACCTTCCCCCTTACAATGTTTACTAGGGAAGGCTTTTCCCTGATGCTCAGAAAAACAGGCTCCCCCAGAGTCTGTGATAGCCCTGAAGTGGCGAGCACCCCACTGGTGCTCTGCTACACACCTCCCCCCTAAAACTGACTCCTCAGGGTGTCTCTAGGCTGTCTTCCATACAGGTACTCCTCCAGTTTGCTGCAGCATACACTCTGTAGCGAGCATGCCACTGGTGCTGCACCACGCATATAAAGTCTGGCCTCCGGACTTCTTCCCCCCCACCTCTAGTGTTTCAGAAGTCAGTGAGCAAGGGTTGAGGTGACCACCAGATCGTTAAGATGCAACTAACTTTTAATAGCCCGGTTCCTCTGCATTTCCATCAGCATGGCTGAAAGCAAAATCAAGACCCCTTTTTGAACATACAGCATTACCTAAAATGCCCTCCAAAATGAGTTTTCTATTTTTTTTGTACATCATTAGTCAAAACCCAGTCTCTCAAGAATGCCTTCTTTTTAATTTTGTGTGGGGGGGGGGGGGGAGAGGACTGGAGAAGGATGAGTAGGGAAGTACAGAAGGAAGTCATTGCAAGGTGAGAATTTGTATGCTTTCAGACCATAGGTCAGGGACGGGCTATTATTTTGACTAGAGGGCCATTTAATGAGTTGGTGAGCTGCTGAGGGCCACTAGGGTAGGCCCACCCCTTGGGAGATGTCCACCCTTGGTCACCAGCTTGGGACCAGAAGTCCCGACCCTCATCCCTAACCTTTGCCACCAGAAGTCCCTCCCCTTGTCCTGCCGGAAGTACTCCTTTTGGGAGGGGAGGGTTGCCATCTTGGAACCAGAAAAAACCAACAAATCATATACGAAAAGCCAAACACCTACTATAACATATTTTAATCTAAATTTTATTTAAAAAATTGTCATGATTTGTGTTTGCATATTGTATATAGAAGTGTTTGAATAGTAACTAAAAAATAAAGTCTTACTCTTTTATGCTGTGTGTGGGGTGTGGTAGGGCTATGGTTGCATGTGTGTGGGGGCAATAGGGTATGCAAGGAAGGTATACATGTGGGGGGTTGTGGAGATAAGGTGTGGGTGTGTGGCATCGGTGGGGTGTGAGGGAGGGTGGGGGAGTGTGGGGACCCCCCCCCACCCCCCAAACTCCCTCCATGGCACACAGCCCCTGCAACTGGTGGCAGCAGTAGCAGCAGGCAGCAGGTCCTTGGGATGCTTGTGGACTTTGCAGATGCTGCCACCTGGCAGTGCATGGCTCTGGACACTGGTGCACATGGTGGCAAGGAGTGCAGCCAGGCCAGCCCATGGTTTAGTGTGCCACTGGGGAAGCCCTGCATTATGAAGCCAGCAACCTTCATTACTCCCTGTTGTGCAGGTCCCGGGACTCCACTGGGAAGCCGGAGGCAGGGAAAGCAGCCAGCTTCCCCCGGTTGCATGTGAATGCCAGGAGCTGCATGTGCACTGCACGGAGCCCTGCATGAAAGAGGTGGGCTGGCCTGCCTGGCTACGCTCCTTGCCACCACATTCAGCCCTGACCAGAGCCATGCACCCCTGGGCGGCAGCACCTAAGCGGGTCATGAGCACCCTGAGCACCTGCTGCTTGTTGCTACTGGCAGTGAGGGCTGTGTGCCATTGGAGTGAGTGTGATGGGGGACTCCACCCCTCCTGCCACCCTCCCTCACTCCCATACTCTGCCCACCCAAGCTCCATGCTCCCACTACCTCTGTGACAGGGGGTAAGCTAGGGGCTGGGTCCCATGCCAGCCCACCCACCTGTCTCTGTGGGGCAGTTCACCCCATCTTTCCTGCCATGACTTTGCTGTTCCCATAAATGGATGGTAAATGTGGGAGATTGCCCATTACATGCCCCAAGGCCAGGGGGTGCTATCTGCAGCCTTCCCTACACCACAGCCCATGACTCGCAGATGGCATCCACGTGATGTTCTTAGCCCACACCACAACTGGTGCTCCAGGGTCTCAAGGGAACTCTCACTCCCCCCCAGAGCAGCAGGTCATTGTGCTCAACTACAGGTCTTACTTTTATCCCACACTCAGCCTCCTTACCATGGAGGACTTACTGGGGCCAGGACTCACCCCTAACTCTCTGGCTGGGCCCCCTACTCGGCCTCTGGCCCAAACTACAGCCTCAGGCATCCACAACCCTGCCTTGGCCTCCTACCCACATATGGGGTTCTTGCTGTGCTCCCTCTAGGGCCCCACCCTGGGGTCTTCTCATCTTCATGACCAACTATTCATGGGGCTGGCCCTTGTGATGCCCTTCAGGCTTACTCACGATTCAGCCCTATTCAGTGCACCACTGGGACTGCCCTTCAGGCCTACTCCTATTCAGCCCTACTCTGTGTGGGGCCATACAACTACACTCCTCACGCTACCCCCTCTGGGGTCTCCAGGATCTCACATCTCTGCTGGGCTCAGGTGGCACTCTGCATGCTGTGCCTGGCCCCAGTACTCCCTCTTCCCAGGGTCTTACACGTCCCTCATGGGGTCAGGTGGCTGCAGCTGTGCCTGGCCCCACTACTGCCTCCAATGCCCACCTGAAAATGGGGGCTGGGGTTAAGGCACTCCTCATCATCTTTCACCAGGGGGGTAACTGGCCTGGCACTTCCTGGGGACTCCCGCTCCACCAGGAGCTCCACCGGGCCACCCATCCTTGGCAAGGTGTAGTTTTAGATCATGCACAGGACCAAGAGCCTCCAGCTCCTACCTGCTAGATGTTCCATGCAGCTCAGCCAGGCGATGTTTCCACCTGGGCTTCCAGCAGCGAACTGCTGTGTTTATATAGGCAGCCAGTGTTCTAAAATGGCTGCCACAATCAAGCACTTGCCGGCTGCCTGACTCATCCCTTAAAGTGGCAGGCACTGCAAGTACACTGCCATAGCCCCCCTGGGTACAAGCTCTGTCCTACCACCAGCCCCAGCCCCATGCTCCGTGTTCCCACCCAGCTGCAGCTCCCCTCTGCCCCCACCCCTGCCACTTCCCTACCTGCTGTCTGGGGTGAGCCGGATGCTGGGGAAGTTCCCTGGCGGCTGCGAAAGTGGCAGCAGCAGCCTTGCCTGGAAGCTGCGTGCTGGCTGTGCTGGGCCCTTCCATCCACAAGGGTGGGAGCGAGGCACATGGGCTAGGTGGCGTACAATTAGTTGGTGAGCGCCCACAGGCTGGATGAAATTGCTTGGTGGGCTGGATTTGGCCCACGGGCTATACTTTGCCCAACTTTGCCCTAGGGGGCCATTACCCATACAAAACTGTAAATGATAAGATGTTATCACAGAAATGCCAATGTATAGTAATTGCATGGGAAGTGTTAGAATTATTCTCTAACAGTGTTACGAAAGCAGGGCTACTGTTGTATCCATGGCACATTATGGACCAGATTCTCAACTGAAATAAAACAGTGTAACTCAAGTAAAAAGTCAACAAAACTATACTCCTTTATAGTAGCAGAGCTGAGGCTATGGAATACTAGTATGCATACTGTGCATACATAGGGGTATACACTGAATCCACGCTATTTAAAATAAAGGGTCAAATTCTCTGTTGGCACAACTCCACTGAAGTCAAGGCACAGAAGGAAAGAATCTGAGCTATTGGCTTTTAACCCAATGAATATTCTCTTTTCGGCATTTTATTCCCCATGTATGGATCTTCCCCTGGCACCTGCAGAAGTTACCGAGAGACATCCCTCAAAAACTGATGAGAGAATAGATCCCTTTGAGTATTGCATTTTCTATGCTCTCTCATACATGCTGAAGGACAGCTTAGCTGATTCGCCACAGGAAACCCAGGTGCTGAATTCATCTAACAAGCTGCTTAAAACTCTAAACAGATGTTTCTGCATCTTTTCTGCTTCTCAAGCTGTCTGTGTGGAAGCACCAGCAGATTTACAATAGAACAGATGTAGGAACCATACATGCTCTAACATCAAGGGCCTGAGTCACTGGAAAAATGGTTTAGGACTATTGTATGTGCACATAATTAGAGCCAAGCACCTTTGGGACAAAAAAAAAGAAAAAAAAAGGCGCAACATTATCCGTAACAGAAGTGTAGACTGACCTGGATAGATAAAAATTATACTTATCTATCCAGGTCGATCTGAATTTCTATTAGTGGATGTAGCAAAATACACAAGAACTGAAAATTATGCCTGCCTCAGTCTGTCTACCAGACAGTGTGTGACTCATGAAAGTTCAGGTTGGGTATTTATTACTCATGCTGGATCTTGTTTAAAGCTCACTGAATAAATGGAATAACTCATTGACTTCAATGGACGTGTTACCAGGTTCCATAATCCTTCAAAGGCCAGAAGGATCGTAGACAGACCAACAAAGAGGAGGAAAGCTCTCAGACAGACTGGAGGCAGAGGAGCTAATTCCGATTTCAACTAAGTCCCCTTTACAGCTCAGTTCAAATAAGAGTCAGACAGGAATAGCAAGTAACTAGGGGCATGTGTAGATGAAACGAGGGGCATGTGTGCACAACACTTTAAAGTGGGTTAAATGCTTTTGTACTGCTTTAATGGTACTGGTGTTTGCATGTGTCAGCGGCATGTTGAGCATTAATTCCAGCCACTGTAGCACATTCGGTGGCATAATGTGCCTTAAATGACTTTGGGGCACAGCAAACTAAAACAACTCTGAGGAGTTTCAGTTTGCTGCCCTACAGGTGTAGAGTGAAGCACTGGGCTCCATGTGGCTCAGAGACTGTGCAGGCAGCCCGTGCAGGCAGCCTGGCAGCAGCCTAGGAAGGCGGGCTCCAAAAGAAGTGGTGAGTCTGATATATTTTATATATATATAATATATATATTATATATATTTTCCACCCCCTGGAGCCCGACTGTCTGCATGTGTTGCATGGGGATCTGGTTCTTCCCTCCCGCAGCTGTGGTACCCCCCGGGACTGCCCAAGCCAGGTGCCTATGGGCGGGTGGAGCCTGGGGTGGGGGGGGGGGGGGGGCACTACTGCCGCAGAGGGAAGCACCAGCCTCTCCCTTCCCCCCAACCCCCACAGTCCAGGGACCACTCTGCCCACCAGCAGCTCACCCTCCCCTCCCTCTGCAAGAGAGGCAGGTAAGTCATGGGTGTATACAACATTGGGATTTACTTCACCCTAAACTGAAGCAGTGTTTTTAAAAACCTACCGCTTCAATTTAGGGCCCCCATTTCGTCTACACACACCCTAGACTTGCAGGCTGAAGTATGCAAATCCCATTCGTGTAACATTCCAAAATCGTGAGTTTGTCTTAAAATCATGAGATTGTTGTAACTAATCCATTTGGGAATTGTTCTCTTTTGTTATACCCTTCCTCTCTTTTTTGTACCTTTAGGGTTTAACAACTTCTAGCTTTGCTCTCTGACCACAGGGATCGGATATACAATTGTCATGTACCCAGACAATTGGAGCAGCCTAAAGGAAAAATGTCAGATATTGTGAGACTTCTGATGGAACCCAATGAGGCTGACAATGCTGTAACAACACTGGGATGAAGGGTCAGGAGCCTTGATTTTAATTTTAGCTGTATCACTGGCTTGCCATGTGACCTTTACCAGGTCAGTCAAATGTTCTGTGCTCCATGTCCACTGTTTGTAAAGTATCCATAAAAGTATGTTATAGTGCCTTGTGAATCTGGGTATAGGTTGGAATGGAAGCATGCCAAAAATGACTGGTCTATGGCTAACTAGACAAAAGAGCAGTGAACAAATATACATATAAACTAAACATGTGAAATATATTTATACACAGCTATTTACTTGCTTATTTAATGTTTACAACAAACATGTCAATCCTTTCAACCATAGACCAGATTTCCTAGGTACCAAACACCTCTGGCAAGGAAGTGTCAAGAGCTATTAGAGATTATAGGTGTAATCCTGCCTTCACTGGAATCAATGGGAGTTTTGCCATTGACTTCAATGGGGGCAGAATTTTACCCTTTCACTATACTGGAGCTGTGCCGATTTATACCAGGCGAGGATCTGGCTCTTAATCTTATTATTCCACATATCCTCCATGTGCCAAAAATTCCAGGATGTCTATAAAGTTAAGGAGAGTTTCACTGAAAGTATTAGAGACCCCTGTGTTTCTGTTAAGTGCTTATTTTATTTATAGACCCTTGCATTTCATGTCTTACATTCCCCTATGAGGAATGTTCTATTATTGCTGAAATATTAAAAATGAAAAAAGGAGCAATAATTCATAAATTATCCAGCACTGCAAAAACTATCTTCATGTCCAATTTCTTTTGGCATTTCACTGTATAAATATTATACCAAGGTGCTTTCATACTAATGGATAATTGCCTGCAGTGCATACTTAACCTTTGTCCACTTCAGTTGACTTGGTAGTGCTACCTACGTACATCAAACATCAATTCATCCAAATTGGCAATGAAAGGAAGGCATCCAGCCAAATTCTCCCTCTTCCATACAGCTCAAATCAACGGGCTGTGCATAGTAATGTGAATGAAAACCTCCCCCCTCCCCCTGACCTCCATGGGAGATAGGAATTCACTGGGCCATAGCTTCAGCTTATGCCAACTGGTCCTGCTCTGTGGACTTTCCTAATTTATACCAGCTGGGGATCTGATCCAGTGTGAGAGAAGCTCAGCTAGCAGGCTCATATACATGCCAATCTACTGTTAACAACCTCTCTCTTCCTTAGCCTTCCCTTCAATATTTCTTCACATCATCAAGGATGGAGCCCAATGACAAAAGGAGGGAATGGTTAGCTACAAATGATTCATATATCATCCTCTCACACCTTTACATGAGGACAAATGTTGGATTCACTGAGGTGCACTACTCCAGCACTACGATACAGCCATCTCTGGAATGGAAAGCACCAGTCTTCCCCATTAACAATGACCAGCTCTGGTCAAAACTGAACATCTTAGACTGCACCTGGAATCCATTGGGCAGTCAGAGCAGATCAGGAAGCTTAGATGCCCTAAGCACAGGTATGGATCCTTCTCAAAGGCAAGGATCATAGTAGTAATCTATAATAGTAATAGTATGCAACTGGGGAAACTATGAAATTGGAGTCATTACGGTATTTGGGGAGTGAACAGGGATGAGAGGAGAAACAAAGAGTCTAAGAATAGGGGCTAGCAGCAAGTCCATTCACAAAAGTGCCTCTGTAAGTGCTCAGGAGCAAGATAACCAAGTCCATATGGAAACTCAGGGGCTTTCAAGGCTGGCTGTTAGAGAGGCATAACAGAAAGGCTTGATCCAAGACCCGTGTAATAATCACTGGCAGTATTACACTGATGTGAACAAATTTTGGTTTAAGCTACATGTGGCCAACATAGATGTTTAGGTCAGATCTGGACAATTAGGTAACCAGAAATAGACTTTGCTGCGTGTCTCGATTCACCAAGTTTCCCAGCGCATGCTGATCCAATGAAATAAGTGGGAAACTTCCCGTCAGGGCTAGAATTGGGTCAGGCCCTAAGATAAGACTGAACAACCCCACTGATCCAGATGGGCCAAAATCTTAATTTGGGCCCCATCCTACCACTGGACATTCATAAAATTGGTTGGATTTCCCTAGCTGGTTACACAAATGTAAAAAATGATGTATTTCTGTTTATTTCTCCAGTGCTTGATATAACATGTATTTGACTTTTAACATAAGGGCACGGTCATTTGTACCTTGAAGAGTTTACAAGGAAAGAAGACAATTAAATGGATAGAAGAGGTCATATATCCATTCTTGCTTCAAAAGAGTGATCTCATCGTTGTCCGTATGAAAGCTACTGAAATGGTATGTTAATCCTAATTGAAACCTTTCTGTTATTGGAATAAAACCTTTTTCTTTTTTTTTTTTTAAAGCTAATATTAATCTGGTTAAAAATATTCAGAGCCTGTCATTACTAGGAGCTAATAGAGATGGCCATTCAAAATTCCTCACGCTTTGTACATGTGAATTTATATTATACATCATAACCATTTCAATCCTAGTCCATACCAAAGTGGATGGGAGTCAACAAGAATCTTCCCAAATGCTGTGGATAAAATCCTTTTGTTCATGGAAAATTAGCACAGGCAAACCTCTTCCCTGTGACAGAGATGACAAATGATGATCTTTGTTCAGCTTAAGCTCCTAGAAACACTGATGCACTGGGGATGCAACCTCAAAGAGGCCCAATCCACCTACCCGACCTTGAGTCATCAAAGATTCGCCCATTAAAACTCATCTTTTGCTGGTGGCCAGAATCAAATGAATTCTAATCATTTATTGTGTTGTTAGGAGTAATAATAGTAGCATCATAGCGGAGGATTAACATATTTCACTTGCGCTTGAGGGACCTATGTTCAAATCCTAATTCTGCCACACACTTTGTGTGTGACCTTGGCCAAACCATTTTCCCTCTCTGTCCTCTGTCTTTGTGCTCAGTCCCTGCATCCTCTGACGTTTGATCTGGCTCTCCCTTTAGAGCACTTGGAAGGGGAGAACAAGAGGATGAGTCGCTCTGCAAAGCAAGATGCGTTTGTGGCTCTGTGGAACAGGACCCAGCTTTACGACTCCAGTCTCCCATAAGGAAAGGGAGGCAAGTTGCACCAGCACGGCGTGCTCATGTCAGCAAAATCGGCATGCCAACCCCTCTCTGCACGTGGGTGCCAAAAACACTTTCAGCACGTACAGGTTTCCACCAAAGGGGAGCACGTACTTAGGAACAACCAATAGCTTGAGCCAGCCACCGATTCGGGTTACAGCCTGATGAGACCACCCACCGACTGAGAGCAGTTTAAATATAATGGGCTGGCAGCAGGAGCCTCTGAGAACACAATGAGCTTGTACTCTGTCTCTCTCTTTTGGGACATAATGGCCTTGTAATAGCCATTTATTAGCACAGAATGGGCAGGCCATTGTCATTGTTCTAAAGGTTAATATGGACAGAGTGTCAGCCCTGAATTAGCACTGTGTTCAGAGGGTGTTTAGCGTGCCTTGACAGGTCCTAACTTGCCACTCTCGCTAGAAAGGCTATCTGCCATGCCAAGTCTTTTATTTGGATTCACTTCCATGCTTTGCCCGCATTTTGTATTCGGAAGGGAGACATGGGGGTCTTTTTTATTTAAAAGGCCATGTGGCTTGCTGCTGATAGAGTGCAGTTGTGATGCAGCAGAGGCCACCTTTCTTCTGCGCTATCTACAGCAAAAGGTACACAGTATCCGACTCTGTAAGGTTCAGCATCGCTGTGCTCGCTGAAAGTGGTTCTTCCAGAGACCATGCATTGTACTCTGCTCCCAGGAGCGCACTTACAGAACGGGAGACACAAAGCAGGCACTTTCATCTCCACGCAACGATGTTTTTGAGATCTACATGACTAGTGTTATCTAACCGCTTTGCACTCTCGTGAAGTGCAATTACCTCCTCATTTTGCAGCTCTTTGTGCCCAGTTACTTGCTCCCATTTTGTTTCTGACATCTCCAATAATCCAACCCTGACACTCCTTATAGATACTGCAATTACAATACAGAGCAGCTCTTGACGGGATGAGTTGTATTCTGCTTCCTTCCTATAACACTCAAGGCAGCAGACGTGGCTATGTGAAATGGCACTAGAAAGCACCACTGCTGATTTATATAGGTCCCTGGGGGATCCTCACAGTGCTGTGGATCTGTACTTAACCAATTAAATGTCCAGAAAGAAACTGAAAAGGGGAAGCCAGGGTAGAATTTGCATTTTTTGTTTGTTTGTTTCCTGTTATAACTCAGCTGCAATTTCCTCCTTCTTTTATTATCTTTTTACATCAAGGCTCCCCGGCCACCAATCACAGATACAGCAAGCAAGAGCAAATGGTTCCCTAGTTTTACTGTCGGCTTTTTTTTTTCAGTTGGAGGAGGCTGGCCCAAGCTGTAAAGCTTTAATCTGAAAAATTCCCCAACTCAACAGCATTTAGCTGCTGGGGTTTTGGTTCAGTCCTTTATAGGAATGAGTTAGAAAGTGAGGCTTGAAGGTGACCTCTGCCAAGATTGCTTCATTTGTTCCCTGAAATTGCTCCCCACCCCTCTCCTTCGTGGCAAGGGGTTAGGAAAACAGGTGCTATGCCCTTTGCAGCTCCCTCTGTAGGGAGCTGTCAAGGTGTGGCCCACCCCCGAAACACTAAATATTGTGATCGCTTCTGATTAGGCTATTGGACACTGCAGGGATTGCTAGGCTGCTGGGAGAGACAGGGGTAGAGAAAACACTGTGTCAAGGAGGAGAAATTGTCCCATGCCACTGAGGGGAGTCTGAGACTCCCAGACAAAGCCTTCTGTCCTGCATGGATGTGTGACAACCCACCTTCTTTGTCTGTTTTCCTTTGGACAGTAATTGAGGAGGCACCGTGTGCATATATGTCTCTGAACAGCTGCTGTGCCTTGAGTGGAGGACCTTTCTAACGCGCCAACCAGACCAGGTTCATGCTGAAGAGGCAGCGAGCAGCAGGGGTGAGGATTTCAGGGCTTCGCGTGCTCTCTTCAGAGGGATAAAGGAGAGAGTTTTCCTCTGCGCTTAGGAGGATGGGATGCAGGAGCAGATGTGGCTGATCAGGGGCCAGAGAGAAGGAGAGAAAGACCTTACCATCTGTCTCTCCACCAAGCAAACATGGACAGCGTCTGACCTTGGACGAGTCAGCTCAGCGAAGATCCATCTGTGCAGCAGGGATAATGAGGCCTATCCACCTCACAGGTGTTTGGGGAGGTTTCATTGATTAATGGTGCCAAAGAGATGTGCGAGTCTCCCAAAGTCATTGCGCACCGGCAAAGTATAGGATAAGGCATGGCTGGTGTTGCGGTAGCTTCAGATAAGATGGGGGAAGGGGCCTTGTGCTGGGTGCTGTACACGTACATGGTAAGAAACACTCCACGTCTTCAGAAGTTTGTGGTCAGGAAAGGCAGACAATGGGCTATTTACCATTGTTTATCAGGCCTATTTTAATTGAATATTTATAGACAGACAAAGACCTTCCCTTCCCTCACCCCTCCAACTCCATGCCTTTAGGATCAGATGAGCATGGGGATCAGTGCGATTTAATGGACTAATGAACTGATGCTAATTTGGCATATTGAAGCTATAAATAACAATACAGACATTAAGTAAAGGATCCTTTAGCATGCAAGACCCTATTTATCATTAGATGTAATTGCCAGTATACACGTGTTCCTCTTGCTAGGAGAAAACTTGTTATTATAGTGCCGATGCATACAAAAAAACTAGAACTCTTGGTTCCAATGCAAGTGCCGCTGCAAGAAGTTTACCTTTTTGTCCTCTCTGAAGTTCAGCAAATTAAACCTTCCACGGCCAAGATAATGTGCTCCTTTCCCCTGTTACTTGTACAGAAACGGGGACGTTATTTGCTTTGTGCAAATGATTTTGAGAACTGGAATCACTACATGCAGAAACGTATTCTGTACCATTGCTTTATAGAACAGTATAAAGGTTCTGTGCAGATTATATAGTGCAATATAGGCCGTGTGGGTAGATAACTTTATGGAAGCTGAGTATCTGCTTAACCTTTATGCTGCCTTTACAGCAGCTTATACAGATCAGCTTCAGAAATTTATCCACCTACACTTTGTAAAACACCCTGTTAAACTATTTTCAGGTTCAGTCTCTAGGCTGAGCTTCCAACTCCTTCCTATAGGAGACCACCCGCGAGCATTTGCTTAATTTATGATACCTCTAAATGTAGTAACAGTGTTCTGGCTTTCCCTCTAATAATATGATTCCTGAGAAAATGAATTTCACGCAGGCAAAAGGCCTTGGATTGTCAGCTGAAAAGGTCTTGAATATTCAGCTCTGGAGCCTGCCATAAAATTAGTCACCGGCAACAGTGCAAGTTTCCTCACATTTCCCTCCCCGCTGTCCGTTCTGACCTGGAAAGCAGGTAGGTTAGCTTCTGTACCCAGTCAATTTTTATTTTATAGCAGAGGTTCCCCAAATGGGAGCCTGGCACTTAATGCATGGGGTGATGAGAGAGTCAGAAATTCAGTTACGGTGATTGGGTTTAGACCAGAAGCAGGATTGTTAGTCAGTCAGAAGCTGTGCTGCCTGTGAAAAAACACTGGGAATCTCTGGCCTATATTCCAGGATGACCAATAAGGGCTGCTGGTTAATAGGTTATCCCCACCATGGGCTCTTGCCCACTAGGAACCATGCTGAAATTGCAAATGCATTCACAGTTCACAGAGAGTAACTGCTGTTGCTCCTGTCCTGGAAAGGTCTGGGATCTGAATCAGTGTCTGAACCATAACAGTCCTCTGCATGCAGAGGGCCTGGAAAGAAACCGAGTATCCCATGGATCTACAGTGATGCTGGGTGAACAACTGCCAAAGATTATCTGCAAATGCTTAGCTAAATTTCCAAACACATTCACTTGGCCCGTTCCACAAACAAGTATTCTAGGCAAACAACTTGACTGGTAGGAAAGCTTGCCAAAAAAAACGAATGTTGCACAATACCAGCAAAAAGCAAATATTGGGATTCTAATCAAGAGGATTCACACTGGAAACCTCAAGCTAGAGGCTGCTTTTAGCATTTTTTGCTAAAGCTAAAAAGAACAATAGCCTGCTTTTGTATTATTTTTATAGAAACCTCTTCCAGTCAGATCCTTACTTAGAGATTTCTGTGGAGCCAAGCCCAATTGACAAGTGCTAAGGAGCTGTGTCTTGCTGTTAATCTTGTTCAATAAAACACGATTAACAGTAAGATTAAAGGCCATTATTTGTCCTGTTTGTTTGCCATGAGGCCATGTTGCTTCAGCATTTTCAGATGTGAATGATAAGCACCCAAGCCTGAAATTCTTCAGGCTCGTGGCCCCTGCACATTCCCGGGTAAATCAGTTAAACCCCCAACAGCAGCAAATGTCTTTTGTTCACAGGGAGTGCAGCATTTCTACGTCATTATATGCTCAATGGTTCTGAACACATCTGAAGCCCAAGCTTTGAGAAGATTGCAACCATATGCGATAGTTTCTCCCAGCAACTTCCTCTTCTCCTGTCATAAAACAGAATTCAGGAAATGATGCCTCCCCCTCTATCCCAGGGAACAAGTTTTCATTTTCAGTGGGGAGTGGGCAAAGGGTTGACTCTGTTCCTGTATTAATGAGATATGCACAGTCAATCCCAGCTAGCCCTCGCCATCTGAAATATATTTAGTGGTATGAATGGTCCACTCAGATGATAAAAAATACCCACTAACACTTAGCCACCAATTGACAACCACACTGCCTTTTGCAGTAGACTTATTGAGGTGTCCAACTAAAAGCCCTGTATTACTATAAGCCCTGTTTGGTATACTATGGCGTTTGATTGAGGCTGAAGAATTGCACTTGATATAGTTAGCGTGGTCCCGATTCAGCAAAGCCCTTGGGTATTTCCTTCAGTTCACTCCCGCTTGGCAAAACACTTCCACACGTGCTTGGCATGTGCACCGTTAGGTCCTATGCCACTTCAAGGAGACTTGAAGCATGTGCTGTAAGGGGTACTTGCAGCAAGCCCTGCAAAGATGACCACTAAAATGTTCGTTTCCTTTTGTGACATTTGATGACGAAAAAAGACCTAAAATTTCAAGAAAACAACCAGGCTTTTTTTTTTTTTAAAGAAGAAATCACAAAATACATTTCTTATTTTTCTCACCTTCCCAGAAGGCTGGCCTTACTCCCATACCAAGCTGTTATTCTTCATTAAGGCAGCTGACTTGCAGTTACAAAATAGTAAATACCTACCTGTACATTATGATAATACAGTGACTATCAAGAAGGACTTGTCAACAAATCCTAAGAGCATGGGTCATCCTTGGCAGTCCGTGCTAGGCAAGCCATACCTTCTGTTGAAGATTTTCAAGAAGACCTGGCAGATTTAGATATTTGAAAAGATATCTAAGAGCTCTGTTTTTCGACCGGCTTGTGTCTTTAAGGAAGTCAAGATAAACGGATGCACGACAGTTAAAATTTAGGGACATATTTTCCTTCTGAAATTTTCCATTAGTAGGATAGGAACTACCCACATAGTAGGAGGGGAACCACCTTTTTTTATTTACTAAAAACAGTTATTTATATTAATCCTGCTTCAGAAAACGAGGCTTTTATTAAATAGGTGAGAGATTTATGTGTTACTCCTAATCTCAGCATGCTAAATGGTATTATTAGAAAGGCATTATGTGCCTAGTAAATGATACACACACATGCTCTCACACACAGTTTGCCAGACAAAGGAAGGTATCAATAATCATTGAGTTTATAAGTACGAACTGTCTCTTGAGAAGGAACTAAGAAACTCAGGATAACGAGGAAAAAATAAGTGTGCAACTTGGAAAGACAGCAGCCTGAGAGTTTCACCAAGCAGAAGCATTTCAGATACTGTTAATCGTTCAATAATGGGCCCCTGAGGGATGATATCAGCTGATACACAGAGATCGATTCCTTTGCTGCAGAAAAAGAAGACAAAATTCGGGAGGGATTCAAACTAGCTTGCTCTTCCAAGTCTCATATTTTGGCATGAAGTGGAAAGAGTCGTCACATGGCAAAGGCGGTGTCCACAGAGCTCCTTCCAACTACTACTTCAATCCTCTGTGCTCCTGCAAAGTAGAATTACGACACGAGCAATCGAGGGCCCAGAAGAAAACAGTGCTGA
The DNA here is from genome assembly GCF_030867095.1 of Alligator mississippiensis. Taxonomy (NCBI): domain Eukaryota; kingdom Metazoa; phylum Chordata; order Crocodylia; family Alligatoridae; genus Alligator; species Alligator mississippiensis. The sequence continues at coordinate 12,395,297 of NC_081837.1, forward strand.
ATTGTAGTGAGTCACGTGGGGCCTGAGAAACAGGACTGAGCAGCCTGGATGCTCATCTGAATGGGAACTCTTCATGTTGTGCAATTTGCCCGGGACTAATGGGAAGAGAAAAGGAGGCTGTCAGGAAGAAGAAAGCAGAATAGAAGCAAAGTATATTAAGGACATGGAAATTTGGAGCAAGCCATGGGATTTAACTCTTATTTTCTCAAAAATCAGAAATTGGGTGAAACTGAGATCAGAGGATTTGGTTTGGCCCAGAACATAGATAGAAAGGGGTCATCCCCAATGTTGGATCCAGATTTATCTCTGTATCTGAGCGCCCAGCAATATTTGGTGGTATTCAAAATGTTGGATTCAGTTCTGGCCTACTCGACAGAGACCCCTAAACTACAGAGCTCAGCTACACTGCAGAGCCTCTGCCACTGTCACTGTGCAGGAGTAGCTTTGTCAGTAGAGTCCCCTTAGCATGTGTGGATAGAAGAGATTTTTCTGCCATCATAGTTACACCAGGTCTCCAAGTGAGCTGACAGGATTCCTCTTCTGTTGACATACCTATGATTGCACCAGGGATTTTGCCAGCAAAATTATGTTGGTCAAAAGGTGTGAGGTTTTCACACCTCTAACCAACATAACAGTGCTGGCAGAACTCTACAATCTGCACGTGGCCACGGGTTGGAAATTAAATGTACAAAGCATGCCTAGAGTCTAGTGGGGTGTAGCAGATGTAGGTATACACTTAAGGATAACAGACATAAGTATACACTTAAGGATAAGTCTGGGCGCTCATCTAGATTGAATGCACAAACAGTTCCAGTTTTTTCCATTGCTGAGAGTGAAGAGAAGTCCAACAATGCACAGGATGAAGGGCAGGTTTGCGTGCAAGAACACGTATCTTCCTCCATTTTCTCAGGTTGGTGTTGATTATGTGCCATGTGCATAACCTCTCCACAACTTACCACAAAGGTTTACAGAGACATGCTCAGACATAGTGTAGCTTCACTCCTAGATCCAACCGCTGCTAGACACCTGAAGACAACACAAGTAATTCCACTGCTTTGCAGAATTGCACATGGCCAGCAATACTGATAATTACAGATAATGATGTAGCTACATTATTTGAACTCCAAAAACCAGGTATATGGGCCCACAAGTTTAATTCCAATTGGCCAAAGAGGGGACTGTACGTTGTAATTTAGGCTGGACTACATTTTTTTAAAGTAGCTGGTAATTCTGAGAGCCTCAGTTATTGGCTAGCCCACTTGAGATGCAATGGAGGTACCCAATTTAATGAGCTCTTTCAAGCATGAGAGTAGGATTTCAGCTACTATTGTATGGTGCCAGATTAATCCTGAACTGGTGATGGCCACACAAAAATGTCATCGGCATTGTTGGATGGCTAAGAGCACTATTGGTGTCAAGTCCTTCTTCCCAGGCTGGAGTGTGCGGGGAATCCTACTCCAGCAGGCCCTGTACAAGCAGGCACACCATGGCAGAAATAAAGCCTAAATTGTCTTCTAGTATTGGTCTAGGGACATCGGCAGACAAGGTTCTTTGGGTGAATCTGATATCTTTTATTAGACCAACTCAAATAGTTGGAAAAAATTCTTCTTAGCAAGCTTTCGGGCACAAACACTGCAGATGCGTCCTCAGCCTGACAAAGTGTAAATTGTCTTCTAGCTTCTAAAAAGAGGTTTCCACATGCATTGTTCATTTTTTGCTGGGAGAAGGGCCAGAAAGAGAAAAGTTTTGCAATTAGGGTGAAATTTGCTTCTCTACAGGGGGCCCTCAGCGGTTCTATGTCATGTGCAAGATTTATGAATAAGTCATAAGTGGTACTTAAATGACACAGCGACCTTTTAATGGAGATCTGCAAAGAGGTGGATTCTGCCCTTGGAGAGAGAGGAAGAAGTGCAGAATAAGCAATAGAGGCCCTTGTTTGTGAAAGTACTTACATTTGTATTAAATCCCCAGCAATCAGAGAGACAACGAGGTGAGCAGATTCATGGTTCAGAGCAAAAAACGTTTCCAAAGAAGAAGTAAATTAAATACTGGTTCAACTTTGGTACGTGTCTCTTGTAAAGCATGGAGAACATCCGTTCTGAACACCCTGGGCTCCCAATGAATTTCATGGGAGTTTGGATGCCAAGGAGGATCAGGTCCTTAAAAAGGTAACGCAAGAAAGACTGAGAAGCTTGTGGCACAGAAGGAAGTCAGAGGATCAGTTAGGATATGAAATTCATGTGTGTATTGTGGGGAGGGGAAATAGGGAAGAAGTGCCTACACAGAATAAGAAAAGGAAATGAAAACTATGGAACACAGATTGATATCCAGTGTCCTGTGCGATTCTGGGGTCACCAAGCCCCAGGTATTGAATAAACCAGAGAAACTCAAAACCTAAGCAAATCTCGAGGATGAGACAAAATTCATTCCAGGGTGTTAGAGCAGATTTGAGGAAGGAAATGTGTGTGCCAACAGCAATTACTATGGAGAACTCGCTGAGCGCAAGTCTGGAAGACTGAAAAATTGGAAAATAACAAAGCAAATGTGGTATCAATATGCAAAAAATGAGAGCAAGCCCAGCACAGGAAATTACAGGGCTCTCCGCTTAATATTCATTACATATAGGGAAATGCAAGGTCCCCATTGTATACAAGAGTGTAATTAAATCAAGGGGTTCTGCTGAAATCAACTGCTTGTGATGTTTAAGAATTAGCAGCAGTTTCTGAAATGCAGCAGCAGTGTTAGCATTCAGCCTGGGACCTGGTGTTATTTGCTACAACCTACAAACCAGCCCTGGTGAAAAGTTCCCTTTTAGATAGTGTAAATTTTAAATCTCTTGCTCAGAGGTTTGTTGTTTTGCACATGCTCCACACTGAGGCGGATTAGCAGGAACAGGCCATCTGAGGGCAGAGGCTGGAGAAGTCTTGCAGGCCAACTTACTGATTAATGCTCGCTTATTTGATGTTTAGCATCTTGTTCCTCCCATTTTGCTTCTCCTTTTACTAAATAGCAGTGATGTCTGCAATAACCTGGGTAATTCACCTCTGGGCACAGAGCCAGAGGAGCCTTTGCAACTTTGAGCTCTCAAAGCAGGACCCCAATGATGAGCATGTGAACCATCTCCTATGCCATTTGCTTCATTGCATTTAAACGTGGGATTATAAAATAGCATTAGCTCTGCTGTCAAAGGAACTGTTAAACCCTTAGACCAAGTGTGGGCAAAATACGGCCCACGGGCCACATCGTTCTGGCTGCCGCTGCTGCTGGACACAGCTCTGCTGCCTGGGCACCCCAGCCTATTTGTCCCGTACTCACTGCTGGGGGCAGGACCCGCGTGTGTAGGGTGTGTAGCCAGGTGGATGGGATAGGGCCATAGGCAGGTGGGGAGTGATATTCAGGAGCGGGACAGGCAGGCAAGGCCAGGATCATGCATGGGTCAGGATCTGGGGCGGTGACAGCACAAGGCGGGGATCAGAGCTGGGGCAGAGACATGATCTGCTCGCCACATGCCCCTGCAACGAGTGCAGGTTCCACAGGCAGGGGTGTGTGGGGAGTGGATCACAGCTCTGCCCTGACCCTGCACTGTCACTGCCCCAAGATCCTGGACCTGGCCCGTCCCACCCACCCATCCCACTCCTGGATACTGCCATCCCGGATCCCAGCACTGGCACCATCCCAGCCAAGCACGGAGCAGAGCTATGGTCCTCTGCCCACATGCCACTGTGATGAGCGCTGGTTCTGCAGGTAAGGGCATTACACATCTGCCCTGGGCCCCAGCCCTGCACTGTCCGTGCCTCACAACCTGGGGTCCTCATGGAGACTGGCCAAAGCCCACCTGGGCAGGGCACGTGGCTAGGCAGACAGGATAGGCAACTTAAGAAGTCTTGGTGAGTCGCTGCATGGCAGAGAGCAGGTGGTGGAGGGGTTTGCTGACCTGGCCCATGACAGCTCACCTATGTGGACCATGGGTCCAACTACTTGCCCAATCTTGCCTCAGACCATGGATGAGGTAATGACCCAATCCCACGGGAATGGGAATGGGAAGATATGAGTTCCAAGAGTGACAGAAAGGATGAGACCAGTCCATAGGGGTGGAAGAGAACAGAAGAGGATTGGCCATGGCTCATCACTGGCATTTGGCAGAATTCAGTGTAAAAGAAATTGTCGATACATAGTTGTCACACCGAGCCGAATCCACCCTTGTATAGGAAACAAGTACCTTGTGGTCAATTCTATGAAAGAAAAAATGCCAGGAGTTTTACAGCTCTGCCAAAGTTGGTTGACAAGCAAGTAACTAAAGGCCTTGAATCAGGCTTCCAAATACTGGAAAAAAATAAACAGAGCAATTGTTTCTCGTTGACAGGGATTAAACTCAGATAGGATAATCTAAACATGTTGGATTAGGTTAGGTGTTCAAAGTGTCTCCTGGTAAGTATTAACGCTCCCCTACTTATCCTCTGCCAGGAGTATGCAAAAAGTTAAATAAATATTTCAAAGGCTCTTGCAGTGGAGAGAGCTTTGAAGAATGCATTCCACAATATTTTATTACCTTTAATAACTCCCAAAGTAAAATTATGAGGGAGTACAAAGAGCCTATTGTATATGTGAAGTCACAAATACTAAACAAGATTTTTAAACGCATCAAGGAGTGTCGGAGATGAATTAGGAGCTTTTTTTATTTGACAGTGTATGGTTTCATCATCAGATTCTCATATAAAGAAAAATCTATGGAGCAATTACTGGGAATGGTGTTGAGTTTTTACATTTATTTTTGAGCAGTCTTGCAGGCTACAAAACCCATGATTGATGCATTCAGTCATAAAAATCAACCCATTGTGAAGTCTGAGTATCACACCTTGCCCTTCTTCATAAGAAGCTAAGTGTCAAACATGAAAAACACAATGACCCTAAACTTTAAGGGATTCAAAATTTGGATCCAGATCCCAAACTAAAGTCTCTTAGCTGGAGTGCATCCCAATTTCTGCAAAATTTGGCAATATTCAGATTTTATCTGGTCCTATGAACCACAGGACAAACCTCGTGGGTGCAGAAGTCAACTCTCCACTCACCCGCTTAGGGAAGGGAGCCTGTAATACTGCTTACATTGCTGCTCTGAACCCAAGGATCTATGTAGCACACAAAATGGTACAAGAGTGTTATTCCTTCATGCTCTCCTGTGCATGTATATAGAGCAAGCCACAGTGCTGCTTTAAGAGTAAATCCTGCTCAGTGTATTCTTGACAAATAAGAGGCTCTGCTTGCAGCCCCTCACCTGCCAACTGGAATTGTGACATGCTTATTTTGCGAGTTTATCTGAATCTAACTCTAACTCCAGTTATATAGTTATGCTGCATGAAAAACAGTGAGGACTAAAAGTGATTTGATCTCCTTGGTGCACATATATAAAACTCCACAGCACTCCTGGAAGACAGGCATCCACACCAAGAGAAGAACTTGCTTCAGAAATGTGCAGCAAGGATTTGTATTGTTTCCTCTTCCCTGGGGTAGCTCGAATCAAATTTTGAGTCGTTGTTCTTTTTATTCAAAATTTCTGATGCATTAAATATGCTGGCAGACATACCCGAGTGTGCTTTTTCCTCCACTCTTTACCTTTGTTGTCTATCAGTGCTCTTGTAAAATTCATAAGCAATTTCTTTTTTAGTATAGAGATCCTTTGGGACTGTAAACTGGAATCATGGAGAAGTCGAGGTTGGAATATTTGTTACTAGCAGATAAAACCAGGTATTCCTCTATGATATGTAGTACCCAGGAATGCATGAATGCATCGGTGCTGTTCCTGCCTGCATGCTAAGTATGTACACGCACACATGCACACACATTCACCTGAGCCAGATTCTGCCCTTCTTATATGCACTGAGACCTACTTTGCTCTCAGTGGAAGTAGCCCTGGGGTATATAAGTGTTCATAGGGTTCACTAGATCTGGCCCTAAGATTTTAGGTAGCTGCACATTCCAGTTGAGGAACCTGCCTTGTTAATATTTACTTTACCCAACAAAACAAATGATCTGATTAGCCCTCCAATGGCTTCCAGATTTCTTACCACTGATTCACAACATCGCTGTAGGTTGACAGGCACAGCCAATAGGCCAGCAATACTCCTGTTGCAGATGCCAGTCGCTTCTAGTGCGTGCCTTCGCATGAGCACTTCTAGACTCCAAGTGTCATACCTGCCTACACCCTTAAGGTAATCTCTTTTGGCTGTGCAGACTCATGCTATGTTTCTCTGTCATGTGGTTAAGTCCCGGGACCAGGTAATGGAGCACGTTTTTGTAATGTTGTATTAACCAGTATGTGCTACTGCTATTTGGGCGCTCAGCAGTGTAGTCAAGAGGAGCCTTTATAAAAATGTGAAGTCTTTTTGCATTTTAGTTCATGTTTTATATTATTATTTTATGCATATTTGTTTACTTACATTATCCAAACTGTACAGTCGGGCCAGAAGGTATGCACATAATACAAGGCTCGAGTTTGGGGACCTGTTTAAGAACCCTTAAGTGATTTTTTTATGTTACATCTGCATCTTTCCTTACCATTTCTACTTCTCCATTAACTTTATACATCCTATGAAGTACTCAGAAAGGCAAGGTTTTCCTCTTTTTAATACTGACATCACGGAAGGCTTGGTTATTATTACTCAATGATTCCCAGATCCAGTGTGCACAGCTTAGAATAAAAAAGGATGTTTTCTAACCTGGGATATGAGATCCCAGTTGATTCTTTCCACCTCATTCATTTTCAGCACCATTAAAAAATTCACAGGTCCAATTATATGGATTTTATTGACTGTCATTTAGTGTAGGTGGTGCTCAAGATGGACTAGGTGCTCTTCTATTCTCTCTTAGCTACGCAAGGCTCACAGGATCAGAAAAAGTAAATTAAATTTAACTTGGCCACAGAAGCCAGCAGGTATGATCCTCATGCATGCACAGGGAGAGAGGTCCATTACTAACCAGGTGCTTTTTTACATGGTTGCTACTTAAAGCAGAGGTTCACTAACTGTGGGTTGCAAACAACTTAAAAGGGGACTGCAAACTTCCCTGGGGTGTGCACGGTGGTGCAGGGAAGCGGCGTGCAACAGTGGATGATGCCAGCAGCTGCCACATGTGAGCTCCCCGTCCCCTGTCGCCGCGATCCAGCACTCGGGGTCATGGTATCACGAAGTTTGAGAACCCCAGACTTAAAGTGAAAGTGCCTTTAAATGACTTAGAGACATTTTGCTTTATATTACTTCATCTGCCCTATTTTTTGGCATCTAGTTAGATTTCTGGCTCTTGGACAAGTCATCCAACCAGCATGGGTGACCACTTGCAAGACTGGATGTAGCTGGTGGAACTCGGCCTACCAGCATAGTCACCTTGTGTCTATTTATGCAAAGGAAAGAACATGTCCTACAGGCAGCAAAGAACTGTGACTTGATAGAACAACAGCTGTTAAAAAGCAAGATCTATTTCTAGCAAGAAACTGTGGACTGGGTAATTCCTAATGGTATTCAAAGCTAATTAGCGGACTGAGTCATCTATAAGAATCTGATGGCTTCCTGTTCCTCATGAGAAGATGCAGGCAGATATTCCTCTTCCGTCACCTTTTCTTTGGCACAGCTGAGCAAGGCAGTCTTCTGGCTGCTGCACAGCTATTCATTTGTTGCATCGCACTTCCTTTCCATTCCAATAAAACACGGGAAGGCGAAGGGCAAGATCATCAATCATTAGCCGTTCTTGTTACGACACTAATAAAATACATGCTGTTATGTCTCCTGCTTCTCCTTCCTATTATAAAATGATGAGGCAAAAGGGTAACTATGCACCTAAAATGCTTTGCTAAGATGCCCATTTGGAGTTGATGGAGTTTGCGCTGGGATACGTTTCCTCCATCTCTTGTTTTATATTAGCAAAAAACACAGCCCTTCAAAACTACATTCCAACATCAGCATTGTTATTTTGATTTCAGAGCTAAGTGAGCAACTAGAGGCCAGGCAGCTTCCTATTTTATTACATTACTTGTTAGTGTTTGGAACAATATAATTGAAAATGTATGGAGTGACAGGGTATTCACCTTTTCTCTTGAGAGACTATTGGCAGGTGGCTAATTCCTTGTCAGTACAGCCCCTTGCAAATAATGTTGGTGATTGCTAACCTCTTGAGTGCCTTCTCAGACTAAAACTCTCTCTCACATAGGGTCAGAGACCCAGGGCAAGGGTGTAAGTGATGCAGAGGCCAATTTGGAGTGCTTAAACGGGCTCTTCATACTGCATAGACTTTATGCTGGTCCCCCGCAGAGGGCTGAATTGAGCTATTATTATTATAGTGCCATAAAATGTACACAGAGTCCAGTAAGTAAGCTGTGCCCAAAAATAAAGTGCCTGCCTCAGACTTTAAACATTAAAGGCCCAATTTTAAAAAGAGCTCAGAGCCAGATTTTTGAGTGCTCATTACGTACAATTGAGACCACATTTGCAATAGATTTCAGCTTTCACCCAGGGGTCTAAATAAGCATCACATTTGCAAATATATTTATCAGCAAGCGGTTCCCACTGGAACAATACTGGTCACAATTTTAGCAGTGTTCAATATACTGAACCAAGTTCTTTGGAGCTACACCATTCGTTTTCATAGGTCCTGGATCAGGCAGTAAGACCACAGAGCATATGTAGTCTTTATAGCTGAAACAATTCACAGAAGTGGGTGTATTGTCACAAGTTTTCCTAAGGAGAAGAATAAGGACAATAGTGTCCAGGAAGGTGACAACACATTGCAACCGGAGACGAAGTAAATATTGAAAAGAAGGGCATTGGCAGAGCACAGAGGGAACAAGGCAAGGACATTCCAACTTCTGCCATCACTCTCAAATGTCAAGCCAAGTTATTTTAGGAGGTGGCATAGGTATAATAGAAAGAAAAACCTGGTCCTCATTAAGGTAAAAGATGAACGAGCATGATGATATCAATGAAGCTTCTTGCAAAGGGATTCATGCTGTTCCCCCCCCCCCCCCGGTAATCTTAATACAATTTAAATATCTGGAACTCTTTAGAATGTGAAATTGAGCTGATAGATGATAAACTCAGATTACTTGCTAAGAATTCCAAAAAAGGGATATGGGAATTGGACAGAAGGGGAAATAAACTCCATAAACCAAGATCAGAGCCAGAATTAGGCATTAGGCAAAAATCTGTATGGAACAACCAGGAGAGACAGAGCTCTGCTATTCCAAAATGAAGCTAGTGTTACGAAGACTGTTCAAGTGCTACTTATGGTTGATACTCTAAGAAAGGCAGGAGTGTCAGACCCACTGAAGGGCAGAAGAAACACTCCAGGGCCTTGGAAATCGGGTGTGAGCAACCTGCTGAAAACAGCTGGAAAAAGAGAAAATGGAACACTATGTATCAAAGAGAATTGTGCTGTCACAATTGTATATGTATACTAACTTGAGAGAGAGTGCACTTTTTAGAGACATATGATTATCTTCAAAGCATCCACTACTGCACCTGATACTGCAAAGTAAGAGAGGGGGAAGGCAGGGTAGATATGCACCTTTAGAAACTAAGTACAATACCCATATATAGAGCATGAGCTTTCATGAATCCAAGTTCATCAGGTGCCTCGGATGAAGTGAACCTGAGTTCACAAAAGCTTGCGCACTATATTTATATATAGCTTATTTAGTCGGTCTATAAGGCTAGGGACAGACATTCAAAAAGCCTGAGCCTGAATTGATTCAATCTTTGCAGGTTAGCTAAACCAGTTTGTAACTGCACAGGCATCCCCTCAGCCATTTTCAAACTGGTTTATGTGCACTGAACATTTGTTCTGTTACAGATTTAAACCAGTTTCTGATCACTTAAACTGGTTTATGTGTAATGTCTGTCCCTACCCAAAAGGTGGATATCTGCCCTGCCTTCTGACCAACTTCATACTAACATGCTAACTACCTCTTTCTGCTCAAGGAGAGGGGAAAGCCATGCAGAGAAAGAAAGAGAACAAAACGAATGTGAACACCATGGTGGAATGGACTGGAATGAGGTGAGAAGTGGAGACATAGCACCAGGCAGAGAGGCCTCTGGATCTGAGTCATCCCCCCACCAACCAAATCCATATACCACTTTGACAGCGTGTTGGCATGCCCCAGCTCAACGCTGTTTCTTTTAAGTGACTGACTTTTACAAGTTAGGCTGCAAATACATGGATGGCATCACTCTAGGAGAAATGCAGCATCCCTCAAGGGCACTCCGTGCTTCCAGTTTGTTTCAGAGGGGAAGTGATGTACTACAGAAACATGCCAATGGCAAAATTATTGCACCCTGAGCTGTCCAATTTGGCATGATGGGACTTGGAACCAAGGCTCCACCTGTTTCCTGTTGCTCTGTGCCCACTTGCTCCCAGCCAAGGCTTATTCAGAAAGGGGGATGGTTTTTTTTCACATGTGGACTTAAGAGCCACAGGGCATGTCTACATGAGACACTAACTACGCAGTAGCTTAATAACACTGCGCAGTGCCGTGCCAGGCAAAAACTATGCTAATATGCTACCACACAGTAGTATTAGGCTACTGCACAGTAAGCGTCAGTAAAAAGCTGTGTGTCAGCGTTATTGCACAGTAGCATGAGTTACTGTGCATTGATTTAGTACGTGGTTAACTAAGTACTAAACTTTATGCGCAGTAACTATGGCACATTAATGAACATATAGATGTGCCCACAGAAGTCTTGCTCGACTGAGTGGCAAGGCCTCTTCCTCCTAATCCCCTGCAGAGAAGAGTGTCACAAGGGCGCAGGATAGCTCTATATAGGAGTACCGGTGTAGTAAGGGACTTCTGCTTAGGACCGACAAAGCAATTTTCCTAGAATAGTGCCTAAAAAAGAATCCAATTTCCATTTCTCCCATTACAAACCATCATCTCAATGCAAAACCATGGCTAACGGTGAGTTGGGGAAAGCATGGGAAGGGGAGAACTACTTGAAAAAGGCATTTTACATTTTAACACACTGCAGCACTGATCCTTCCTGCTCGTCTAAAGGACTCAGGCTTTTTGTCTTCTAAAACACTCAGCTCTCATTTGCAGACTACAGCAGCATGTTCCCCTATTTCTTTGCAGACTGCTCGCTTACTCCTCTGGGATTTCATACTCTTCTAAATTTTGTAAATGGCCACTAAAGTGGAGATGAACATTATAAAATACATTTCAATCACCCTCACAATTTAGACTAATTCATTGGCAACCATACAAAATGCTATTTACAAGGTACTTCCATCAGCTGGTAGCTGGCATTAAGTATTTTGAATCAATCTACCATCATTTTCATCCCTTTTATTTTTCATACAAGAGAAATTATTGATCGAAGCTTTTCAGCTTCATTTAATATACTGGAATGGGCTTTAAATTTCCCATGTAAACCTCAGTGGAGATTAGCAATTCTTGTTATTAACATAACACAAAGCTGTCACTGTGATGAAACCACAATAATACCTATGACATCATGATCATTTTATACAGTGATTGGTCACGAGACAGGCAGTCGGTAAAAGTGAGGGACCCTTGAGAGGTTCTGTTTTTCAAACTCAGTTATAGCTTTCAAGAGCCCCCTGGACTGATTTGATTAACGCCACAAAAATGCAATGGAGACTTGACATTCCCAAAGCCTTATCAGCATGCCCAGGTCTCAAAAAACCAGCTGGGATGGACTTTTGGGGGCAGTCTATTGCCATTCATGGTAACCCCTTGCACAGGCCACTTTGTATTCAGATGAAAACTGTTGTGATGGGTGTATTAAAAAAATAACTAGGTTAGATGCAATGTGCGCATACGTGTCAGAGCTGGTTGAACACCAATGCAATATTTGTTGAATAAATAAGCAAAGCGCACTGAATAACATATTCAGCCAGCTCTGATAAATACATATGGTTGCTAAACAGATAGCAAAGCAGACAGAACATATTACATTGGAGCCCACACGTGACAATTTTGTACCGATTCCAAGAGTATTCAGTGGTTAGACACCAACTGTAAGTACAGAATGCAAATGATCCAGCATGTTTGTTGTACCAACAAGTTACATTCATGCTACCAAAGCAGCAGTAAATTAGCAATACAGCACGGAATATGCCCCTCTCCTGCTCCCTTATCAAATTTACTCTGGATAACTAATCAGCAACTGCTGCCAGAGTACTTCTGAATTCACGCTGTACAGGCAACACTTTCTTACTTGGCATACACTCCAGACTCTGCGACGATGCAAGTTTTGATTGGAGATATTAGCAGATAAGGACAGGCGGCCGGATTCAGTGGGAATACAAAATGTTTTATTTGAGAAACATAAGAGAAAACACTATTACAACCAAAGCGCCATGAGAGATAAAAAGCACTTGAAGCCGCTGTAGCGGAGACGGTTTTGCATTATATGCATAGCAAGAGAATGAATGTGCTTAAGGGCTGAACTCCTAGTGGTCCATTTCAGAGACTAATTTGTGCGCAGGTTGTTGCATTCAGTGTGTTTCTGAACTAACAGAGAATAATCATAGGATAAGTAGAGCAAGATAAGTACATATGCTGCCATTGTTTTGTTGCAGCATAATAGCATCATCAATGAAGCCTGAATGCAGCCCAATTAGCATACAGTAATTAGAATCACTGTTGCCTTTTCATTTGCTTTTGCACACCACGATGAGGTAACTGGGCTGCCACGTACACTGTTGAAATTCTTCAGATAAAGCGGACTATCTGAGGCATGTACTGTACTGATTTATGCAACAGAGGGGGAAACGAGGGGGATGGCAAGTAGCATGCCAGTGTCTGACATTCAATTTAGGCCCCGATTCAGGGAAGCAGCTGGCATAGGGTTATGTCCAAATACATTCAGGACAACTCTTCAGCATCCTATAGCATCCCCTGGGACTTTAAGCATGTTGTAAGCACATGCTTAAATGCTGCCTTTAAAACAGGAATGTTTTCCTGAATTAGTCCCTTAAATAATAAAATAGACTGCCTAAGTGTTATAGTTACAAAAGGAGTTAACAGATGGTGCTGTTACACATAGTGTTAGGACTTCTTTTTTTTCTTTACTCCACGAACAAGTTTTTCGGTATCAAAGAAACGCCACATTACTGGTTTGTGATGTAGTTGTCCTTTGAGAGAACCCGCAGCAGATAGCTGCGCTTGATTTATTCTCTATATCTGGAGGCAATTTATGGACGCGAGTGTATGCAACTGGAGAATGGTTGTGGACTATTTCTGACCTCCTCTGTTTTGTGACTGGCCTCTGTGTATAAATGAGGCAAGTTACACTTAGAATACAGCCAGATCGCATTCCCTTAGTTCCTTCTAAGGTAAAATTCACTTTCAGGCCTGTGTTTCCACTTGATCTATGTGCCACTTCAGTCTGTAAACAGGACTGAACTAGGGACTGACATGAAGCAATATACTGACTGGCCTGCTTAGGGGTGGATTTCACCCAATGTTGAAAAAATGAAGCAAAGATGCATCTTACAGGCTGGTGAAACATCAGTCCTTTGGTGCCTCTTGGAATCAGTGCAAGATGCGCAAATGGAGCCGAGGAAGAGAACAGCAGAAATCAAGTTTAACTCAGGACCTAAACCAGAATCTGCAAGTCAGAGGCCAGCACACCAAGCTGTGTTTTGTGACATGGCCTGTGACTATATTAGAAATTAATGCGGACCTTAGGGTCATCCTTGAACCCATGCTCACTAAGGAAAACATGGTCTCTAGTGGCAATCGGCACGAGTCTCAAAGGCCTGCTGAACTTCAGGATTCAAGGTTGACCCCATTCTCACTCATCTCCCACCCACCCGCTTCTGCAGCATATTTGGAACTTGTCTGCGTGCTACAAGCCTTAAACCCCAGGAGATCACCTACAGCAACCCTACATTCCTCTTGCATCTCAGCCTCCCTTCACCCTTCCACCTCTCTACTGTCCATAAGTAAAGACAAGCAGTTTGCAGAACGACTCCTAGAAGGGCTCCACTTTGCACGGGTCACCTTAGGTTCACACCTGAGATAGAAGTAGCACATTGCGTGTGCTTTGCTGCAGCTACAAGGTATGATAGAGGGCTTAAGCGGCCTTATAGGGCTCAAGCTGGCTGAGGGCAAACTCAGGATCAGCCCTAAATAATATCAGGGTAGACTTATCCACAAAGGTAGGAGATTGTAATAACTCGTATCTATATTTCACTGCTTTGTGACATACAGAAGGGGCTGAAGTGAAGGTACTTCTTGTGACTGAACGGTGATGAGAAACCATGAGTGTATGTGTATACGTGCTGATGCACGTATCCTCTATGTATGCCGCTTTTACATATTTTATAAGGCCTCGTAATATTTCTAAGTAGCAGGAGCTTCCTGTGTGCCAACCATGCCAAAATGGGAGGGATATAAAACTGCCTTCCATTTAAAGAAATGGGCTGTGAACATGTTGTCAATGTCTGTGATTCTCTTTATTGATTTACAGTGTGCAAACCATAAATCACTCTAACTTTTCCTGAGCCCTATAACTATGCATCACTGTGTTAGGGAAGCGTCTCAGAATTTAAAGGGGCAGTGCACAAAAGACAGAATGATCTACATACATACATATCTACACACATATATACATCTACTTAACTGGATGTAATAGTGTCCAAGATTGGATTTAACCAGCACACATGAATGTACATGTACAAAGCATGCCTAAAGTCTAGTGGGGTGTAAACATTTGCGTTTAGACAATTTCCCACATCTATTCCCCTCTCTTTTAACCTACTCTGGACTCTTTCAAAAAACATCTGGATACTTTTCTTGCTGGGATCGTGTGATCCCAGCTGACTTCCTGCCTATGGTGGGGGGGCTGGACTCGATGATCTCACAAGATCCCTTCCAGCCCCTAATGTCTATGAAGTGTATGAAGACAGTCTTGCAAGACACAAACCAGTACGTGACTAGCAGAACATGTATAAGTCTTAATTCATGCATATAACAGATCTCATGCATATAAAACACCCCTCAGTTTGTTTTTGGTTTTGTTTTTTGACGGGTTTGTTCTGGTCCTTCAGCATTGGGAGAGTCTACTTACTGCAGAAGCTACTTTACTTAGGAACAAGGGAGTACCTAGGTCATGAGGTCCAGGCAATCATGTAAAACACATTCAGTACAAAAGGGTCCATAAGGGCATCCTTTTCAGCCATTTCTGCACAGTACAGTCACAAAGCACCTTCCAAAGCTCTCAAACAGTCACAAGAAGTTTTGTATCAAACCAATGGTTTCAGAAACTACACGGTACCATGGGAGGAGAGCAGGAGAGACCACAAATGCTGCCAGTACCATGAGCCCCTGTAGCAGCAGGGGATTTGTAAGGCAAAGCATGGCCAGCTGATTCTTGAACAAGTCCACTCGCCGGCAGCAGCTGCACGTTCTAAGCCCCTGGAGGGACCCGTCCCTGGAGACAACAATTCCCTTAGCCAACAGGGTCCACCCAATAAAAACGCTTAGTGAAATCCTGGCTCCATTGAGTTTTGTGGCAAAACTCCCACGGACTTTGGTGGGTCAAGATTTTACTTCTTGTTTTCAACTATCATGGGAAATTCCTACATATTTAAACAGGCCCTTACGTTAGGTTGTAACTTCTGCAGTCGTGCCATAGATTTCTATAGGATTGTCCCAAAGCACTTAGAGAAAAACCTTTTACATGAAATTTGGTAGGTTTTTAGATCAGTTTTCATAAAATCCAGTCACATTTCTATGCCACTGATTGCACCTCCACTAAAGCTTGTAGGGCCTCTCCAAAAAGGAAGTGCTGTATGGGTATGGGCTGTGTTTAAGGTGTACACACATACGCACAGAAGGGCACCATCTACTGCCATGTAGTATAAAGCATTATTTCTAACACAACAGGTCCAATAAAGTTGTTTTACACTGCAAATGGCTTCTCTGACCCACCTCTTAACAGATTGTTAATGCCTTTTTAGGCTTAGATGACTAATATGTAAACCCCAGGCTTCAAAGTCCATCCCAATTCTGCAAAAAGCATAAACACCCACCTGAATTAAGTGCCCAAATCCAGGTGACTTCACTGGGAATTAAGCATGCGTTTAAAAAAATGTAGCATGCATTTAAGTGCTTTGCTGAATAAGGACGGCCTTCAGCATGTGCTTAATGCTTAGCTGAATTAGTACCCAGTGGATTTACATTTTCCAATTAAACGTTACAATTGCATTATGTTTCAGCAGGCTCCACAGTGGAAATCTCTAGCTAGTAAAAGTAACTAGGATAATTTGATTCTCTTGCTTACTTTGCACTGATCACTGTAGGGACAGAAATTAATTTCCTGTAAACACACGTATATTTTTTTTCACCACCTTGGCAAATGCCGTTGTAAAAAAACGGTTGCAGCAGCAGGTCTTTATGAAGCGTGACTTCAGCTTGTCCTAACAGGGGATGGTTTATGAGGTATTTACATATAAATATATAAATCAAAATGGCCAGCTGTACATGCAATGTGTGCATTTCATATCGTTATAACACAAAATGAATATTCTACCCAGTAAGAAGGTGTGTGGTCTAGCGCTTGAATTACAGGGACTGGACCAGAGCTTCCCCGATTCTGGAGCTGTATGACTGCACGTCATCCATCCTCATTGTACTGAAAGGTAAGTCAAGACACGCAGAGGTAAACAACAATGCTTTCCTACAAGATGTTTCCCTGGGGATGTGGCAACGCATATTAATTATTTGCACTTCCACAGCTCTTTGGGTCCTGGTGCCTCACTGCAGTAGCGTTCCTGAATCATTAACACGATCCACTACAGCGCCGCAAGGATTGTAAGCTCCAAAAAGACTTTTTTTATTGTGTGTGCACACAATGCCTAGCACAATGAGACCTCTACTGGGGCCTTTACATGCAACCACCAGACAAATAATATAAAGTCTAGCTAAAAGTTATTAATTTCTGGGCGGGAGGGGAAGAGAGTCTTGGTAGTGCAAGATAGATGGGAGGCAGGAGTTAGGTTTTGAAACAAGGGGGCCATGGTTTGGTATCTGGATCTGTGTAGTCACCACATAAGTGCCTATCTTTAGACACCCTCATTTAATCATGTGGCCCTCGGTCACTTGTCCAGCAGCATAAAACAGAGGTCAAAGTAGCTCCTGAACCCAGGAACCCTCACTCATTGCTCCCTGTTCTGTTTTTTGCACTTTTTCCACCCCCACAACAACAATTTGCCTGTCTCCCCACTCCTGTCCCACCATCCCTCCACCCTAGTGAATCATGGCAGGGTCAGCTCGATTCGTTGTAGCTCTTATCTTTCACATACTCTTACATGATTGATAGCAGCTTAAAAACTTACCCTTCCCTGGCACCCGCCTACCAACAAATCAAGCCACCCACCATCCTCCCATTCAGGCACAATGAGAGGACTCAGATGGGCTGTCCACCAGGCCCCAGTGTTAAGGCTCCTCTAAAGCAATATTTATCCATCCTTCCCATCCCTCTGTTGATAAATGTGGAGCCAGGTTTGGAGGAGGAGGAGGATAGAAGTACTTGTATTGCTGAAGAATGAAGTCTGGGGGAGGTATGTCCGAGGGCTGGCTCTCAGACCAGGCTTATTGACTGAATGAGCTGAATTAAGTTATCTTTGTTTCTTTATGACAGGGGAAATCCTTTGTACTTCCTGGCCAGGCTTGTTAAGCTTATATGTTGCAGTGATTTGTATTGATCTGACAGGTCTTCTTTTGATTGCAAAACAGTCTTAATATAACCAAGAGGGTTTGTTCCACTACAGTGCTACACAGAGACAAGGATTTTTTTGAGAGCTAGCAGGGATCCACTATTAGGGGAAGCACAGAGAAGGCATTCAAACAATAGGAGTCCACAGAAATCCCTCCAAAACCCATTGAATTTAATTGAGAACGAATCTCCATGCAGGTTTGTTTGAAAACAAGTAGAAAAACTGTCCCATATCTTTACAGGAAAGTCCTATGAAATGTATTTCCTCCATTGCCATAAATGCTAAATATTTGTGAAGGCTAAATATAGGAGATTTTTATAACACAGGTTTTAAGCACTTCAGGGACCAATCCAAAGTCCTTTGAACTTGAATAGGAAGGATACATAAGGACTGGTCAGGGTTCGAATAAAACTAACTCTTAGGGGGGTTTGCAAAAAAAAATGGGTTGCCCATCATGATGCCCTAATAACATAAGAGATCCCCGGCTATCGTTTTTAAATCTTGCAGGGGTGCTTTTGTCTCTTATGTGGGGGGGTGGAGGGGGCTCAGCCTCTCCACCCCCCAACTCCCCCATAATTCAAAACCTGGGACTGGTGAATAGTGGACCAAAGTCAGAATATTTGATAAGAAGTCATTCCCTGGTTAATGCCTGTCATCTGAAGGACTTAAGGAAGGCCTCTCTGAACCATCCTTTTCAGGGAAGGGACATAGGAACACATACTGCTAACTGTATCATTTAAAGAGTTTCACACAAGAAACCATGAGCTTTACTAGCCTAGCAAAATCCAGAATTAACTCTGCATACTTTTGAGTCCCTAGATGCTGGCACTTTTGTCTACTGACTCACTGTTTGCATGAGAAAGAGGTAGTTTGAAGCCAGGAGGAAAGCAGGGCAGCACATTAGAGACTAACTCATTCAGAGGCATACGCTTTCATAGGTGAGAGCACCTTATTTTTGTTCATTCTTTACATAATGCATTTGAGAAATAGCGTTGAATAGATGTGATAAAAATGGAAAATAATGTCATTAAAAACATGCACAGATTTCCTCCTTTCACTCCATTATTAGCATTATTTGAAATAGTCTGAAGAGATCACCTCTAGTGTTTGTCTAGCATTAGAAGTAAAAGTTGCCCAACTGAAAGAACAATTTCCCCTATTCCAAGATGGTTATATTAATACAGTTATCCCATTTTGCCTTTTCTCTTGGTATTTTTCTTAATACCGTGTCTTAGCTGGAGGATATACATATGATTTTTTCAGATCATTCAGAGGAACTCAGGGTACCACAGTTGACTGTTTTCTAGTCTGCAGCAGGCCTTACCCCGCTTTCTCAAAATGGGGGATGTGAACTTCTAATAGGTGCGCAAGAGGAAGAAATAGGGAACCGAAATCTAAATGAAGCAAAAGAAAAAGGAAGAACAATTCTACAACATTTCTGAGGTTGCTGGAGAGGTTGCAGTATAGCTCTTACGACAGTTTTACTATTTTTGTTATCCATATCAGGGAATCATGGACATATATAGCAGTCAAGAAGCACTCCAAAAACATTTGGGCTTCGCACAACATTTTCTTCTGCATTGTGCTCTGTAGCTGCCATATAAGCATTACTGCAGAAATTCATTTCTATGCATGTGGTTTCCATAAGGTGTATGCACTACTTTAATTTCATTTAAGCATGCACAGGCTTGACTTATCCTGAGCTCTCTGCATATGTTTGGTAGAGGAGTTTAAAATGACATTTCATTCATGGTGCTGTGCTCAAACTAGCCCATTGTTTTTCAAGTCTTTCTTTTCATTCTCCCTACCTTCCCCATTGTACAGGCCTGTCTTTCATCTCAGCAAGTCAGCAGATAGAGACATACACAGATACCAGACCACTAACCTTGATTACACTGTATGAAATGAACTATGGGAGATGAAGGCAGGGATTATCTTTTTTAACAAGTGTCTTTGTAAACTTGGATATAAAATCAGCACCTGGAACATCACTGGTCTAGAAGTTATGCTTAATTTAGAGGCTGAAAATCAGAATGCTTTTGCAACGGGTGCCTGTTACAAAACAAAATCAACCCGCCATTTCAACAGCTGAATTATCTGAAAGCAGAGAGTCTGCTAAAAAAAGCACTCAATTCTATTCCCATCCATCATTCTCTCTTTTTTTCTCCCCCCCTAACTGGTGGGTATTGATTACCCAGTCTAGAGACTTGTGTAGATCAATAACTGTTTTCAGAAGAATATTGTGTGAGGCTAAAGAAATTAGTTTATTTTGTAATGGGGAGAAACAGGGTGTCAATCAGAACCATAGGCTTCCTTCGTAAGCAAATGCAGGACTTAATGCTAAAGCAAGAAAAGTCTAGTGTATAAATAGGGCTGGCAGTGAGAGGCGAATGGGGTGGAGGCATCAGTTCAGAAGCTCTTCCTAACTCCTGCCAAGATCTACCCTGAGACTTACAGGACATTCATTTGCACTTTCGCTTTTGCAACCTTGCCCTTTCTACGATATGACAAGTCAGGCTTGCATTTTTGCAGAGAAAAGGGAGTTCTTTGGGGGGAAAAATGGACTCAGCTTTTGTGTGCGTGTGCGCACACGGATTAGTGTGTAGGTACAGCCGCGGGGTTCAGCTCAGAATGAAAGCATTGGGACTTGAGGCTAAAATTTGTCAATCCAAGATGGTGATTTAGATGGCTAGTTCCTATCAAAATTAGGTTAAGGACTACCGAATGCATATTAGGAACCAGGTTCATAAGAAAATGGTCTGTACTGATTGTATCTGTGATGCATGCAAGCAATATATTCAATTGGGAACAATATATGAAAGAAATCCTTGGGGCAGCTTTGAAAATCTCAGCCCTCGTGTCTAAATGTGGGGACTGGAACAATTATTATTTATTATTAATGTTCCAGTAACAGGCAGATGCTACAACCCCAAGATCTGGGCCCCAAAATACTAAGCAAGGCAAGGCAAAAAAACCCAACAACCCCAAAACAACCACATGACAAGAGCTTACCCATCTAAATGGAGGTTTGGAGAAAAAAAAAGCATTATTAACCCCTATTTTCTTGTACCTAGGACAGCTTGGTAGAGCTGGGAGCTGAAGCCAGGTCTCTTGAGAATCAAGCCAATACTTTATCCGCAGGACCAAGAGGTGGATCCCCTTCACAGAATCAGCACCACTCTCACGCAGTATTTTTAACACTGGATGAGTTTCCTAGTGATCTCTGCCCCCTCCTCCTACACAGTGACCAACCTTCATATCAGCCATTCATGCCAGCATCTCCCAGTGAAAAGCCATTACAACGGGGGAGACTCCTCAGGGACATGTTTTGAGCAAAATTTCCCCTGAGCCGAGACCTACCCCAAGACTGATGCATCTGCCTGCCGCCCTCGCTGCAGGGCTTGTGTGGGAAGCCAGTGTAACATTAAACTTGCTCAACCATGTTACTTGTTCAACTTGACCCTCTGCACAGGGATGAATTGCAGCTGAAGAATAGACAACAGGACAGGGGCAGCAAAAAGAGGCAAGGAGAACAGAACAAAAAAGGGTTGAGCGCGATAATTGCTGGGGTGGGGCCAGAGCTAGAGCCGTACACCTGGATTTAATGCTGGTCCTTTAGAAGGGCAGGGGATCAGTGAGGATGGACAAGCTGGTGGGGCAACTCACCAGTAGGGACATCAAGTAACACCGTGCACAACAGCAGCAAAACAAGCTCAAATAAACCAAAATATTCCCCGTGCTTGCTCCCACAAGGTCTTGCTGGTGAACAGTCATCTCACTACCGTGTGGCCTGCAGGTTCAGGTTATCACTTGGGATGGAGCTAATCGCAAGGGACAGCTGAGCCTAGCTTCTTTAAAAGGGTGATCTCCCTGAAGCAACATGTAAGCACCCATTAGATTGCTACAAGACTTGCTGTGTTGTGCCAGACCCAAAGACGACCGCAGCCTCCATTGCTATGCCACTTTCAGATCCTTATAAGCAGTCAAAATGTTTGGTGCTGTCGAAGAGAAAATCCATTCCTGACTCAGATGCTTAGAGGCAACTTTCACCATGAACTGATTTCCTCACCATACGCCTCCACAAACCAACCGTGTAATCTAAAGGTCCCATAGTGTTAGGGTGCTCTTAAAACATGTATATGGCACTCCCCTGCATGCAGTACAGTCGGCAATTGCTTTGTGCTTTGCTCCAATTAAACTGCATACCGAGAACATGCTGACATTGTTAAGGTTAATGACCTAATGATGAGCACCAGGAAACAGGTTTGTAATAAAATGGTCTGTACTGATTGCTTCTGTGATGAATGTGAACAATATGTTGGACTGGGAACAATATGTTAAACAATATGTTGTGGTTTATCAATGTCACGGAGCAGGGCTGTGACTACAGGATGCTGTCTGGTGATCCTCATTCGGGTCACTTTGAAAGGAATACAGGAAACATTCGTCATTCAGTGGGAAGGAAATAACAATTACTGTACTCAACAGAAAGGGATAATACATGGCCCATTTTGGCCCCGTTCAGACCAGCGGAAACTATGTCCTGCTATATGAAGGTAGGAAGGCAAAATTGTGATGTCTCTTCGTAGTGCAGAGTGGGCCACTATACAAGCCTGCTTCCAAAACACTAAATTCAAAGCCACTATACAATGGCTATAATTGAATAGAGGGCAGACTTGGTGCTCATGGAAAATGGGTGTCACTAAGTTGGCCACCAATACAAAGAACAGCTTAATCTTTACTTGAATACACATGGGTGTCTTAAGAAATGAGAACTGGAGCTGGTTGGAAAATGTAAACCCTGAAAAACTTCACAGAAAATTGAAACCGTCTTATCCAAAGAAAATAGAAATACTGTCATCATGTTTCATGTAGCTTCTAAGCCTTGAACCCTCAGTCTTTTCCATAGGGTAGGCACTCTGGTTGGACAACCTCTGCTACATTCTGCCAATCCTGCATCTTAGAAAGGAAGTTGCATCATCGAAGTCCAACCCATAGATGAGAAGGGTGTCTTGAGACAACTGTAAATTCCATAAAACGATAATTTATGGAAGGAAAATTTCAATTTTCAGACATTTTCATTTGCGACCTGACAGGAAACAATCCTTCTCTCTTAAATATTATGGGAAGAAAAAATAAACGTGAGTTTTTACTTTTTTAACCACCTGTACCGAAAATACCCGAACTGCTGCTCCATAGCTGCATATAATTGGTATCTCATTTACATCATCATAACACAATAACGGAAGTGTGCAGTAATGTAGCGATAAATCAGTAACTATTTCTGGACTCTTGGTTGCCAATCTGACCACTCAAAACATCATGGTTATACCTGGGAGGGAAATCAGATCTGCCAAGTTCAAAAGCACAGATCCCTACCAGTCAGGTTAACAGCTTACCAGCAGCTCAGAATACATGATGCTCAATGAAGCATTTCTGATTTTGTCCATTAGAAAGTAGAGCCCATGACCATTTATACCCTGATTCACATGCATGCGTGATCAAGAGTTTTCCTGAGCAGAGCTGTTGGCCACTTCATTACATTTGTAGAAATGGTGATATAATCTATGCAGGTCAGGTAGAAAAATTCAGCTAGAGAGGTTCAGAAATGCAGGTATGTTTGATATAATGAATATGAATTGATGCATGAATTTGATATAATGAATGAAAATAAAATCAGCAGTGTAGGCAACAATAAATATTTCTCATTAACACACGCACTTGGAGGGGAACAATGCATCTGATTTCCCAGGCAGCCATCTGAGGGGCTAGTTAGAAATTCAAGTGGGCCCTCTCTGATTTCATGTCACTAATGTTCAGGCAGATTGCAAAGCCTCTAGATAGCTAAGGGAAGATAAGAGAATCCAGACAAGAATCTGACAGCCACTATTTAATCTACTCACCACATGAGCTTTCTGAAGACATCTACTTCTTTGCAGACCACATACCGAGTAACAAGGCAAACTCAAAGCCATGCAGGGCTCCCTGCTTTAGACTCCTCCCTTTCATACATATGCATCTGCTCTGTAATTATTACCCATAGGAAGGACCATTGCAATGTGAGGACTCTGATTTTATTCTGACTAATAACAATAACTCCAGAGAACTCTGATTTTAATTCTAATAACAATAACTCCAGAGAAATGACTGAAGACCTTGCTGGGACTCCTGAACTTGCATTTACTTGCTTTCAGCCACAAATACGTGCCTTCCAAGGTAAAACAGTTGTCAAGCAATGATATGCAAAGTATCCAATCCAATGATGCACAACATGCTGGAAGCTTGGGCTTGGAGGGCTTCCAGCACCCAGGGTACTGTCCCTGCCACCTTCCTGCTGCCTGGCACTGCCCGGGAATGGGTTGGTTTGACCCTGGGGCAGTGCGGGAAGGCAGCAGGAGGGCGACTGGGTGCGCTGGTGGCTGGAGAAGGTGGCGGGGCGGTGCATGGGGTTCTGGAAGACCGTCAAACCTGAGCTTCCCCGAGCCCACCTGGGCTTCCAGCACCCCGTGCACCGTCCCCACCTCCTTCTCTGTCTGCCAGCACACCCAGGTGACATGTCCACGTGCACAATTTTTTTTATCCACAATGGGACAATTTGCCCCAATCAAACTAAGACACATCAGAAGTGGTCTAAGTTGCTATGCTCAAAGAAATTTTTACAGAAAAAAAATCACGCATGTGTACATGGTGATGCCATTCTGTTAGACAAATGACAATTTCCTGTCACTTTCTGTCGCATGTACATGATGGCCCCACCGCCACGTGTCCAAGCGCCCTTAGGCTAATGGTGTCATCACCTGGTGATTATATCCTGGGAGATCTCAACAGGCAGAAGGAATCTGTGTCCCATATCAGTTTATTATTTGCTTTTTAAAGACCCAGCTGTAGCAAAAGGAGCCATCCTCTTTGGCTCACCTGTGTGTTTGTAAAGTGCTGTGATAAAAACTGGGCTCCAGGGAATTGGGTGACCTTCTATATTCGCTCCATCTTTCTAACAAAGCAGCAGTGTTTGAGCTGTTTTTGGAGCTGGCACCTGTTGGGGGGTACCAAGGGATGGAATATCTGGTCCTCTATATTTTAAAACATGCAGCTCTTACTCAAGCTGAATTCCAGTTCTCCTTTCCATCTGTCTGTCACATACTGTCTAATTGCTTTTAAATATCTAAGTCTGAAGTTTGTGAAATCTGCACCACATGTCAAATACACAAACGAAAACAACGTATCCTAAAGACCTTCCTTTGCTAGTGCAGGATAAAAGTTGTTCATTTTTAAAAATCTTTGTTCCAACATGCACATTAAAAAGCCAATCTGTTTCCAGCTCATTTTTACTGGGAGTGAATCCAACAGTCATTCAGGTGTTAGGGAAGATGTTAGCTTCAACACAGGCTTGGAGAGGCTCTTGCTTTAAGGAATAATTATCAAAGCCACATCCAGGGATTTAGCTGTGTGACTCCCATTAACATCAATAGAAGCTGTGAGGCTACAATCCTCATGGGCCACTTTGAAAACTGACCTCTTACCAAATCTAAGCTGTGCGTCATCACATTAAGAAGTTGTATTGCTTATAGGTTAATACAAAAACCTTTGATGAGAACAAAATAGCTTTAGAAATAGCAAGTCGGGAGGATTCAGATAACACCTTGCTCTGACTGCTCTTGAAAAATAAAATCAACTTAATTGAAGCTCAGCCTCTGCCTAAGCTTTGGAAAAGTGCATCCTGTGTGAACGCCGATTGGATCCAAAGTTTAAAAGCTTTCATACTTGCACAGAAGTCTCAACAAGTCTGAGTGCTTTATTCAAACAACTTGATGTTAAGTTGGGTAGCAGCACATTAGATATGGGAACACAATGCCTAGGATCTATCTATTCACAGCTGTCACTGTAGACCTTGGGCAAATCCCTTGCCTGTCTCTGTTAAAATGGGGAATGCTCTGTTGAAATGGGGAAAAATGTTTGTCAACGTATCTTTTTCATGTCAAAACTAGGTGAATAGTTTATAGTTAAAACTATGCTAGCTGACATATTTTAACTCCCATGATTTTAAACAGGCTGAAAGCAGGATAGATTTGCACCTTAAACTAACTAAATCTGAAACGAATAGCACGAGCTTTTGTGAGCTCAAGCTCACTTAATCAGATGCTGTGAAATGATATACACAGAGTAGGGTATCAAATAGAGAGAGTGATTTGAATACAAAAGAGATGGAAGACAGGGGGGCAGGTAAGGAGTGATAGCCCTGGGAGTGGCAAACAAATAATAAAGCCACAAAGACAAAAGGGGTCACAAAAGCTAATCGGGTAATGGAGATAACAAGCTGTAGCCTCTGTTTAGACCACACGTAACACAATCCGGCCTGTGGATGATTTTACGAGTTCATTTTTAAATTTTGTTGTCTAGGGACAACTACCCTGCGGTCAGTGATGGGAAGTTCAGAGAGGTTAAAACGTTCTGCTACAGGCTTGTCCATCTCTGGAACTGATGTCAAATCAGTGTTCATTTGTTCTTACAAGTAGCGATTGCCCCATCTCTCCAAAGCAGACAGCAGAGGAGTGCTGTAAGCAGGTGATGGCATGTATAACCTTAGTAGAGGTGCAGGTGAATGAACCTCAGATGAACGTTGTAACTAATAGGGACAGAGCAAGTCATTTAAAAAACATGTTAGTTGGTTTCCTGTGGGAGAAAATAGGATTGACCTGGCCTGCTGACATGATGACAAAAGTACAATTTGTGCTATCTGCATCAGGGGCTAGGTCTCATTCAGAATCAAAATGATTTACTCAAAATGCATTAGGTGTCATTTTTCAGTTCAGCTAGTTTCCCTCCTCTCCTAGCCTACATGCAACGTTTGGATGCTACAAATAAAAAGGATCATCACTGAATTCTTTTCTGTAGCCCAGCCATTGACTTAGGAACAAAGAATCTCATTAAAATCCACGGACACAACAAAACTTCACTGCCGCATTTTCAGTTGAGTGATGTGCGAATTCAGAAGGGAACAGAACGAAGCTCCTCATGTGTACATGTGCTACTCAGTGGGCGCATCTACACATGCAATTAATATGACTGAACATGCTAACTAATCCCAGCGTCACTGCCTACATGTGTGTTTAAGTGAAGTAATTTATTGTGCTGCTGGATACCACTTGTATCTGACAGGACTAGCAGGCAACACAGTAAATTAGTCTACTGCACCCTAATTGCCACTCATGTGTAGACAGTGACGCTTTACTCAGCAAATTAGTCTGCTGTGCAGTAAAGAGCCTCGGATAGATGCACCCAGTGTGACTGAGCAGTACAGAATTGGGGCCAGGGTTATTTTGAGTATGGAGGCACCAATGGCCAATGGGTCAGTAACTGAAGTTGAGCTCCATTGCCACCTCCCCAAAGAGCATAATTTCTTGTTTAATACTTTAATAAGTTTTGCTTCCATGTTCAAAACTGGAAGGAAACTGCTCTGGTTCCTAGGTGCTTTAGGCATTTGTCTTGCTAATGAGAGCAGCAAGCATTTGAGCCTGATCTGCCCTGAAATGGAAAGTGAAAAATGAGAGCTGACTTCCACCACTAACATTGTCATTGAACATCACTGAGCTGTCTCCTGGCTGTGGTCTATATGCCGGCTGCTGCGTGTGATGTGATGTCATTTAGAGCACGTCAGGATATTTGGCCTTGATGAATGCACTTGGTACCACCTGTGCCTTAGGATGTTTAATCTTATAATGTTGCTCAGCCTAGGCCTGATTTAAAGCCTTCTGAAAAGGTAAAAGGAAGCTGTGCTATAGTCTTCAGTGTGCTCTCAAAAGTAGGCAACAAAAGACCAAATCCTCAAGGTGGTCTTCAGTATGGGGCTTGCTTCTGAATTCATTCATTTTCAGGCCATGGAGATATAAGTAACATGCCCACATTACTGTCCCAGACACTGTGATTTATTAACCTTGGTGTCAGCTTGTGGGGATCAACCTAAAGTCAAACCGACTGGCTTCCTGAGGAGTAGATTCAGCGTGTATACAACTTGAGCCCAGTCTAGATTCAAAGCAAAACCCACTAACCTTAATAGCCTCAAGGCCTTCTACTCTTCCCCAGATTTAAAAACAAAGTAACCTAGATGAAAAAGAAATCACTGTAATTCCTCTGGGCACTGGAGATCAAAACCTTATCTTATTGAAGTCACTGGCAAAAAAAAAATCAATGAGCAGGACTTGATCCTAAACATCTTGGAATCTGATTCAAAGGCCACTGAAGTCAATGCAAAGTGCTCCCCCTCCGTCCCCCATCAATAGACAATAGACCAGACCTTTGATCCTTAGACGTAAGGATCAAGGCCAACAGGACTGAGAAAAAGGGAGGGAGATGGGGAAGGGAGCAGAAAGTCCAAGCTGCGATTCTGACATGTTACTGCACTGGCATACTGAAAAAAATGCATTATGCACAGTGCTTTCCATTCCTGACAGTGGTTTAAAAAGAGAGTAGAGTTAGGAGGCTCTGGGCCTTAATAGTTTCAGTGATGGTTTGAGGTTTGTTACTGCTTATCTTTGCCCAGTACCCAAGGGCTCCTGTACACGTGCAGGAAGGCTGCTATAATGACATTGTGTTGGAGCACGGTAATGCCCGCACTCCAGCAGACTCCAGCATCACATGTATCAGTGCCCTCATGCTGAAAAATGGTGGTGGGGTATTTTAAATTAAAACTTGTTCGATGAGCTTTAGTTCAAAGTGCCCCGCTGCCCTTTTGCAGTACGGGATACACATGACGCTCCGGCTCTCGGCACTGCACTAATTTACGGGCCGCCACCCCACTCCCCTCCCGCCTCCTGGAGCATGTCTATAAACGCCCCCAAATTTTAGCCTTATCACCAGAAAAACACAAGGTCACGTGCCATAGACACATCATGTTCTCACTGCACTCAGCAAAGCTAGCTTGGTTCTCTGCCTATCATCCTGCCATTAAAGCAGCATCATTTACTCACACTGAGCTCTTGGTTATTGACTACATCCGAAACGTGTGAAGGTCACTGCCTCACTTTACACATCTCAGCAGTGCTGTGTTTCCACATTTAGCCACTCCAGTTTGTCAATATTAACATCTGTTACTATTTAACACCTGCCACTGTTTGAATGCACAGAGGTTTTAGCACACAGACACAGAAATCCAGCTTGTCACGCTGCTCTGTATTTCAAAAGCTGGAACGGACACTGCGCTGGATTTCAGCGGTTCATACACAGGCGTGCAAATCATCACTGGTAACTCCTCCCGGTCGAGAATGATTGCTTTCCATGACTGTCTTATCTGTGGATCTGAAGATGGCCGATGAGGCCTATTCGAGATTAACAATCTGTTGCAGCTTGGGCACGTGTTTCTGTGGGGGAGGGTGGCTCTGGGTTCTTGGTTTGGTCTGGGACATGCTTTTTCTGCTGCTCCCATTTTTCTGTCTCCTGGTGTCATCATAAGCTTTCAAAGTACTGAGATCCCTGCAGCCGGCTCCTCCATTTGGAAGGTGGTCCTAGGCAATAGTCTCCCCTGAGTTGATATCGATATTGCATTTTTTCAAGCTGGCCTTGAGAGGATGTCCTTAAAATGCTTTCTCTGCTCTCCTCTTGAGGGTCTACCTCGACTGAGCTGGAAGAATAAAACTTACTTCGGGAGTTTGTAGTTGGAAATCTGGATGACATGGCTGGCCTGGTGAAGTTGATATCAGATGATCATTGCCTCGATGCTTGTGGTGTTTGCTTGTGAAAGGACACTAATGTTAGTGTGTCTGTCTACCCACTGAATTGGAAGGGTCTTCTGCAGGCAGCGTTGATGGTACTTCTCCAGTGATTTGAGGCATCTCCTGTACATTGTGCATGTCTCAGCTCCACACAATAAATTAGGGATCATGATTGCCTGATAAACCATGAGCTTGGTTTTGGATTTGACATCATGATCTTCCAGCATGCATTTCCTCAGGCATCCAAAGGCTGCACTTGTACATTTGAGGTGTTGTTGGATTTCTTCATTAATGACATCCTTCTGCAAGAGATGGCTTCTATGGTAGAGGAAACACTTAACTTTCTCCAGAGTCTCACTGTGAATCGAAATTACCAGAGCTGAGGTCTGCTCATTAAGAGCTTGTTCATGGAGGACCTTAGTCTTCTGATGGTCACGCATTATGCTATTTTCTTGTATGCTTCAGTAAAGATATCAATGATTGCCTGAAGGTCCACATCCAAGCGAGTACACAGTACAGCATCATCAGCTTACTGGAGCTCAATGATTGAGGTCTTGGTTTTGATGGTTTTGGGTTTGGCTCAGAGTTGGCTGAGGTTAAACTGCTTACCATCCATTTGGCGGGTTAGCTCCACTCCAACTGGAAACTTGTTGGTCGCCAGCTGAACAAAAGCAACCCCTGATGGACTCGCCTACCTTTTACAATGGGAGGATGAATATCAGCACTGGAGGGAATGAATCATCACTAAAAAAGGAGACAAACAACACCTCTGAACAGACCTCTGCCATTTACCCATTAGATCAATTAGTTTTCACTGGCTGCCTTCAGAGGTGGGAAAAGGAACCCCTTTACAGTGAACTTCCAGTTCAGGTGGCCTTCAGTCATAGTTTTCCCTGTGTTCAGTCTCTTACCAGGAAAGTAAAATGCATGGACACCACTAGTCCCAAATATGTGTGCACTTCACAATTCATTTCTCATTCACCTGACCCTGCAACCCACACCGGGCAAATATGCCATCAGTGTGGGGACAGAGCAGCATGGGATGCCTGTCTCTCTCATTCTTTAAGTCTAAGAAGATAAGATGACAAGTTGCAGGCAATAAATTAAACAACAAACCTTACCTAATCCACTCTGTGTGTTCATTGCTCACAAATCTGAGTGTCCAGACAGCTCTGAAAATCTTTAGGTGAACTTGAACCATGAACCATGTTATAAGTACACCCACCCCAAGTTTTGGATGCTGGAGAGGCATTTATGGCTTGGAGTGGAAGTTAGATAAACCCTAATAAAATCAAATAGATTTGGAGTGGAAGTCAGATAAACCCTAATAAAATCAAATAGACTTTTTTTTTTTTTTTTTTTGCTTCTGGGTTGCATTTATCCTTTTAGGTCTATCTATTCAAGTAGTTTTACTGTGCTGCTCACCAAAAGCTGTGCATACTGCCAATAAAACGAAAAGAAAGGGTTTTGTACACCTTTCATTTCACCCTCGTGGACCCACAGGCACGGTAAACACCAGCAGCTTTGTCAGCTGAGATAATCATTTAATGGCACTCCAGAGCCCGCAATGTCTGCAACTCTGCATTAGAGGGATTTGCCCTGACACCCATGACAGGGGGAGTCTGACTGTTTTGCTCAAGAGATGTGTCCACCTCCACAAGACAGTGAGAAGTAAGATCAGCTTGGTGTCCCTTTGTGTCAGGATTCATGATTTCTATTCACATTCTCTTCCTTTCCCTGCTTTCCTGTCCTTGGAAAGAGAAATTGTTGTCCTTTGAAACACCATTTAGAAGGGAGCAGTCTGATTCAAGAAGCCTCTTCCTGACTTTCACCGCAGCCCTGAATATCCCTGTAATGTTCCATAAAACTTAGCAAGTCCAGGGCCCTTTGTAAATCCTGTGCCAATTCTGACATCATGTCGCAGCTTCAGCATGTTACACCAGTCAGACTCTGAAGCCGCATCCAGATGAGCATGGCCACGTGGTCTGCAACGCCACATACTGCACGTTCAGTTGTTCTCCGTGCTGCAAGGGAGCAGTGTGGAGGGTTGTTTGGACCCCTGGATATCCAGGGGCCAAAAAAACCCACAGGAGGAAAAAGCGGAGCGACGTACGCAGTGGCAGTGTGTGCCACCCAAAGCCAGAGCCTGGCTGGTCGGAGCTGTACAAGGCTACCCACGAATGACTTGTGTCTCCTGAGGCTGGGAGGGACATGGTGACTGCCCTCACGTGGCGGTGGTGATGCCGGTGGTGAGGGCAGGCTGAGTGTGCTGGCGTCAGCAGCGAACAATCTCAGGCGCGGCACGTGGAGGCCCCCAAGACCCCAGGTAAGGCTGCTGGGGCCAGTCCAGTGCTGGCCCTTTCCTCCCTTACCCTGCCTAGGG
The DNA here is from genome assembly GCF_030867095.1 of Alligator mississippiensis. Classification (NCBI taxonomy): domain Eukaryota; kingdom Metazoa; phylum Chordata; order Crocodylia; family Alligatoridae; genus Alligator; species Alligator mississippiensis. The sequence continues at coordinate 12,427,112 of NC_081837.1, forward strand.
TAAGCTGCCATGCATCAGAGCAGATGTGGCAGAGGTATTCCCTGGGCACCACTACTGGTGGCACAAGGTACACCACCACTACTTATCCCAAGGGAACCCAATGTCCACTCATGTCTGGACATGGCCTGAATGTCATCTCTGGAGCACTGAGCGCACTGAACCACTTGTCCACGGCTTTTGATGGCCTCAACTTCATAATCATCCGAAGCCCATGTTGAGAATTAAAACCATCAGTGTTCAAGGAAAGGCCACAATTTTGCTGCCATGTCTTTGGTAACGTCAATAGAAAGAATGTCAAGGAAATCAGAACACGTTGGATGGCAAAGCGAATTACAGCTAGAAATGGGCCTGGGTTGCAATATTCTCGCCCATACGGGAAGATCTGTGGAGGGTAGGGATGATGGAATCCAGGGGTTCCTGTTAGGGTATAAAGACTGTTTAATTGCCATGTAAAGATTTCAACTTTTAAAGCGTAATTCTCATCACTGATTATATCACCTAACAAAGCACAAGGTTCCTTGCATTATAGGGAGACGATTAACAATGTCAGATAAAAGAAGAATCGACTCAGAACTGAATCCTGACGTTTGTATTTCACTCTTATTATTTTTCAGTTTCATCCACTTTTATTTGTTGGTTCTCATGAGAACAGGAGGGAAAGGGGCTGAAATATCAGATGACCAAGCCTATTACCAAGAGACCGACTGTTCAGATTTGCAATCTGATAAAGTGTGCATGGCCCAACAAAAACATTCAAAGTTTGGGAGTATTTAAATAACCCAAATGATGTTTCAATAATTTATTTAGGAGTCACCTATCCTTGGGGAGCATTTCCTGTCAATTGGGATGGTGGCATCTATAGTCACCAATATGAAAAACACATAAAACCAGAACAAGCATAATTAATGTATTCCGCTGTTTGCAGAGTGTCTTTATGATCTGTTGGGACATATTCAAATTTTCTGCTTCTGGGCTTCTTCTGACAGAAAGGGTCCTTAATTTGTGTCTCCTCAAACTATACGGGTCTCAATTTCCTTATGGGTAGTATTTCTTTGAAAATAGTATCCAATTAGGATGTTGTTACAATGCCCTACAAGGACTTTTACTTTTACGGAAAAAAAATCCCAATAGAAATCAGATATGTATTCTCCCCATTTAATTAATTTTGCAAGCAATTATAGTATCTCGAAGCTGTTGCTATTAACCAAACCCAATAGCTCTGTGATTGCATTCGAGTCAACATTATTTTTCAACTCAAAGTGAAAAGGGTGCACCAACCCAAACCAAAACACACAACGCCCCCTCCCCGCAAACCTCACGTATTTAAAACTATCTGTTCAGGTTTTCACTAGGGATGCCCTAAATTTCCACTAGCTGAGCTGAACAGCTGATTTAGTGTCTGGCTTTTCCAACAAAAATGTACCTACATCTACATTTATTTCTCTCTTCTCTTTTCATGAAATACAACTGAAGGCAAGCAAATTCAGATATAATCCCTCTGTCCCCCTGCAAAAAATGCTGTTCACAAAGTAAAATGATTAGAGAGGTCTTTGTCCTTCAGACTTACCAGAGAGGGTCACAAATGTGGGGCCCAGAAAGACAATCAGCGAGGGAGGTTTTAGCAGGAGGGGTTTCCAGTTTCAGTCTGTATGTTGTCAGACTACACAGTCTCTTTAAAGAAGGAATAAGGAAAAGGAGAAAACCCCCCACACAGCTGGTGGGATGAATGAGTAGTAGAAATAGAAAAATGAGAGAGAGGTGGGAAAATGTCAGGCAGGAGTCAGTACAGTCCTGTGTCAATAAAGCAGTGAAACATCCAATACAAATGGCTCTGTTAGAGAAGCTTAATTTGATCACTGGGCAGCTCAGCAAGATGGATCTAGAGATTTGAGTTACACTGGATGGCTTCTAGTTTCCCTTTTTGTTTGTGGTATCTCCAATTAAATTTGCACGTTTCAGGTATAATATTGTTTGCCAATGAAGTTGACCCAAAAGCCTTTAACTGGATTCTTGCTTTTCCCCCTCAGCAAGGGCACAAAAGATGAATTTGGTGACATCACCTCTAGCAAGAATTGGGGCCTTCTCCTGATATTCTGTTGTTGGTCTTAGAGGAAAATGAGACCACATTTAGCAGCTGTTTCCTTAATAGGACAGGGTTGTCAAATAAGCATGCAACTAAATGCTTGAAATCTTACATTTAAAATGGATAATGGGCTGGCAGTAGGGTGGCCATCATAGAGGACATTCCGGTTTTCTGCTATTCTGTCCTCTGTTGATACGAAACATAAGGGGGAAGAAATGCAACAAAAGGCTTTCAAGAAAATTAAAAGAACTACTGGTGTTTCCATCAGTTTTGGCATAGTAGTCAGTAAATTACCTGACCGTATCAACGGACACAACTTTCTATGATCAGTGCTCACTCAAAAACAGCCAGAAGGTGATTAAGGATGTATTGTATTCGTACGAAGAAACCCCGTGGAAACTGAGCAGGAATGCAACCAACTGGAAAAGGAAGCTCTAACTATCTCCTGGGTTTGCAATTGGCCCTGTGTGTATTTATTCAGCTTGGATCCTAAGACAGAAACAGATTTCAGACTCTAGGGACAGACTCTATTCCATCGATTGGTATGGGATGGTTTGGGTAGAGGTGATTCTGCCTCAGGCAGGAGGGTTGGATGAGATGACCTCCAGAGGTCCCTTCCAGCTCTACAATTCTATGACTGGATAAATATATTTGTTCAAATCTGAAGGTACCTAAGTCCACATACAGGCCCAATACATAGAATAAAATCTAGCCATTAGTGTAATTCCTGGGTTAAAAATCCCTTGGACAACTGTCAATGAGAATTCACAGATCTCCGAGCTGACTGATGCTATTTTCTTTCAGTACTGACTATATAACCAGGAAAAGTGCTCATACTGGGGACAAAAGCCAGAGCACTGATTAGCAGCCCTTAACGGAAAAGAAGACTTTAAAGTCAATATTGGCCTTGTCCTGGCAGCGATCCCTTCACCTGCCAGTCCAATTCAGCAAATTAGAGATGAAGAATTCAAACACTGTACTGCCCAGTCCTAAATGGGCTTCATATTAGATGGCCTACTTTTGAAAGGGCAGGACATTTTGATCCTCCACAGTCATTTCAATGCCAAAATTCTTGGGGTGCTCACTGCAACGTGAAGACCAATCTGCGTTAAGCGGTCTTAGACTAGGCTGGGCATCCAAAAATGGATGTTGCCAAACTTACAAGGCAAATACCTCAAAAGGACTTGTAGGTTCATTGGGAGAACTTGTTTCAGTTTGCACAAAACCATGGAGGTGGAGGCTGCTCCCATGAATACTGCTTTCTACTCTCATTCACCTGCTAGATGAATGGATGCGTAAAGATGCAGACAAAAGAATGTCGGTATAAAATACTTTTGACAAAAAAAGGGACAAGCTTTTCATGACAATATTCGTGAAAAATGCATTCTGCTTTGATCTGGTCTGATAGAGAGTTAATAGTATATGCACATATTCATAACCACTAATTGAATCAGTCGTATGATTTAATAATTGGAGCTGACTGAAGAGATTCTCTCTTTATAGTTTCCAAGGATAACACTCCTCTGCATATCCACAGCTCTTGCCTTATTTGCTCACATTTCAATTTTAAATCCCGCCACTCATAACATGACAGCAAAGCTTTCATGAGACTTCCTCAGCCAAGAGAAGCCTGTCACAGCCAACAAGCTGATCCTAGGGAAAGGGAGTCTGATTAAAAACCTCATTGTGTCAGCCAGGCAATCAGATGTTCATTATCCTATGACACATGACTACTGAAATGGAACATTCCCATATTTTAAACTTGAGAGATTTGTACTTTAATATAATTATTTTTGAAAGATTCTTCATCAGAAAGGTTAATAAGAGCAATATAGGTTAATAACGGTGCTAAGGCAGCTGACATAATCAGATAATTGACCTTATTGATATGTTAAGTGCCCTATGCTTCACCTTGGGATGTTTGACTGCTCTCCACAGTCAATTATCTTATAATGATGCCTGCTTCTTAAAGTCTTATTGCTTAAATATTGGCCTTAGTCCAAGGTTTTCTTCTTCCTCCCCTCTAGAAACCCTCCAGTGTAGGATTTCTGCTTCGCTCCCATTCTGAACCAGGCTTGAACGCAATGGATATTTCAATAAAAGTGGTGCAGGAGCAAACTGTAGTTGATTGGCTGTCAATTGTGTTTGTTTTCCTTCAACAAAAATAGCCTTGTGGCAGGTTCCCATTTTCTCTTTTCACTAGTATTCTGCAAATGCAGGGAAGAAGGGAAGATCTCTCTGCATCGTATACAGCATACTCTGTTTAAGGGCATAGCCTCAGGATGGGAAGAAACAGCTATGCACCTACTTACTTGACGTAAACAGTGCTCATTAAATGCACAGCGCTGTCATTGCAGTGGCATGAGCAGCCTCAAAACTGACTAGTTCCTTTCCTTTTCAAAGCTGCTAATACAGTTGTGAAAAAGGTTATTTCCAGCCCGGAAAATAGGGGGAGACAGTGACCCCGAAACTGACTAGCTCCTGTCAATTTCAAGGCTTCTAATAGCAGCCCTTTGACAGCTGCTTCCCCTTCACCATTCCCAGTTCACTGGAATACAATTACATTATGTAGTAGACAGCGGGGTTGACAAATGCTACGCGCTTAACCACTATGTAGATAAGACATGTCTGTTGTAAGGTAAGCAAGCAGGTCAGACTTTCTGTTCATAATGAACATAAGGACTTCCTCATTAGTGGACAACAAAATCAACTTAAAGCATGTCGAACAATTATTATATTTTACCACTTGTTTTTGTTTGATGAAACAAGACAAAGGGTTTGGGAGCAGGATATAGAGGATTCTGGAAATGGGGGACTGCAGATACAAAAAGATACTCAATTCTTGCTGTCCCTGCTAGCTGTCTCATCTTTCTCCCCTCCTCCTCTGTCTGCCTGCCATCTAATCTACCACCAAGGTGTCTCGGTGCTATTACGTGATCTGTAACACGTTTCATTTGGCCAACAATACTCAAGCATCTTGGCACCTAATGGGCTGGAAATTGGGATAATATCCAGCTAGAAGACATTAACTAATTTTGTGAAAGTAAGAGTAGGGACTGAAACCTCTGAGCATACAATACAACGGGGCTGCAATATGTAGGCTCGTGAAGACAGGTATTTGCTCTGCTACCACTGTGAAAATGAAGGTTGCAGTTGAAGCCATTATTTCAGAGGCATTTTCTAGTTCTTCCCCAGTGTGCCTCTGAAGTGCTCTGCAGCATTCACACCTCTAACTGATGTAAATGGCAGGCTGGTCTAATGCTGTCCTGCAGCTTAACAAATGTGATGGCAAAATGCAAGTGGCAGGCTGCTATTTGGTAGCGTCTCCGGCAGGTCTGTCTGGCAGTCATCTGCTGTGTTCCAAGCACCTCATATAAATTGGAAATGAAGGATTGCTCTGCACTTTTTATTAGTCAACCTGTTCTCTGCAGTTTTACCTGATAGGACTTCTCAGGATCATCATAATTCCAGAAATAAAATTTAATCTGCGTGAGTTCTTATCTGTTAATATCTTAACAGGGGTATCATTGTGGCATCCTTAGCTCAGCAGTCCAATTAAGTCGCACAGGTAGGGCATCTTCTGTAATCTCACTCACTTTAGTGCCTCACTTCTATCCACCAGGGATGCATCTGCTGGAGGAAAATTTCCTCAACCTGGCATCGGTAATTGGAGCAAGACAATACAGTGCTACCTTTTCCCCCCACTGTAAATAAGTGTAGCTTAGGCCAAAGAAAAAGAGACATTTGCCAAAAATGCCAGGGGAGCTCCTAAAAGGAAGTTTCTACCAGACTACTCTCTGAGAGACCCTTTCACACATATTCCTTTCATCCTGCCCTGTCCCTCCAGACCACTGCGGCTAAACTTTTCCTTTCCCACATTTTGGGGAGTCAGCTCTCTGAAGAACAGGGTGAACTTGCCCCTGGGACTACACCTTCATAGCAAACTGTGCTTTTAGCTGTTTTGGACCTGTGTTTATGTAACAGAGGTGAGCAGTTGGAAAGGTGTGGGACAAAAAAATAAATAAATCTGTCTACCTTGCATAAAAAGAGTTTGGTAAATAACTCTTTCCAGGTCTACCTAAAATATATGCCATGCAGTGGATAAATTTTGATGGTGTCATGATAGAGCACTACCTATAGTTCAATGCCTTGCAGTCACATAAAGTGTTTTGAGGCTTGCAAAAAGGCACTCTGGATAAATTAATATCTGCTCATAATATTTTCAGCCTCTCCAGTGACAAGGTTTTATAGATTTACCCATAATATTATCTGTCGTTAGATGCAGAACATCCAATATATAACAAACTGTTGTAAAGAAACCACGGAGGGAAAAGTATCTAAGGTCAGCTCCTGCTGTTTATAAGATCAGAACAAAACATTCTGGTTTTGGATCAATCAAATAATAGACAAGAAAGGTGAGAAATGCACCATTAACAACATAAGCAGGGTTATAGCAGCGGCACTGAAGAAGAATATATCAAGCTAGGAGGTAGTCACATCACAAGAAACATTTTACCCATTAAAACAGAAGACAAAAAGTCTATATCTAAAATATAGATATTAGAAGCTGAGTTCCCCTATATGGTATAGGGGGCAATGTACTTTTTTCCTCAACCACAGGTGCTGAACAATTTAAAAAAACCCCCAAACTATGGAGAGAGTCTCTTTGCTCCTGCTTGATGCAGCTGTGTTAGCATGTTGCTCCACCTCCCCGCAAGTCTTTTGCAATTAGAAGGTTTAACCCTCTTATTTCTTGTGTAGTAGCTGTTTGCTGCATCACCTCTATTATACACAGTGGAGCTTTTCCGCAGGCTGGTATCCTCAGTAAGCTGGGCTGCTGTTGCCATTATTTCTATTGACAGGAACACCTTGAGATCTTTGTGCCAGGTGCTGTACATTTACATTTACAGAAAGAGCTCATGATCTAAATATACGAGACAGACAAAGGAGTTGTATTTATTGATTGCATTAGTCCCATTCTATAATGTGAATCTCACCTCCTACCCACTCTTCCTTCATCTTGCTTCAGCAGGAAGGAGCAGTAAATTCCTGCAACCTAGTTTGACAGCAAATTACTACCCCTGGCCAGTCGGCAGAAGAAGGCAGAGAACTGCAAGGGAAAGAAACAGGCATGTAGGGCTCCCATCCTTGATAAGTACTTGGGTCTACTATGCAGGCGCCACCCACCCAGGATCTTACTCTTCTTATTTCTCTACATGGGCATGTCACCTGGGTAAAATCCAGTCCTTATGACTATTAACTTTATCTATGGATGAAGTTTAGCACAGATTTTTTTTTAGTGTGTGCCCAAAGAGGGTTCATGTTAATAATAAACATACCTAACCAAAGATCTTTACCGTATCTTAATCCCGCTCTCTTTCTCCCTCGTGTTGTTTAGTAGAAAATAAGAAAAGGAGTCAGTGGAATCAGTAATTGCCTCGGATACAAGCCACTCTAGTCTAGAAGAAAGGATCCTTTTAAATATAATTCTAGTATCATTCGAGCAGTTACGGGAGTTAAAACTCTAGTTTTGCAAAAGTATTATTTTCTTATGAACAATTCAATTGCTATCTATTTGAATCAGATTCTCTTCCACATTAGCCAGTCAGTATGTCCCTAAGGAGTCTGGGATTTATTTCTCTTCCATCAAGAGATTGATGGGGTAGCATTTTGAGTGCATAATGTTGGTCTAACATGATGCCTTGCCCACCTACTCTCACTCCAGATGCCAGCCCAAAAGTAAGACTGAAAAGCCATTGTGGGGATGCACCCTCACTGTCATTTTGAACTCTGATTCCAGCATGTGTGAGAGCATAAAAAGGCACCCACAGGGCAACTTCACTGCATAATTTCTGGGTTTGGTATGTGCAACTGGAAGGAGATGGGCAAAGCAAGCTTCTGGATCCTGCTACAATAGTATAGATGTGCCTAGTACCTTTGTACCTGAAGGAATCACTCAGAGATCACAACTGTATAAATGAAAGCATAAGAGCAATACTGGATCTCTCGAATCTGCTTGCGAGTGCCACGGGGGGCAGAGACAACGTTGGGTGAGGGTGACTAAGAGCCAGATAGGATGCCTCTGAACGTTATAAGCCAGAGTACCTCTTCTCCTCGGAGGGGCTGTGCTCAAGGAGAGTCATGAGCAGTGTGAGTTCATTTTGTACCCAACCAGGTTTTGACTGGAGGAAACCTTGAGCTGGCTCGAGAGCCATGAGAATATGGACTCCTCAGCACCCCTCCACAGGCAAGGAAAAAGTGCATGATATAACAGCAATGATAGGCTACAGCTCATTCCAGCCGAAATTAGGGCCCCAGACAGAGCTTATAGAATAAAAGGGAAACCATGAAAGGGGCAACTCACCGAGGAGCCAAGTATAAACTGCTTGTCTGGCCGCTAGACCTCAAAAGGCACTGAGTAACTAGTAAACAGTCAAGTCTCTAAGTGGAGGAGCTCAACCATACTATGTCAATATTTGGGGCCTACGATGCTCTTCGGAGAAAGGATTCCTGTTTACCTGTTTCAGTGCACCATGCACCAGGTCACTTGTGAAGGTATATAAATAACAGATGGCAGTAGTTAATAAATCATACCGTGGCACACGGTGTGACGTCTGAGCAGAATTGCTCTGCTGCAGCTCTGAAGTGTGGGCAGTGCTCACAAATGGCATGGCAGAAATGATAATGTTTATATAAAAGTTGGAAGATATCAGTGCCATAATTAGATTTTCCATTAGGTTTGTGTGGCATAATTAAAACTGTAATTTCCCTGTAAGTACATAACAGCCCTAGTAACAGGGTGTCACTACTTATTAGGGGTATAAGCAGGTGCTTCAGCTAACCACGTAAATTGATTAAGTACTAAATCAGGCAATTGGGGTCTAATTGTTTTGAACAAATACTTACTGCATATAAAAGGACACACAACTTTGCCTGTTGGACAGCATAATTCATTCTGACAACTGGTAGTATTAATGTTTAATACTGTACTTGTGCTCTTAACATCAGATATAAAAATCTTACTCCGATATAAAAATCTTACACAGTCTGGAAGTTTTACGTTAGATTGGGAACTATCAGTAATATTTTTTAGATAGGACTGTAAACTCTAGTAAGTCAGTAACTCAGAGGAAGGATGTAGACTCCTAAGCCTGGGAGTGAAGAGATCTGCGTTACAATCCAAGAGCTGCCACTGAGTCACAATGACCTTGGGCAAGGCATTTGATCTTTTGAGGTCCCTTCCAGCCCTAAATTTCTATGATTTAATAAGTCCGTGCTTGTGTTGATTCTTCATCCATAAAGCTCTTTGAGTTTGTAGATGAACTTCTCCCCTCCCCAGTAAGACTGCTCGGATAGTCCAAAGAGCAGAAGGGGACTTTAGCTCTCAAGTGTCCTTGTGGATTCCAGCTGTTATTATTAACTAGGTTTAATACAATTTTATTTATGCTGCCAAACTTGCTTTTCCACAGTATAAATGTCTGCCCTATCTTTTCTGGCCCCACATACCTGAAACACAGCATACATCCTTAGAGTATAGGGGTGAGACTCGGGCATTATCAAGGCAATGATTTTGACAAGGTGTGCCGTTATAAACATTGTCTTTGCAAAATTGAAAGCTTTGATTAAAAACAAAAAAACCACAAAATGATTTTTTCTTTTTAAAAGCATTTGCATTTCTGTCAAAAACGGGACCCTGAAACCCCAGATCAAAAAGAACGTGCCCCTGGGAAGCACCCGAAGCACTGGCAGCACTCCAGAAATGAGGAGCGGGGGGAGGAAGGCAGGTAGGATCCATGGCCGGGCACTCAGGGCAGCTGTCACACATGGGGCAGCTGTTTTGGTTGCCACTGTAAGCGCAATCATGTGACTGCAGTGGTAGCTCTCCCCCCTGCCCTGCCAAGTTGGTGCCCAGGGAGGCTGCTCCGAGTTACACCCCTGGGTAATGCGCCGTACAGCGAGACGGATTCTCTCCCTGTGGGGCGTTCATATCGGGGCACATCTGCTGATTTCAGTCAGCCCCATTTGGTGCAGCGTAAGTGAAAAGGAAATCAGATCCAATTCCTTCATGTACAAGCTTTGCTACAGCAGCCCTGAGAACATTTATTCCTCCCACATTACAGAACGTAGAAATTTACCATCAAATAATGAGCCCTATTATGCAAACTGGATCTGACAAAATTTCCATCATTACATTCCTGACAAGTGCTTCGAACTGCAGAGCTCTTTGTGCTCTTTTTTTCCTTCTTCTTTTTTTTGAATCTGCATTAATATCTTAAATACAGAGCGGGAACCCCATCCTATCAGAGTGGCTCAGCTTTCACGAACACCTTAAATACATCTCCCTCCTTCACAGCTCATTAATCCCAACTCCTCTGCTGTACATTGACTTTTAAATTCTTTCCACAGATCTAACATAGCGGAGGTATTTATATCGTGGTTAATCAGCACGCACCAGGCTCTGAATGCTTTGCCTGACCTTAGTTTTTTGAATGACCGAGGATCATTAGGAAATCAGCAATGTCCGATGCACTGCAGTTTGAGGCCTTCTCAGCCCTTACCAAACTGATTGGAGTACTCACTGCACCTTTCTTACTTGTCCCTCCCCAAATGCCCATTAAGTGGTTCAATTACCATCAAAACATTGATTGAAATGCTAAATCCAGAGCACAGAAGGCTTCCGTGTGATTTAGCAACTGGCTTGGCTTTACAACCTGCTAGGCCTTCTGGGTAGCACTTTGCAATCCAGGGAGCAAATATAATTCAATTTCTCTTTAGTCCTAAAATGGGTCAGCCCCAACCCCCCAAACCTTTGCTTAATACAATTACCTGCCTAGTTAAGTTAACTAACATGGCTTTGCACTTCAGAGATGGATTCAGAATGGGTGGCCTCAGCACAGTTTGAAAACAGAGATTAATACAACAGACGTGCTTAAAAAAAAGAAGTCAGCTTGCATGTGTTTAGTATTACAAATGGTTTCCAAATCTCCTTTTCGCCTACCCTGCTCACTCGTATTTCCTTTCTTTGTCTGCTTTTGTTTTCTCTTTTTGTAGTTCAGATCCCTGATCTTTCCCCTTCCACCACAGTGGCTTACATCTTCCCTCACGGTTGTCCTTTCTTAGCTTTTTTCCTCAAAAAGTTTGCTCCTCTGCTGCTGTTCAGTTTATCTAGGAAACAGCAGAGAGGCTGGAAAAAAGGAAGTGAACCACAGACAGGAATTAATGGGCTCAGCACCGCTCTTTTATGCATTGGTAAAAGGTTAGGCACATATGGGAACCCAAAAGCAATAATTATGGGATTTTAAAAGGATAACACCAATCTCTGAGCAGAATGACATACAGTTTCTCTGTCCTGAAACTTATTGGATCCACGTGCTGCTGCCTTTCCAGCAATTTGTAAGAACTGTTCAATGTGTAACCAGCTGGAAAGCACAACAGCACATAATTGTTCCATTACGGCAGACTTCAATTGTTTCTCTTTTATTCATTAAATGGTCATTTATTTAAGAAGGGTTTTACAGATGCATTGTTAGAAAGCTAGAGATTGGAGTCACCTGGACCAAACAAGGACAATGCTTCTCTCTCTTGCTGTGCACTTTCAAGTGCATAGAAAATAGTTTCCCTTTCTCCAGACCATTGAGATTTCAAATCTTACTGGGATGAGACAGGCTACGGCAGTATTTCAGAGAAATCAAGTGCAGCTCATCCACCCCAGAAGTCAAAGCACTTGCTCTAATAAGTTGTGGAAGCCCGAGATTCAAACCTCTGCTCGGCTTATCCAGAGAGTTTCAAACTTGAGAGTCTTTTGTCTCAGGAAGGTGCCCTAACTACTATCACCCCAGAATCCTTCCTACTGGGCCAGCGATAGAGGAATTATATTGCCTGGAGGCTAGGGCATTCACCTGAGCACCATAGGACTTGAATCTGTCTTCCACATGAATGCTTCAGCCCCAGCCTATTTTGGGGTGGGTGCATTAATCTCTGGTTTAGATTAGGCAATCTATCCTGGAAACCTGAGAAACACTCCTAGCACATTCAGTTCATAGCCTGGTATGCAGTGGACGGAGGCTAACTCACACTTTGCTCTATAACAAAAAAATGTGAACTATCATGTAAAAAAAAAAAAGAAATAAAGGGAAAAAAAATTCCCTTGCTCTCTCAGCTTTCCTCTTAAGCCACTCAAAAGGGCTAATTATGTGAGCTGGAATTGTTTCCTATGCTTTTTATGGGCTTTCTATATTGATCGTAGCAATTTCTCCACTATGCTATATAGGACTTGTCTGGGCAGGAAGTCCTATGAAGTGAAATGACATTACTGAAAAAGTGAGAATTATCGCCATTTAGCTGTGTCAAACAAGGCTCCAACCAAGGAAACTTCTGACCCCTGTCATACCGGATATGATCCCAAACCTGGCCAACCACTCAAACACCCTCATAAAATCAGAAGATGTGAACTCCTAGCTTCCAATAACGAAGCCAGCTGTTATCTTCCCATTGGCTTTAATCCGCTTTGGATCAGTTTCGTTGCTCTCCAAGCAAGCACGCACTTATGTCAAGACATTTTACTGGTTTAAGATGACTCACTTCCCCAAACTAGTTACAGGCAGGACTCTGAACTCTGCATGGGTCCTGGTTTGTTCTCGGATCAAAAGTAAAGCATGCCCAGCCGTTTGCATGCCGCCAGGAGACAGAAACGAGTCCGGTGCAGCGGTCTAAGAACTGGGCAGGCAGCCGGCCGATCTATGTGGGCGTCCATCCCAGATGCACGTTCCACTTTGCGGGACTTTTGTGATGGTGAGCGTGTCTGAGCCAGATGTCTCTGGGGCAAGCAGACAAGTTAGGCAATACAAGCGAGCGCGGCGGAAGACAAGGGAAGAGATTTATGTTGTATAGAATGACAAGCTCAAGAGTTTAACCGCACATGGCATTTCTGGAAGCTTGCCAGCTCCCGGTTTAGTGTGTTGTGTGTACTTCACTCTTAACTGTTTATTGTGACAGGTAAACACTTGTTTTGAAAGCTTGCAGGCGTACCATTAAAACAGAAGTGTTCCTGACACAGTCAAGCTGCGCTGTCAAATGTTTATCTTTTGAATGATGAATGCTGGCTTCTCTTTTCACTCCTTCCAGTCTGCGTGGAACAGATCTTAACACTTACTCGCTCGGGCTCATTTCACCTGGAGGACAATTGGACGGCTGATGGGCCTCGGTAGTGCCCTGTCATTATCAGCCCATGTGCCAATCAATGAGTCGGGACGGAGCGAGGAGCGTGGCTTGCACGAGCTAAAACGAGAGAGGCGATACAGTGGAGACTCGGTGGCCGGGTCTGTCTTGTCAATGAGGATTTTAATTTTTAGACCCTCTATTGGAGTGTCAAAATTCAACAGTGTGTCTCAGCTTGTGATAGCTTTTCTTGGACGCCCCCAAAAAAGGTGGCACGAGTATACTTCACAGATCAAGTGTGGGAAATTAGAGTAGGGTGAGAAACTAGGAAGTGACTGTAGAAAATGGTATGATTTTCTCTTTTTTTACTCTTTAAAAAAAATAAAAATCAGAAAATGGAAAAACCAACTTTACCACCTTGCACTGGAGAGAAAATACTGGCTTCAAACATGTTCTATGAGCGTGCTTAGAGTTGTTAAAATGCTGGGAAAGTAAAGGATAAAAAGTCTTTTGGGTGAGAATGAAGATTCTCTACTCGGTGCCAAGATGAATATCCCTCTGAGCTCTCCACTCAGTGCAAAGATGCTTCCTGGAAAATTAGTGGGAAAATGCGAGAAGAAACAGAAATTTCTAGATATTTCTGTGCAGCAAAGAGTAGCAAGGTGATAGATTTCAGAGAAAGTCCCAGTAGTGCATGAGTGGATTTCAGAAGTTTCAAATGTGCCAATTATATTGAGATGTAATATGACTTCTGGGGAAAATCATGTTGTTTGACTAATTAAAATGGTACCAAATTTCCATGAAATTGTTTAATGAATTCACTTCAAATGCATCCACCGGCCTTTGCTTTGTGCTTTGTGCCATCTTTGTAATTTTAATCAGCGTAATTGAAATGGAGCCTTATTAGGGGCACTGTCGGTTCAATAAAACTGAAAGGCTGAAGGTTCAAGACTGATAAAGGAAAACACACTTTCACACAACCCATTTGACTGTGACACTCACTGCAACCGAGTGTCACAGAAGCTGGCATGAGGACTCTTTGGCGTCCGCATACAGGACTCAGAGAAGGATGGGATGTTTTCATGGGTTTCAAGAAGCATTTGTAAGACTAGATATCAGAGAAGTACAAAATATAGCGCATCATAGAAAGTCTGGACAGGTTTCACTTGCTGCGGCCATTAGCTCAGAACAATACTGTCCTGAGCGTTAAAAATGCACATTCTTAAAACCTCATCAGTGCATTAGTACCTAATGTATGTGGATACATTAGTAAGCAAACAGGAGGCTGAATAAGGGCTTAAAACTGCTGTGTGATTTTAGGCAAATCAACTAATTTTTCTGGGCCTCCGTTCCCTATCAAGAAGGCTAATTATATCCATTTGCCTCATTCCCATCTGTGATCTGTCTTGCCTGTTCTAAGAATTTGAAGAGGCAGGGATCATGCCTCACCTAGGATCATCTGGCCCTCCAGTCGTACTCCAGTCACATTAATATTGATCATCGTAATAAAGCACTTATTATTGTTCCTTTCATTATTTTTTCCAAGTAAGGGAACATGACTTCCCTTTCGAGGAATATTCTTTCTTCGCTGCATTGACTTTACTAGGGCATTTCTGATCCCAAACGCAGCCTGCCTACTTGGGCCAGTTACTGCACAGTGAGCAGAACAGCAATTTTTAAGATAAGCATACATTTCTAAAATACTAATTCCCTCTGTGGACTCTCAAAGCACTCACTAAGAGGGCCTGTGTGTGAATTAGACCATGTTATTAAGAGTGTTTATACTGGGAGTTAATATGATGCAAATTCACTCTGGCCCTCTGTATGCTCCCTTGCCCATGCAGAGAAGTCCAGAGATTAAATCTGAGCTCTCGAGAAAAAAAAGGGAAAGATAACTGAACTACAGACGAACACAACATACTTTTCATCCATGCTTAACACAGCGCTGTTACACAATGAAGAGATCACTTCAAACCCATTACTGTGCATGCACATTTGCCCCCCTCTGGCATGAACATCTGGTGACCCATAAACCAGGCAAAGCATTGCCACTTTCTAATCATGGAGATGGAACAGAGCAGCTCAGGCAGGTTTATTTACAATACATCGCCGCTGCAGCCAGCAGCTTCAGGCAAAAAACCATTCCTAGAGCATCACCAAACACCCTTCTGAGTAGGGATGGGTGAACTTACTTTGCCTAATTTGGAATCCACTCAAATGGCACAGATTCGAATAAGACAGGAGAAGGGTTGAGTTCTGTAGAGGGGCAAAGACTATAGGGGGTGGGGAGGAGCCAAGAGGAAACTCAGCAAAGAAACAGGATGAACATTGGAGCAGAGGCCAGAGTGTAACCCAAACAGAGACTTGAAAAGAGACAAAGAGAGGAGGAAAGAGTATTAACTACGGTATATATGGGGAGAGTATGTGACCCATGTAGAGATTTGTCCCCAGCTGGTATGTATTGGCTCCAGCTGTCTTGGGGTTGACTCACTGGATATTTCAACCAGATATTTGTGCTAGCCTGTGTATTGGGTAAGGTGTCTCCTTTGATTCCTAGCATGTGCAATGGTACATGTGGCTCCTCTGTCCCCAAGACATTGAGATTAATTGAATGACTCTTGTCATTCAATTAAATCGGGCAGACTTTCAGTCTTGTCACAGCAACATCAGGCTTCTTAGGCCGGAAGCACCAGTAACGTGAGCAAGAAGTGTAGAGCTCCCAGGCAGATTGGTGCAGGGGCCCAAAAATTACCTTAAAGCTTGTGTGGCCCTCCTTTTGACTCTTTCAAGCTTCTCCGCATCCTTCCTGAATTGCAGCACCCAGAACTGGATGAAGTACTCCAGCTGCCGTCTCACCAAGGCTGAGAAGAGCAGGAGGATAACATCCTTAGCCTTGCTTGAGTTGCAGCAGTAGATGTATGCCAGTGTTTGATTTGGTCTGCCAGCTACGGCATTGCATTGGTGGCTCATGTTCATTCTGTGGTCTATCATGACCCCCAGGTCTCTTTCCGTTGTGGTGCTGGCAAGCATAGCACTGCCAAGCCATGTCATCTAATGCCAACATGTTGCCCCTTTATGGGTGCATCCAGACAAGCGTGGATGTCTTGCTCCCAGGGACAAGCAGTGGCAGTGCATCTTGTTCTTTGGCGCGTGGCAAGTTACCTCGGGTGGGGTAGGGGAGGCTGGGTCCAGCACTGGGCTGGCCCTGGCAGCCTTACCTGGGATCCTGGGGGCTTCCCAGGGCTGCAGCAGCAGTGATTCTGCTGCTCAGAGCCTGCCCAGCCTGCCATGGTTCTGGGTGGCCCGGCTCCACTTTTGAGCGGCGTGCACTGCCTTTACATGTGCTGCTCTGCTTTTTTTCCTCCATGGGTTGTTTTGCCCTGTGTATATCCAGGGGTCAAAAACTTGAGTAAGAATCTCAACTCTTATGAGGAACAGAACTGTTTCCATGAGGTGCTGACCACCCTCAGTTCTCGCAGAAGGCAAGGTAAGTTGTGGCTGCTCAGTACCAAGTTGTTTGAAAAAAAATTCTCTTTAGTTCTTCGCACATTAAACCTGGACTCTCCAGAACAAAAGGAAATAAACCTATTATGATCAGGATCATCATAACCAAAAGTGAACAGTGCATTGTATAGCACAATAGGCGATTCCTGCCCCAGGGGTCTGTTCTAACTAATGCCTTTGTCCTGTCAAATAAAAAGAATATGAAGAAAGCAGTAATAAAAAGCATTAAGACACACATGAGGCATGTTAAATGATTTAAATCTTCATAATGTATAGTGTTCTCCTGGTAATTAAATTGGAACATAGAGTCAGGCTAAATGCCTACCACAGTTAGATAACACTTAAAAATCCCCCTCATCTGCTCAAATATTGTTTCTTTACTATGTCTTCCAGATATGAATTAAGGAAGCTGAAGGAGGAGTGCAAAAGTGGGTCAGAAATGAGACCAAGTATGGATGCTGCTGTATCTGTTACTTAAAAAGTGAGTTATTCTTAAGCACGGCATGAACTACTCAGTGCATGGGCAAAAAGGCAGCTAAGCGTAACGTCCAGTATACCATTACCATACACCACATTTTGCTGGATTATACACCATGAACCTTCCAGTTATGGTTACAAGATGACAGGGATGGAAAAAGAGGGTGGGGAGTTCCATGGAAAGCTTAGACTTTTTGGTGTAAAATGACCAAGCAATGAGAAGATTTAGGATTTGGAGAGAAAGGGAGGAACAGGCGTTAAAAGTAAAATCTCTTTGAGAAAAGCAGAGATTTTTGTTTAGCTCCAAGCCCAGTTTTCCCCTGCAAACCAGTTCAGCAGGAAAGTTCGTACCAGTTCTAATAACAAACTCTTAGGCTACAGCAGCGTTCCACTGGACACATTGACATTTTGCTTTGCTCCTGCTGATGGCTAAAGAATGATATTTAGAGACTTGCTTTTAGGAATTGGCTTGCAAGTAAAGTAGATATTGCATTACAAAAATGGTCCAGGTGAACAGCAAGGGTTAACTGGTTTCTAAAAGCCTGTTTGTGAAGAAGTTTCCTTAAAGGCAGACACAGTGTCTGAGGCCAATGGACAAGTCCATTGGCCTCATAAACAAACTGGGAAACTGAAGACATGTACTACACTGTTCCTTGATAATCCATAACATGAGATAGGCTTGCCACATGGGAGCCATGTTACAGTGACCAGCTGCCGTTGTAGACATTAAGACAAAAAGAAAAACAGAGCACAGGACAGCAATTGAGTAAAGACTGAGGCTTGGAAATAGTCCTGACAAGGTCTCTCCCTAACCCTGCCACTGACTTATTCTTTAACCTTGGGCAGGTCACTTCAGCTGTAAAGGTTGCAAGATAATAAGTTTTTACCAGGGCCATCAGGCTTTGGGATTCAGCCACTTTTGACTAACGGTTTGTAACTGCACTATAAGAGCTGGGATTTCAATACAAAATCCTTTAGGGCAACTATCCAGGAAAGTTTGTCTTTCAACAAGAAAAGGTTAGCTCTCCTCAAGACGGTAACAAATTCACGGCAACCCCAGAATGTATGGCTGCTACTGTATTCCATTCCTTGTGGCCTTTTAGACATTCCTTTAGGACTCAGATCCTTCTATTATTACTTGTAAAGAAGCATATCTATTGTCCACGAGAAGCTTAGGGCTCATGACACACAGTTGGGATGTTCTGACTCCATCTAGTAGGAGGCAATAAAATACACCTACACCCCCACTTTTAATGGGGATGTAGGTATGTAGGCGTTCTCTCAGAATGCAATTACTTTTTATACCTTCTGCGTCTAAAACAAGAACATAATCAGGACAATATTGCAACACAAGCTATAAGTGCAAAAGCACTAGCCCTTTTCTTAGCCTCTGCAGATTGATCTGTAAATGTGCCAAAATCCCAGTCGGTGAATTGGCATTGCCAAACTGTGCTTGGCAACAGAAAACAATGACTGAGCTGTTCCATAAACTCTTTGGGTGAAGCTTTCATCCTTTCAAAGTTATATGAAAAAAAAAATCTGGAAATTTAAGTCTATTTTCAAAATCCTCCCAGGCTAACTTCATATATCATCCAAGTTGAAACTGCTATTGTGATATATTATACATGGAGACTGCACTACATCATCGGGGGTCTGACACTGCCATGTTCTGGAGTACGCTATAATACAATATAATGTATTACAATAGTGGACGTTGACAAATACACTTTAGGGGGAGCTTAAATTAATTTTTTTTAGCAGCTGGTAGTTGAGCTTAGAAGGTAATTTTTATTAAATAAGGCATTGGGAGAGTGGGGCTATCCAAAAGCTTTGGCAAAAGGACATAGTTTAGTAGATAGGCATGGGAGTTAGAAAATTCGTAAGCTCAGCTCTGAGACTGACTTGTTGCATGGCTTTGGAAAAGTCAGCTCAGACCCAAACTTGCCACGACTTACTTAGACCAAATGCAACCCTTTTAAAAATAATGGAGTTGTATGGGTGGGAGTGACTGCACAGTCTTTTCAAACCTGGTTGCCTCAAAAAAGATCCCCACATCTACAGTTATGATTCTAAATTTGGCAGTATGTAACTGGTTCCCATTGATTTTGGTTGTGGGGTAGATTGTTGCCTTTGCTCATGCTTATTGTAGACATATTAGACATACTCCCATCTAAAAAAATGTACACATAGGCATTGTATAGCAACATTTTTAAAATAGTAACAAGAAAAGAGGAGTTGATAAAACCAAACCAATGAACTTTCATGGGAAGTAAAAGTTAGTGCTTGTGACAAAGCCCGGAATAATAACTCTGCATTCAAAATCTTTTAGCATTACACAGAGAATCAATTAACTACGGTGCCTTATGCAAGTAGACTTTAGATTAGTACCATTCCACTTCACTATAGATAATTAACCTTAGTTTCCAAATTAGCAGCAAAATAAGCCAGCTATTAGTTTTTATAATGATGAGGACTCAATATTTTGGGTAGTTAAACACCCAAGAGTTTAAATTAAAATAGACATCTGACAGAAATCCCTAAAGTGTTCTTCAGATCATTAATACTATAAATTCCACGGAAGATTGAGCTGACAATGTTCCTTTTCCCTTCTGGAGCGTTCCAAAGGCATGCGATACTCCCTCGAATCAGCATTCAGTTTGATCTCTAAAATAATCTCTCCTTGATACCTAAAGCCTCAAGGCCAACAGAACAGCTAGATTGATATCCTCCTCTTAGAATGAGTCTAGTGAAGTGAAAAAATAAACCTATCTTCTTCATCCGTATATGGAGTGCTGCAGGTATTACAGAGACAAAGCAGCCTTCACCAGCTGCTACTAAATTCTAAGGGCTGGAGTCTGACTTTAAGCAACAGGTGGGACATAAATTGTATGAATCCAGGAGGCAATGAAGACAGGCAGGTGAGTCCTTAGCTCATGTGAGGTGGGGAGGGTGAAAGCCAGTTTTGACTTCCAAGAGTGGTAATACCGGTTGTTTTGGGGTTGTTGGTTTTTTTGCATACCTGGGGGAGTTCACCATCTAACTGAATTTCAGTGCATGTGGGGGCCAGTAAATAAGGAGGCTGAAACCAAGGTCCCCCTCAACCCATTTGCTCCAGGATGGGGGGAAGCAGCAAAGATCTAGGTAGCCTGCCTAGCAGCATGGGAGGGCTTCTTCCTTCCTTTTGCTCATGTTTAACCTTTGCTAGACCTAAATCATGGCAGCTCTAGTATTCAACATGACTGCCGCATCCTTTTTCTCATCACTCAGAAAAAAACAATAACAAAACTTTTCTGAGTGCTCCCAAGGGAAGACAGTAAAGTGATGGAGATAACATTGCCAAAGACTTTGGCAAGCAAAACTGAGTATGTACTAGGGCTATGGGAAACTACGGGTGGTGATTTGATTCAGAGGAGATTCAGCCCAATTTGGTGGCCGAATATCTGAATCCAAATTGAATCAGGGGACCAATTTAAAGATCCGAATCAATTCAAAGCTCTCCGAATCTCTGGAAAAGATTCGGGGAGCTTTGATGATTCGGGCAGTCCCCGGTGGCTGCAGCAGGGAGCTGCAGCAGACTGACTCTGAGCTGGTAAGTACTAGGCGCAGGGAAGGGGGTCTGGGGGGACCCCTGCCAGTCCCCCCAGCCCCCCCCCGCTGCTCCCTCAACCCCTGCCTGCTCCCGCAAGGCTGCCCTGCCCACCCCAGCTTGGTACTTTAAAGAAAAGCCCTGGTGCTCAAGTTCTAGTTATCAGAGGTGACAACAACTTGTTATGAAACCCGTGTGCCTTCTCTGTGCCTCAAAATGTCTTCAGTAAAGCTGTAACTCACTGATTGCAAGGACAGACCCCAGATCCATCTACTAGCACTTGAAAAGAAGAATGTACGCTGGCCACTAGAAGCCCAGGGCCCATGACACACGGTTGACATGTTCTGACTCCATCTAGTAGGAAACAATAAAACATACCTACATCCCCACTTCTCATGGGTCTTTTGTATTATTCTCTCAGACTACAATTACTTTTTTATACCTACTGCCTCTAAAACAAGACTGCAAAAGCTGTGACTTACAGGACCATGGCAAAAAGTATTATCACATGAGACAGGTAAGAGGTAACAACAGGATCTGTCTTTGGGTCATAGCTAGGGCTGCATATAACAACCCTGTCCTATAACATATAATATCCCTGAACTTTTTTTAGGCCAAGAAAGGAATAGAGGCAGTAGGATTGGCCTGCTGAAAATGAACTGTATGTTCTAAGTGAAATTAGAACAGTTAGCAATAAATATCCCATGGGTTTAGAAAAGGCTGACAAAGTGTGCCCCAAATAATGAAAGATTGGAAAGAGAAAGTTATAAAACATCAGTGACAGATGGCCCTTGGGAAGATGACAGGGGTAAGCTGAGGAAGTAGTCAAAGTGATAAGAAAAGCAAAAGGACTGCACTAAAGGTGAAGATAAATAATGAGAAAGATTTCCAGTGTATATGCTATAGCTAAGGGGTTTGGCGAGGAGAGTGTAAGATGTCCAGGAGTACAGAAAGGCAGATAGAACGAGGCAAACAGTGCCAAAAATACATGAGTTTATTTGTCTCGGCATTTAAACAGGAGAATGGGCAGCAGATGCCAGGAACACTCAGGCATCTGTATGCCAAAGAGACAAAGGAAAGAAGGCCCCCACTTAAAGCTAGTGGGGAAGTACAGATTTTATTGGAAGAAAAATTTGACCTAAAAATAAAACCCTTTTCACTTTGGTGGAAAAAATTAGGGCTGTGCGAAACTTTGGGTGGTGATTTGATTCGGAGGAGATTAGGCCCGATTTGGTTGCTGAATCTCTAAATCCGAATCGAATCAGGGGACCAATTTAAAGGTCCAAATCAATTCAAAGCTTTTTGACTCTTCAGAAAAGATGCAGAGAGTTTGATGATTTGGACAGTCCCTGGTGGCTGCAGCAGGGAGCTGCAGCCGACTAGGAGCTGGTAAGTACCTAGGGCTGGGGGAGGGACCATGGGGGGACCCCTGCCAGCCCCCCCAACCTCTGCCCGCTCCTCTGCCCGCTCCCCCACAGCTGACCCACCTACCCCAGCTCCTGGCATTTAAAAAAAGCCCCAGTTCTCCCTAGGTGCTGTAGGGTAGGGGGAGATCCCTGTTGCTCCCCACTGCCCCATAATGCATGGGGGGCTCTGAACGAGCCCCCTGGCCCCCCCTCACTCCCCCAGCCCCACCACGGGTGCCCCACCTGGGCCAGCTCTGGCCCTTTAAGAAAAAAAAAAAACAGAGAAAAACCCCGGGACTCACCGCGCCTGAAGTGGCCTTGGAGCTTCAGGCAGTGGCACGGGACAGTGTGGGGCAGCAGGGATCACCCTCCGCCAGCAGGAGCAGTGAGTCTGGGGTTTTCCGTTTTTTTTGGTTTTTTTCTTAAAGGGCCAGAGCTGGCCCAGGCAGGACACCAAGGGGCGGGGGCTGGGGGAGCAAGGCAGGGGCTGGGGGGCTCATGCAAAGCCCCCCACACAGTGTGGGGCAGTGGGGGGAAGCAAGGATTGCACCCCCACACCCAGCAGCACCCAGTGAGCTGGGGCTTTTTTCCCCCCAAAGAGCCAGGAGCTGGGGTGGGTGGGGCAGCCACTGCTGGGCTGGGGGCGATGGGTCTGGTTGATTCAGAGATTCGGCAGGAGCTGAATCTCTGAATCAGATTCAGCCAAATCCATTTTGGAAAGTGATTCAAATCACCGAATTGAATCATTGTCCCCTGAATCAGCCAAATCCGAATCCAAAGTGAATCCTAGCCGCTTCACACAGGCCTAGAAAAAATCCTTTCAGATTTTCCTAAAATAAAAAAATCACAAAACAAAACAAAAGCTTGGCACCAGGGGTGAGTGAAGCAGGCCCTATTTTATTCGGATTCAGCCTGAACTAGGGACAGTGATTCAATTGGTTGATTCGGATCACTGTCCCTGATTTGATTTGGCCGAATCTGAATCTGAAGATTCGATGCTGATTCAGAGAATCATCAATTCAGACACAGACACAGCTTGAAAAGATTTTTCTGCATATATTGAAGTACCAGTGCGGCTCATGATCGCTGCGATACTGGGGCGCATGGAGTGTCCCACAGGAGTGCGGGGGGGCCCTCCACATGCTGGGCAGCAAACCAACAAGTGGACTGAAAGTACTTCCAGTTCACTTCTGGGTCTGCTGGGGAGTGCACTGGGGGACCCCCCACGCATCCCTGGCTTGGTGACTGGCCAAAGGGGGATCCTGGGTGCCCCTCTAGACCCAGAAGGCACCAGTCACCAAGGCAGGGGGGTGGGGGAGGGCCCCCAGAGCGCTCCCTGGCAGACCTAGAAGTGGACCAGAAGTGCTTCTGGTCCACTTCCGGGTCTGCTGCTGAGCGCGCTGGGGAGCCTGCCATGCTTCTGTGGGACACTCTATGCACCCCACCATTGCAGCATTCATGAGCCCCTGCTACCTCGAGGTATGTAGAAAAAATGTTTAAATCTGTTTCTATGTCCGAATCTCTGAATCTTTCTGAATCTCTCCGAATCAATTTGGAGGGGTCCGATTCAATTTGGAGAGATTGAAGGGTTCTCTGATTCAATTCGGATTCAGAGATTTGGGCACCGAATTGGGCCGAATCTCTGCCGAATCAAATCAGGGACTGAAGCTTTGCACAGCTCTAGTCGGCACTAAACCAAAATCTTTCTGTTTTGAGATTAAAAAAAATAAATAAATGCAAACCTGAATATTTTTCCAGAAGCCAACAAATCCCTCATCCTTCAAAGTCTTTTCATAACCAAATTTTAACCAGCTCCAATCACAGGAGCTGTTCAAGAATGGAAAAAGTCTGAAGAGGCCATGAACTGCAGAATTGAACAGTGGAACCTTTATCTTGAGGCCAGTCTGTATCTCTCCTGCTCATTAGCACTCTAGTAGTTTATACCTAAGCAAGGCATGTTCATATTATTTGGAAATTTGCATAATTTAATCATTATGATCTTCTTGGAGTCAGAGCAGGAAAATTTCAGGAAGGAGGACATGGACATTTCTTTATAGTTTATTTACATTATAAGCCTTTGGAAGCAGGGACCATCTCTTTGTTGTTTTGGGGGCAGGAATTAGTACAGTGGATGCCTGGGATGTGACTGAAGCTCCTAGGTCCCACTGTAGCACAGGTAATACTATTTTTGTGCAATGTATTGTTGACCTTTGTTCATTGAAACTGATTTTCTTCAGTGGTTTTCTCCCATGGCCTTTGGTTTTCAGCAAAAAGTGTTGTGGAGGTTGGGGGAGGTATGAATTATAGACAAATGGCACCAGGAGGGAACTGGGAAAGTGCTGAAGAAAAGCTAAGTTTTTGGTTGCAGCCATGTTGGCCTAAGGACATAGGCAGGCAAGGTTCTTTAGGTAGATGTGATAACTTTTATTAGACCAACTGAGTAGTTGGAAAAAAGTTCTTTTCAAGCTTTCAGGCACAAATCACCTTTCTTCAGGCATAGGAAAAGCTAATGCCGGGTACCATCCTGGACTGGCCGTGATCCCACATGGTCTGCATAGGAGTGAGTGGTACTGACACATCTGGGGAGAGTGGAGTCAAATCCTCAACAATTGTACAGATGGAGAATGGAGAAAGGGAAGGAGCAGTGTGGAATACAGTGGGACATTGCAGTGGGAACAGTGACCTGGAAGGAATCTGGATTCAGTTCCTGGATGTGCTATAGACTCCTTGTGGGCCCTTGGGAAAGCCACTTGCTCTTCCTACATCTCAACTTCCCAAACTATAATAAAGAAAGAAGGGATAGTGAGGAATCTAGCAGTAAGAAAGACTTGAAGGCTCTACCTCTTCCGCCGGGAGCGGGGGAAACTGATTTCACTTGGGAGCATTTTACTGCTGTTTATGGCTCGGTCTCTGTTCCAGCTGAATACATACACTTGTCAGGAGCAGGCTCCCAATCCAGTAATTACCAGAGGTGCTTCTAACTTGGCCCTGTCTTGATCTTACACTGTGTGATTACTTTATTATTCAGCTTCATTTTATTATTCAGTTTGATTTGGCAACTGCCTGAGAAACTCACGGCTGCTCCAACTGGATATTTTAAGATCTTTAAAATCTGTTGATACAAATTCTTTGAAAGTCTCCACGCCTGAGTCAACATTGTTAATTCTGAAGCTCTAGCCTGTCAAATTGGCAGCGAGAAAATCACCATTCACACACACACGCACAAACAGACATGCTCGCAGAGCTCAGCAACCGCTTAGATATGTGTGTAGTGCTGGAGGTGCCTGTCATTTTTCATCTGGATCACAGACAGCCCGATTCAATGGCTCTTTTGTGCGAGATTCAGTGAAGAGACAGAAGAAGTTCAGGTCTGGCTTGAACTGGCTTGAAACAGATAAATTTGGAAACTCCTTCTTGCCTAAATTGAGATATGTCCTTAAAGGTTTTCACTCTCTGTTCTCTATGACTTTTGCCCTGTGAAAAGCCTGCTGGATACAGTGGATCAATGACATTCTTAATGGCTGTTGTAGGAGGGTGAAGAAATTCCAGCTGGAGAATGAGAAGTGGAAAACATCTGCCAACCCAAGCCCTAATTTTTTTGCCCTTGGCGATGCGTGTTTCCCATTAGCATTCATGGGTCTGTTGGATAAGAACTCCCCAAGTCCAGTTAGGTAGTGGCTCTTGCTCAGTCATGCTGAGCTACTTCTCTGTTTTTACCTTGGTGTAACGCCCCTGCTTATCCGAGGCTGGACTTTTTCTGGGTCCCCACCAAGTTGGATCTCCCCTCAACTCGCCTGCCATGACTTTGATGGTAATAAATTAGATAGGAGGGATTCAGCGGTTGTAATTAGAGAGGTCCCACTTGGGGTTAAACAAGAATCCAGAAGCAGTTGATGAAGCGGGCTCCACCTCCCCTACACCCCCAGCCACACACGTCAGCCATTGGTGTCGAGGTGATGAATTATGTTGCCAGAGTCTGATTTGTTCTAGGTTCTTTCAGAGGCAATCCTGACTACTCTACCTGGACTTATCCAGTTAGGCTAAATAGCCTCTGATCTTCTAGGAGTTAACCTTTGAGTCAAACCCTGATGGAAAGACTCCGGGTGTCTGGATCCTAATGTTTTCTTCCCACAATATCAAGGGGGAAAAAAAGAAGAAAGAAACGAAGAGGAGCCTCTTCCCAAATGGGTTGCTCCTGTTTTGGCTAATACCCTTGTTAGCCAGTCTGCCACTCTCCCGGCACCTTAGGAATGCTGGGTTAGTTCCTGGGTCGAGGCTCAGTTTCCTTTGCTTCAAATTCCCCACAGCCTATGCAGCTCTATATGAATGGAGCCCCTGTGGCTCTATCACCTCTTTGCCTGGGTGTCCCGAGCTAGCCTGCCTCTTCCTCGGGCACAGCTCATCCACAGGCAAGCTGTCTCCTCTCCTCCCCAGCCCTCTGGGTGTCTTTTAAATCTCGTGTGGTGATGCCAGGGGCTAAAGTCATCAGCCCGGCACCGCCCAGCTTGATTGACAGCTGGCTCTTAAACTGTGGCAGCGGTGCCACCCACCATTGCAGCCCTGCCGCTTACTGCTCTGGGGGTAAGTTTCTCATTTTGTTGTGGGCTTGCTCAGCCCATTCGGGGTTCTGAGGTTTGCTCATGGGGTCTCTCAGGCCCCTTTCATTACACTTGGACAATGGTAGCAAATTGATGGCTCAGAGAATTACTGTCCCCTTCATCTGGATCCTAAAGAGACCATCTTGAGACCACTTTAGTGGGTCCCTTGGTCCCACCTCTTTGAAGAGTAAGGATTGTTGGGTTTTTTAAAAATGTGTAAGTTTGATATCCTTCCCTCCTTTGGTTTCAGATTACTCAGCTGCTTCTTGTCCGTTTGATGATCAAAACCAAGATCCAACTTTCCCTGCTGCCTTCAAACATTTTTAACCTGCCTCCACAGCATGTCTTTCCCCTCAGATTCCCTCGAGAATTCTCTCTTCTGGGCCTTCCCTGTTCACATTCTCTTATATGTTCAAAGTCACTCACATTCCCCTTTTGTCGATACCTTTCTCCTTTTCTCTCCTATAACAAATTCCTCTGATTATAGTTCTTCAAGGGCAGCAAGACAAGGTTTCATCCATAACTTTAAAGGGATCTAAAGGCTAGATTCTCACTGCCAAACTCTGCTTGCACATCAAGAGGGGGAGAAGATCATGCCAAGATGGGGCTAGCTAGGATCCTGGTGTTGAGCAGAAGACACAGGTTGTGACAAAGTATGTCTATTCTGGAAAATCTTCCCTAAAGTTTACCATAATTTTTACTAATGGTTCATACCCATCCAGTGCTATTAGCAGTGGTGTAACTGATAAAATTAATTGCAGCAATGAAGTTGATAAAATCAAACTTAACTATATTCTTTATGCTAGAGACATCTGAGACTCATACATAGACTATTCAGGATGTGAGTGTTGCCAGTGGTGAGTCTATACAGCAGGTATCAGTTTAGTACAGTTTCCAGAAAATGGAATTTCAGCATAGGCTAAATTTGTCAGCATATTTCAGTGCTTAAGCTCTGATCAGGACTTGTTGTGGAGGTATTACCCAAGACTATATGTATCGGCTGCTTTTTTCTAGCTCTTAAACTTTCGCTTGAGTTTCATCCTATCTATTATACATCAAACGAAACATACCTGCTTAGCATTGCAGCACCTAGGATAGGAAGCTCCATGGCATGTAACAAAAGAACATGGCTATACCAACAGGAAAGATCATGTCAGGCCCAATGGCCTTTCACTTTTATCAAGGCATTTGTATTAGAACAAGGCAGACAGCCTAGGATTTTTGCTTCTGCTTTTCTTGTGGAATATTTCAAATTTATAAGAAGATCTTGTCTTCAAACCAGATATTTTAATACCCAGTGGATTTATCTTTGAAGATATTTATTATGAGTGCTTTTAAGATAACGTAGTGCTTGAACCCAAGTGTTCATCCAGTTAGTTTTAAAAAACTTTCAATTCACCTCTCCTCTCCTCACCTCTCCTCTCTTCTAGTCTGTTATATCTACATTCTTATACTTCCCTCATCACCATGGTATCAAAGTGCCTTCCAACAGTACATTAAACAATGTGACTAACATCTGTCAAGTGTGGTTTGATCTCTCTTTTATAGAAAAAAAGAGCCTTAAAACACCCAAGTATGAAATCTCCTTTGCCATTATGCATTCTTCAGGGGACAGTCATGTCTTCACAGTAGCAGAGTATATTATCTGCTCTGAGTCAGAACCAGAGCTATAGAATTTCCATTGTAGTCCACTTTCCTTATTCATTTAATTACAGATGTTAATTGCATCACTGTACCAGTTAATGGCAACTTAACCTGACACTGGGAGAAATAACATTTCCAAGATTGTGAGTCCTCCTGGCAAACCCCTAAGAACTGTAAAAGACCAGCTGAGCCAGCATCTTCTTTCGTTAATGCCTCTCACCTCAAAAACAGGAGTTCTGAATCTGTAGTTAGACCTCATTTGCAATGGCAGAGGTCTGCACCAAGACTGAATCCAAAGCTCTTGAAGTTGATAAGAATCTTCAGCTGATTTCTTTGGCTCCCATTTAACCAAGTAAGGTGAGGATTTTAAAAGAAAAGAGATGTGCAGTTTAGAAAAAAAACTATCAGGGAGTGAAGCAAAGTGTGGCTCCCCAACTAGCCACAGTGCTAGTTTCCCCACTTGCCTTTGGGCACACCATCCACCGGACTCATCTTCCACGCCTCGTTCTTAATTAATTAGGATATTAATTAAGGTGGGAGGCTGCCCATTCTTGCCTGGATGCCAGGGGGCACTATCTGTGGCTCCGTTCCTCCCCTACACTGCAGCCCAAGCCTCGCAGATGGCATCCAGATGACACAGTGCTCCCGGCATACAGCTGGACCAATTTTAGGCCTCTTTGCCAGCCCTCAGTCACCCACACGTTCATACTTCCCTCCTTTCACTAGGGCCTCACACACTCCACCCCGTCTCACAGGGTCTCTTTCATGAGTCGACAACTTATACTGTCTTGCTCTCTCTTGGAGCTGGCCCCTTAGGCCATAGGCTTTACCTAGTTCATACCTTGGGTGGCAAACGTACCGTCTTTTGGGCCTCTCCCGCGACCCTCACCGGGGTAGTGGCCAGCCAATTACCCGACCAGGTCTAAGCTTGCCTGGCCCCTTCCAGGGGCAACTCTATACATGCCAACATACTGGGCTCCCAGCCCTCTGGTTCCCACCCCACCCAGTACTCCTCATCTCCACCCCCTTACTGGGGCTCCACATCACCCCCCTCACTGGGGCCATCCCCTCACTGGGCTCCTCATTTCTGCCCACTCACTGGGGCTCCACACCACCCCTTCACTGGGGCCATGGGGCTTCCCTCCCCAGCGGGCGTAGGTAGTCACAGCTGTGCCTAGCCCCAGCTACCTTTCCTTGGGGTCCTCTACCCCACAGGACTCAGGTGGCTGCAGCTGTGCCTAGCCCCAACTACCTACAATGGTACATGACCCACCTGAAGGTAAGGGCTAGAGTTAGAGGCCCCTCTACCCACCTTTCACCGGGGTGATAACTAGCCTGGCATTTCCTGGAGGGCTCCTGCACCACTGAGAGCCCCACCAGGCCACCCACTCCCGGCAGGGTGCAGTTTTAGATCATGTCTAGGACCAGGAGCCTCCAAACCATCCCCAATAGCTCCTGTCCTTACCTCTAGGATGTTGCATGGAGCCTTACAGCCAGGCAATATTACTGCCTGGCCTGCCAGCAGCGAACTGCCTTGTTTATATCCGCGGCCAGAGATCTAAAATGGCCGCCGCAATCAAGCACCTGCTGGCTGCTTGGCTCCGCTCTTAAAGTGGCAGGCACCAACAGTGCCCTGCCACACACCTGCCCCCTTAAAACAGTTCCTGGGGGAGGTTTCCCCTGCTGCTCCTCCAAAGCAGGCTCCCCTCAGAACCTGTGAAAGCCCTCAAGTGGTGAGCACCCCCAAAGGTGCTCCACCACGCACCTCCCTCCTTAGAATTACATTTGGGGCTTCGCTGGGGTGCCGCCTCTGCTGGCTTTGTCCCAGCCTGCTGCAGCACCTTCCATGTGGCGAGCACCCCCAAAGGTGCTCCGCCACCGGAAGCATCTAGATTTTCATCACTGCCAAAGGATGTACTAGATGGTAACCCTTCCAGCCATTCATTTATGTGATTGCATAATCTATTGGTGAGAACTAGGGTTAGCTATTTGAACCCAAACCTTTCCATGGATGCCAAAGGTTGGAGCTGGGGCATTCTTAGTAGAGAACTATTAATTATGGAATTAATCTCTCTTCCCTCCTTCAGTACAATCAGTACTTTTGTCTTCCTTATGAATGGTCTCTAAGGCCTCTCTACTTTTTCCCCATCAGGGTAGATAAAAGAAAACAGATAAATGTGACCAGGGAAGTCCTGCAATTTAATTTGACATTAAACTGCTCATCAGAGTACTGTTACTTTAAAATTACTAGCAAAACAAATTGGTCAAAATGTGAAGAGAAGCATAGTACATAAAACCAATGCAGTACCAAATACATGAACATGTAGACTACTCTAGGTGAGTCTACATGTGCAAGTAATGTGCCTTAAGGTTATTGCACAAGTAATGTGCCATAAGGTTACTGCACATGCTTGTACACATGACACCATTACTATGTACATGATGAAAATATCACTTTGTATGGCTTAATAGCATCACACTGTACACATGCAAGAGTTTTGGGAATTTTAAATGAGTTTGCATCGTTGCTTGTCCATGGAGCAATTTGGGGAGGTGGTAGGAGGGTGGCTGGATGTGATGGCAGTTGGAAAAGGTGGAGGGGAAGGTGCACAAGGCATGAGAAACCCAGATAGGCTCAGACAAGTGTTGGATTGAGCACCTCCGAGCTGGGGCAGCACCCAGACAGCTAGCAGCCTGCCTAGGCTTCCAGTGTCCTGTGAGCCATCCCTGTCACCTTCTCTGGCCACCTGAAAACCCAGCCATCCTTCTGCAACCTTTCTCCACTGCTCCAGGGGCAAGCCAGCCCATTTCCAGGCAGCCCTAGGCATCTTGCCGGACACAGGCATCTGCTGAAGGCAGAAGCAGTGAGGAGCCCAATCCTTTTCTTTTTTTTTTTTTGGCAGAGCCTGCTCGCCTCCCCCGCAGCTGGGGGTCTAAGCTGCCGGTGAGCTGAGTGGCCTCTGAGCTGCAGGGGGCCCTGTCTTCCCCTCTGCAGTGGAGGTGCCCCCCAGGGCTGCCTGGGTGGGCTGCTAGCAGGCTGGGTGCTGCCCCAGCTTGGGGTTGGAGAAGAGTTGGATTGGGCTTGGTGCTGCCTCCGAGCTGGGGTAGCACCCAGCCTGTTAGGAGCCCAGCTGGGTGGCCCTGGGGGGGTCACTACTGCTGTGGAGGAAAGGACTGGGGCCCCCTACAGCTCATGGGCCACTTGGTCCACCAGCAACACACCCCTCTGCCACAGGCAGGCTCCAGCTCCAACAAAAAAATAAAAAAATCGGGCCCTTTGCCATAACGTGATGGAAAAATTGAAATGTTTAGTCCTCAGGGTTTTATTCTATGCCCCACTGTTTCAATTTATGGGGTGTAGAACAAAACCCTGAGGATGAAACCCCTGTCATGTGTATAAGCACCCTCAAATATGGCACAGTAAACTGCACCCAGGAATGCTTTTACACGTGGGCCTGCTTCAGAAGCAAACTTGCTCCCACTGGGAGCATTTGAGTCCAGGGCTGCTCCTGCCCTGCTGTGCCCCACCTGTAGCAGCCAGGGAGAGCTCCAAGTTCCCCTGGTGCCAGTCCTGAGCTGGCAAGGAGTACAGGGGACCAGGCCTGGGCTCCAGGGAGTGGGGGGAAGCAAGCAGCTACATGGAGCTCAGGATCACAGCCCAGCTTGGGGGGCACTGGCTTGGGGTGATGCCCCATGGCTGAGCAGCAGCAGCATCCTGAGCTCTCCCCTTGCTTTGCTTGCTGAGAGGACAGAGGAGCTCTCCCCAGGAGCCAGGAGCTTAGCAGCACCAGGATGGGGGAACTTTCTGTCCCCACAGCACTGGGTCGGGGACAGAGAGCTTCCCCATCCCCACCCCAGCCATGCCAGTGCCTACGCAGCACATGCTTCAGTCAGCTCCCACTCCCCACCTGTGTCTGGGGGGGGAGCAGGGAGCTGAGCAGCACCAGGACTCGGGGGAGCTGTGTGTGTGGTGGGGAAGAAGCACTGGGACTCAGAGGAGCCATGAGGAGGGTAAGCAGCACCAGGACCAGGGACAGAGAGCTCCCCCAACCCCTCAGCAAGCAAAGTGAGGGAATAGCTCAGGGCACTGCTGCCACTTGGCCATGGAGAATCACCCTAAGCCAAGACCACTGAGCCAGGCTGCGATCCTGAGCTCTGCACCAGAGTGGCGGACAGCTCCTTCCCACACCCCGCCTCTCCGCCGCACTGGCCCCTGCTGCGTAGGCCAACCAGGAACAAATTGCTCCCAGTCACTGTCTACATGTGTGTTAATGTGCATAGCTAATGCATGGTTAATCGAGTACCAGTATTTCTTGGTACTAGCAAACTGCGCATTATCTTAATTTACTGAACATGCACGTGTAGATGGTGGCACTTTACTGCACATAAGATTAGTCTAATGTGCAGTAAATCATCTCGTGTAGATACGCCCACTTAGTCTTTAATACTAGCCAGAAGTCCAACTGGCAAAGACCACAATGTTTTTAAATGACTGCATATGAAGAGTGTGAGGCTGTGATAGTCACCACAAAGTGAGAAGAGCTCAGGCTGTAAAGGTAACTCATTATTATCTTGACTGATCATTTGTATTCTGCTCACACCTTGCAATCCAGCTGTCTCAATTGCTATAAGTACTGCATAAATGCATTGAAAGAGACAGTCCCCACCTCAAAGAACTTCTTTTATTATTATCTTCTTTTCAGGTAAAACAGAAAAATTAGGGCCTGATTTTTAAAGGTATGGAGGTATCTGAGGGTGCAGGTACGTGCCTGATGGGATTTTAGAAAGACTGCGGTCCCTACCAGTATCAAAATCAATCGATCAGAGTTTTGTGCCTTAATGATTTGGAAAATCCCATTGGATTTTTTTTTAGTAAATAAATATCGTTAAACCTCTAGCCCTAAGTGACTTGCCCACAGGAAGTTTGTAGCACAGCTGCATAACCAGTCCAACCTTCTTGGATCTCCGTCTAGTGTTTTAACCCATAGACCATATCTTCCTTTGGCAATTTTGACAGCAGAGGAAATGCCCTTATAAGAGGCATATTGGATCGGGGGGAGAGCAAAGTAAACTGTAGTGGAGACTTGGGGAGTGTAAACTCTGAATAGCTCCTAAAATCATTAGATTATAGATGTATAAAACCAGTCAATCTTCACATTACTCACAAATTTGCTTGTGCTGGTCAGCTGCAATCCCAAAGATGCAGATAATATGAGCCCTAATGTGTTGTATTTAATGCTGCAATGGGGTTAGATGGGAGTACTAATTACATGTAAGTTTTCCAACATTTCTGTAGGGAGTATTTCACATAAAAGCTAATTGTTCTTTTGGGGGTTTTACCATGGGTTTATCTAATTAAACTGGAGTTTTTGTATATATTCTGAAATAGCTCATAGAAAGAAAACTGCAGTAGCCAGAAGGGGTAAGTACAGCATAGTGGAGGGCAGCAGAAGTGAAGGAGACAGATTTGAGGAGATTACACTGCAGAGGATTGTATTTTACTCAGGGCATTAATAAATTAGGAATGTAATATATGTGTGTAAGAATGAGGCTATAAACCCTGGTAGAAATCTGTGATCTTGATGCTTTGTGTAACTTTGTCCAGATTAGAGACACCAAAATGAGGCTGTGGAAGCACTGAATACTGATTCTGCACAGTTTTCTGATCCAGCAGTGTTTTGTTACAGGATTTGAGAGCAAACAATTTTTTAGGAGATTAATTGCTCTAAGACTCTCCCTGAAAGCTTTAGGAACATTCCCCTTAGCTGCAGGGGTGCACCCTGCTTCCTTAATTTCATTCTTGACTACCAGATATATCTGCAGCAAAATAGGATCTTTGGTTTACAAAGTGAGTTTACTTCCTTCCAGCTCCAGGTGAAATTACAGAGCAAGCAGCAGCTAGTCACACGTCCCTGCATCTACTAAGCCCCCTTTCCTCCTGTGGTGAAGTTGTGACACGGGATTGCTGGAAAGCAATCAAACATTATGCCCTGGCACTTGATCTAGGCTAACACTATTGCACCATGTTGTACTGGACTCCACTAACACCAGGGTTTTCTACCATATTTTACTCCAGCATCACAGCAGAGTAAATCTAGCCTTTGGTGCTCAGTTTGCAGCCCCATAATTGCGGTTGTGCAGAGAAATTGGAGGTCATCATCACCCTTTATGACCAGGTAAGGAATATGCATGAGCAGGTGAACACCAAAGAAAAAAGCTTCCATATTCACGTGAACCTCTGAAGCAAAGAGAAGACTCTCCCCTCACCTCCAAACACCAGTCACAGTGGTGAAATCATGTCTACCAAGAATCTTGTACTAATTTTCTCTGTGGCCTTTATGGAGGCACTTTATGTTAGAGCTAATTATTATACAGACTTTGGGAACAGAGAGCCAGTGTGACTAGTGGATACAGGACCAGACTGGGGCTCAGGAGGGCTGTGTCCTAGTCTTGACTCTGCCACTGGCCTTCCGAGTAACCTTTATATTTTTAATCAGGACCCACTTTATGATTTGCAAGGACTCCCGTTATTAGTGGGAGAGCTCAGAATATAAAATGAGGAATGGAAATAAATGGTGTCCTCTTGAGTTTGCAGAGTCTGTGCGGAGCAGCTTGCATGCAGTTAATGTTGGCCCCCATCTTTATAGACTAAATTTTCAGAAGTGGTCAGCACCTAGCAGCTCCCTTGGTGACACCCTTGGCCAGCGCCCAACAGACTGAACTCTCTTAAAAACCTGTTTACAACAATACCTGAATGAAAGCTCTTATGAAAACCTGGCATGGGCGTGAATGCCGGGTGGAACTGATAGGGAATTTTTCCAAATCGTGGGGGGTTTTTTGTTGGAAAATGACAATGCAGCCTCGCTGTAACTGTTGGAACAGATGTGTCAGCTTGAATGAAACTTCATTAGGAAACAGGTTTTCGGATTAAGGATCTAATTTCTGGCCAAAATGAAAGAGATGTTACCCAGCTGTAGCCAAGAGCCTGGTGGTCAGGGATGAAAGAGCCCCAGGATCACATCCATGTTCTGCCTAAATTAGACTGTCTCTTGCAAGTTACTCTAAAGTAAGAGTTTGACAGGCAGCCTTTAGTCAGGGGCAGAAATGATTGCTGCTGTCACTTGCTGTTTCAGAAATAATCCACAAGAAACCGGTGATTGCCAACAAGCAACAGCTGCTCATTAAGAGACTGAGTCAGAGCCAATAGTGCAAAAAAGCTGTTGTTTGCCAGACGCAAGGGGAATATACCTTAAAAACACTTTTTATATGTAGGCAGCCTTCATATTTTCAAAAGGAGGCATTTGTGCCAATTTCATGGAGATCAGAAAGCACAGTTGGATCCCCAGTTCTTCTTTGACTCACACCAATGTAAATCACTGAAGTCAATGGAATTACATTAGTGGAACTGAGAGGAGAATCATGTCTCTGCTTGTTACAGATCAGTGGCCAGGTCTTCAGCCACTTGTCTGGCGCTGAATGGTAAATCAGTAGTACTGACATTAATTAATAAACGTTTTGCGCAACATCTTTCAGGAAAAAGGGAATCACAGAACTACGTTTAAGAAAGTCAACCCTGATTCTACACTGGTATCAACGGGAACATTGCCTTTGGCTTCAATGGGTTCAGGACTGGACCCATAATTAATTAATTTTACAATCGGCAGAGAGGATGAAGCTGAGTCCTGTGCAGATCACTATAGTAAAAGCAAGGTTTTGTGCCACTCATGTCATGGATAAAGACTGAGCAGAAAATCACACACATGAAGTGGCCAGCGTCATTGAGGCCAAGCAGGGCACACTGCAACTCAGGATGTACGTGTGCATGGAGCAGGCTCTGCAATCTCCTGCTCTACAGCCAGCTGTGGTTGCATGAGGTCTCGCATCATTCTTCAGTAGGCAGGTCCACGCTACAGCTATGGTGCTGTATTTGTATGTTTTCATGCATGCACATGTGTTTTCAGTATGGAAAGGATAAATGGGTCCTTTTGCCTTAAATAGACCAGCTGGAAACCTACAATATGCAGCTCATAAGGCCGCAGGCCATAACGAACATTAATCCAAGTGGGCACATAACTCTAATGACCTCAGTGCAACTGTACCTACTGATAATGATAAATTTGGCCTCCTTGATACTGTAGCGTGTAACACAGGGGTGGCCAGCCTGCAGCACATGTGCCACAAGGGACGCAGGAAGGAAGCCTTTGTGTGCGGCACGAAGCAGGGAACAGTCAGCTCTGTGGCAGAAAGCAGAGCAGTCGATTTGGCAGGGAGCACAGGGCTGGGAGCAGAAAGCAGAGCAGCAAATTGGGCATGATCAGGGGCAATGGATCAGTGTGGTACTTGGGGAGAGTGCAGGGCTAATTTATGGCCTGCTAAAATCATAACCCACCCCACATTAAGCATCATAAGGGAAGGCTTAACCACCATCCTGACTGATTATGTTTTGCCAGTCACAAAAGTCTCTCATTTAAGTTTAGATGTGGCATCTCCAAGACACGTTTCCTTTTTGCTTGCACTCCGGCAATGTACATGAACACCAGCATGCAGCCCAGTAGTGGCCAGTCAAGATCAGTTATGTTACTGTTGTTAATGATGTCAGG